>NC_061112.1:93817447-93908032 GCF_002878395.1 Capsicum annuum | reverse complement strand
ATGTGATTTATGTGTATCTCCATTCTGTTTCTAGACTTTGTGATTTCATCCACTTTCTTATCTATTTCACAAGGAATTTTCTAACTCCCATTGACTATATTAACCATCAAAGTGAATCTGACTCCCTGAACACTCCTGGTATTTTTGATCAAACAGTATCTGATTGCTTCCACCATTCTCTCATCTCAGTTACAATATTTGTTGTGAGACCTATATTTTCCCTTGCACATACATTAATTCTCCTTCTTCATTGCTTAGGAGGAAACCATATGATCCAATCCAAAATTACCTTTGCAAACTCCATCTGTATTGCATTTTATACCACCTTTCTCTGGCAGCTCCCATTTAACCACATGATAGAAAATTCGTGGCTTGTAATTTTTCACCAATGTGATTATTTCATTGCACTCTATGCTAGACATATTAATCTAGGGAAATCTCTTTCTCATCAAATAGTTTATATTTCGCTACACCTGAGTGATCATTCCACCAAGAGTCATATTTTCTCCATGCTTCCTCTAATTTTTTTTCTTCCATAGAGCCCAGATAATCAATGTTGGTATCAGTCTGTACATTTGTTGCAACTTATTTATTGTTTCCCAATTCCACCATGTATTAATCACGTGCGATAACTGTCTAATCTCCCCTGTGATACATGCAAAATTAGCAAAGTGCTTCCATAGCTGTGAAGCTATGAGAGCTGTTAGAAAAAGATGGGTCATTATTTCTATTTGGAACTGTTCACAACACCAACATTTGGAGACCAAATTTATCCTCCTCCTCTGCAGGTTGTCATCGCTAGGGACTCTTAGCTTTATTTACTCTCCAGAGAAAGAAATTTATTTTGAATGATAACTCCTTATTCTAGATATTTGTATAAATTTCCTTCTTCTTCCTTTTATATCTTAGCAACTTCCATGCTGACTTAACAATGAATTCACTGCTAGTAGTTCCCATCCATCATGCCTTATCTCTCCCGTTTTTCACCAAAATAGGATCAATATTATCTATAATGTAATCTACCATCTTCTCTGCACGTATAAGCTCAACAGTAGCTTTTCCTCTTACCTTGTCTCATGAATTGTTTGACCTCTATTTCATCTTCTCCAAGACTGTGATCCTCAACATAATACAAGGCACCCTATTTGGTCCAATTGTCAAATCAGAAACTCACTTCACCTAATTTAACCTTCCACCATATGTTATATTCAATCTCCTCTCTAATTTGGATCATTTTCCTCCATACATGAGATGCTCCAGATCCTTGAGCTATAACAGGATGGTTCTTCTTGCAATACTTATTCCATATAAAATTAATCCAAAGAAATCCAGAGGAAACTCTAAAAGTTTAGAAAATAAAGCATCTACTATAGTATGTAGTGATCTAAAACCAACTCCACCTTCCTCCTTAGGTCTATATAGTTACTCCCAGGCAACCCAGTGTTTACCTTTAAGGCCAACAGTCTTGCACTAAAATAATCTTACCATAATTTTATGTATTTGATAAATTGTTTCTTTAGGGGAATTCATTGCTGACATTAAATAAATTAGCAAGGATTGTGAGATATTTTAAATTAAAACATACCTTTCTCCATAAGATAGGAATTTACTATGCCATGGCATGAATCTCTTGATCACTTTTTGCACCAATTCCTCAAAGTGAGATTTCTTCTTCCTCCCATAGAATATGATACATCCCAGATATGTGAAAAGAAAAGTTCTTGACGCAATACCTGTAATTTTCTTGATTCTGCTTCTAACTGCTATAAGAACCCTTTCATTCATGTATAGAAAACTTTTGGACAAGTTGATAAGATGACATGATACCTTTTCATACCTTACAAGGACCTTCATCATCTTCTTAATTGAACTCTTATGACCAGAGTTAAAAAGGATTCTATCATCTGCCTAAGACAATTGATTGATTTTTTCACTCCATTTTGGCATGCCATACCCTATATAAGTTCGGCCATCATTGAGTTTATTCAGACTCCTTGATAGAACTTCAACAACTATAATTAATAGAGTAGGGGGATAAAGGATCCCCTTGCTTAGGCCCTCTGAATGAATGAAAGAATCCATATGAATTTCCATTAACCAATATTAAGTACCAGTTATTGGACACCAATCTCCATACCATGTCAATAAATCTTTCTGTAAACTCAAATTTCCTCAAACCTTTGTTGAATATATCCATGACACTCTATCATATAGTTTGGGCATGTCTAATTTAACTACAATATTGTAGAATTTTTACCTCATATTTATGTCTCTGATAATTTCTTGAGCCAATAAAATATTTTCAGTGATGCCCCTCCGCTTCATTAATTATGTCTGATTCTTTCATATAACATCAGGTAGAACACTCACCAATCTCCCATGTATCACTTTAGAAATCACCTTATTGACATATGTTCTTAAATTTATCGTCCTGGGATCTGTGAATTTACTAATTTTTTTCCTTTTTTTGGAAGAAGGACCAGATTGGTATGAGTTATATACTTGGGAAGTTCATATCCACAAAAAATAAATAAATCAATAACCATTATAACCATGTCATCTTTGATAATTTCCCATTAGTATTGAAAAAACTTTCCTGAGAGACCATCTACTCCACAAGCACTTTCACTGTTTAGTGAGAAAACAACCTCTTTCACCTCTTCTTCAGTTGGTGTTTTATCCATATCTTCCTTTTGATTCTCTGTGACAATAGTAGGTATACAATTCAGCATAAAAAAATCTTCACTTGTATTACTCTCCTTAAATTGAGCTTCAAACACTGCAGTTGCTTCTCCTTTATGCTAATTGTATCTTTCAACATATCTCAATCTGATGAAGGTACAATCTTTTCCTTCTTTCTTTTACATGCATGACAAAATTTGGTATTTCTATCAACCACTTCATACTTGATTTTTGTTTCCAATATTCCTCTTCAAGCTTATAAAATTTTGCAATCCTTCTTCTACTTCCATCAATTGTTTCATGTTCTCCTCTCTGCTATTGATGTCTATTTGTAATTCCTTGACCTTAACAATATTTTCCAAAGTGGCACCTTTAGGAAAATATTTCCATATGTTTCTTTACTCCATTCATCTAAAACCTTTTTCAAAGCATTTAACTTTTCATGGAATATGTAAAAAAAGCTTCCCTAAATATTAGTCTTCAAATTCTCTTTGACCAGATCATAAAACATCTTATGTTTCGCCCAGAAGTTTAGAAATCTAAAAGATTTTATGATCCTTTCATAATTGGTATTACATCTTACTAATAAAGGACAATGATCTAAACTATTTTAATAAGCGCTCCACTTCAGAATGTGGGAATTCCTGCATAAAATGAATATTGCCCAACACCTTGTCTAACCTCTTAAAAATTCATTCTGAAGGAACTTTTGGGGGTTGCACCACACAGTGAGGGACCAGGTCCCTCAAAGTCAATCACAAGTTGGAAAAACAAAGGCAGTGATGGAAAGTAAAACCACGAAATTTTTATGTGGAAATCCAGGAAGAGAAAAACCACGGCTTGCCCTTACAATCACCTTAAGAAATCCACTATAATCAACCTCCCAATTACAGTCTAGATTTCAGCCTACCTTTAGGATCCTTTTACTTATAGTAACTCTACTACAAGCTCATCTTGATAACTCTACCAAGGACTCTCTCTACTGATTAACTCTAATCAGTCTTACACTTAGGCAACTCTACCTAAGCACCTCTCACAACAAATTGAAACACTACTCTTATAACATGAGTAGCTCAATTAAAAATTAGTACTCACTTAAGAACAATTTCAATTTAAGCTCACATAAATAGTTAAGAACTTGAGCAATATTAAAATGGGGTTTTGCTGCTTCTCTTCACTCTTTGTAATTTTTTGTAATAAAACATTTGATGAAGAGACGTCTCTTTCCTTTTATAGCCGAGTGACGATTAGGGATGAAAGATTATTGGACCAGTTGTGCTAATCAGTAAAAAATAGCACTTGCACGTTTGTAACACAAGAAGACAAAACTATGCAGATAATGCGTGCAAACTGTACTTGTACCTTGCATATCTAGGGACCTGGTCCCTTGCAGGTTAGCTGCTCATCATTAAAACTATATTTAAAAATTTCCCCTTTTTTGATGATGACAAACCAACAATACAGTTTTGAGAATTAATGCATATTCATCACATTTAATCAGTTTGATTACCACTTGAAGATGAATGTTTCCCCTATCATCATGCTTCCTCCATCATACAACACAGAGATATGGTCCCTTATTGCCATTTCCAACAAAACCTCTGATTTCTTTCCCTTGACATCATACACCTTCATTTAGTGCATTTGCACACTTTTCCTGCACTTGCACACTTTTCTCTGTCAACATGACTCTCTTCATTCATTTATTCAGCATATCACATACTTCCACATATCAGAATGCCATTCAAATCTACAACTTAAATTACCTGGTCCCAAGTCCCTACTACATGAACTCAATATTCACCCTTTTGGCATCTTTGAAAAGGAATAACAATAAACCAAGAGTAAGATAAGTACAAGATAATTAACTCATGACCACTGGGGTAATACTAACATGAAGAACAACTTAAGGGAAGGGAAACAAATGATCTCCAAAAAAGAATTCATTCATTCTTAAACAGAGATTAGTAGCAGTACAATCATACCACAATAATATAAAAATAACTATCTTCAAAAGACAATACAAGGAGTAAGATATGAAATAATACTTGATTAATTCAGAGGATAGGGATAATAAGAGTTAGGTAGAGGTAGGTTTGGGGAGAGGGACTTAAGCAACATATCCATTCTTGAATTTCTAGCTTTGGGATCATCCAATAACTATTTGGTGAGATCATTCACTCCAACATTCGGTTCTTGAACTTTACCAGTCAGTTCAGCCACTCTTGCCTAGAGTTTTGCATTTTGAGCTACAAGTTCATCAGCGGTACCTGGTCCCTTAGATGACAACTTTTGATTCAGGTGCTCTATTTCAGCATCTCTGGCAGCCAACTAGATCCTTAACTTCTCCATTTTCTTTCCCAACCTTTCCTGAATAGTTAGTAACTCAGATACTTTAGACACAGATCCAGCTTTTCCCTCTATGCATTCATTCTCCATAAGAGTTGTTAGGTTGATCATTTGTTTGGCTGTTCTAAGTGTTTCCTTAGTTCCATCCACACCATAATTTTAGATACCTTGTTTAGTAGATATCCATATGGCATTCCATGTTTGTCTTTTTTTTTTTCATACACCACCTTATGGATAAGCTCTATCATTAGAGCAGGAAGACTTATCAATTTAAGCTTGCTTAAGCTTTCAATAAAAAATAGATCAATACCAGAGGCAGTTACTCTTCCTTTAGATCTTGGCAATAGGACCTTATTAATAAATTCAACTACCAGCTGATACTTACTTTTTGAAAACTTCTTTTTTTCACTTCATCTATTGATGTCCCTCCTACTTTTGACACCTCAATCATGAATTTAGTGGTAGGCTGTTGATTTGTCACAGTTCTTGCTCCTTCAATAGGTACATCCAGGATTATTCCTAGTATTTCTTCATCCATCGTAAGAACTTTTCTCTGCACCTGTGTAGTCAAACTCAAACCATCCTCTGAGAATTCCATGGAGTAGTAGAATTCCCTTACCCCATTTCAAAAATCATTGGCGCTGGTTTCTCAAATAGATGTAACTATCCTTGATGCCTGACATATTATACCAACTCTACTAGCCCAGGTTTCTTATAAATTCTATGATCAAAAACTTTTTCTGACAACTTTTTGTGTTCTCAAGTTTTGAATCCTTCTTTATCTGGTCATGTCATTATTTTTATCTTCATTTTTCTTTATTTTGGGCTCACTATTTGGCTTTTATTTCTCATACATTTGTGTTTTTCTCTTCTTGGGACTAGGTCACTTAGAGACTTTCTTTCTTTTCACAGTTATGTGCTTCTTCCTACTTATAATAGGGTTGCCAAACTTTAACATGGAGGACCTGGTCCTCTCAGCTGTAGGAACATCCTTTCTTCATTCTTTGATAGCATTTACATCCCCTAATTTCAAGTTCTCTCCTCTATCAGCATCCACAATTTTAGTATTTTCATTTTTTTTTTGTTTCTCCCAAGTTTCTTCATAGTCTATCTCAGAGGCACATCCTCCTTATCTTTCTCATTCTCCTCATTTGGAGGTACAAACATATATTTTTCTCTATTTACTTCATTATTATCACATACTTCCTATTCCACTCCATCAACTGATCTTTCTTTGGTGTCGTAAGCAAGCAAGAACATGTTCTTAGTTACCCAATTCTCTCTGGAGGAAAGATCAACTCTTTTTACCAAAATTACTTCACCAAACAACTGAGCAAAAATAATGTTTGAATTTGAGGGTGTAGGATAATATGGTGCTTGTTTTGTTTTAGAGAATTTAGCTTTTTGAATTTTTCAAATAACATAAGAAATTAGAAGTTTTCAAGTTGAGAAATTTCCTGTTCTATTGGTGACCTAAACACTTGGTTTGAATTGTCTATCATAATTTGCTGAGCATAAACTTAAAAGGTTAAGGAGGTTTCAATGAAAATTGACTCGATTGTGGGTTCTATATTTCTTACAGAGTTTGATGAAGTAGTACTTTCATCCATTTGATTTTGAGAAAGAGTAAAGAACTAGTTTAGTTTAGGGATGATTTTAGTTTTAGGAAGATGAATTGGATTTGTTGAAGAACACTAACAAGATAGTCAAATTTAGAAATTTAAGGGTGGCCAATGTCATTAAAAGATGTTCCTTTTAAACTAATATGCCTGAACCTTATAAGTTCGACTCTTTATTTTGCAAAGGAATTAACAACTTCGAGAAAAATATATGGCTTTTCAAACAACATTTTGTGATTACTTAAGAATCTTGTAGGTACTAACTTAAGAGATAGGACCAGGTCCTTCTCCTTTTAATTGAATTGCCCACTTGTGTTAGCTTAAATTGTTTCCTTTCCAAGTTGTTCCCATGGGTGTATACCTAGAAAAGTAAGAAACTGAGTTAGATTATACTGAACCTACTTTATCATGGATGCCTGCCTCCTAAACATAGACAATTCTTGGAGTTACACTTGTTGGAGTTTTCTTTTCTAAGAATAGTCTTTTAAGGACCAGGTCCCTTGAATTCAACTATTTCAAATATGACACTTCCACCTTAGAGTGCTTTGAGAGAGAGATAGATAAAACAGTTATATCTTCTAAGATTAAGCTCTGAGCACCCACTTTTAATAAATATTCCCGACTGCAATCCCCTTTATCCAACTTGGATCTATGATCACGTATTTGATTTGGGAACCTACTTGAGTTTTAGTTCCCAGTAAGAAGACAACGGTGTGATGAAAACCTTCTTGGCCCATTTAGGTATAAAATTCCTCTTCATTTTATTCAAATACTTGAATCTATTTGGTAGTGTATTCTTTTGTTGAACATATCTGAATTTGTTCATTCCAACACTTATCTAGTTTTGATAATTCCTTTTAGTGTGCCTATATTTCCCACAGTGATTGCACATAGGTTTGAAAGCCTTATTTTTAGCATCAGTGGCAGTCTTTTCTTGCCACCCAATAGGTTGGTCTTCTCTTTGATAGCCCAATCCCTTTTCATCATTAGCACCCTAACTAATCAAATTATAAAGAATATACGTAGAAGAAGTCAATTTAAGAGATTTATTCAATTCTTCCCTTAAGCAGACCAGGTTCCTCTCTGAGTCTTTATTCTTGTGAAGTGTAGACATAAGGTGTTTTTGGGGAATCCCTCAATCTTTCCTCAAGATCAACTTGAAGCCTTGAATTTTCTTTCTTTCTTTTTACATCTTCATAATTTACTTTCTTCAGATTACTCATTAGACTCAGATTTTCAGATTTTATCTTTGTGAACAACTCTTTAGTTTCAGAAATTTGGAGAGTTAAAGCGATCAAATCATGCTCTTGTATCTCTATTTTTTCTTCTAAGGCATTCTTCTCAGCAGTTAGCACACATACAAAGTCTATCAATGCACTTGCAAGCCATTTTATCTTCCTAGAAGTGTAATTATCTAGATTCTCCTTAATATCAAATAGAGTTACCTCTTTTTCTTTTTCATCTTCTGTGTCTTCCATAAGTGGAAATGCACTGCTAGCATAGAAACATCTCGAGTCTTCTCATCTTTACCTAAATCACTGCAAGAATCTCCCCATGATCCCAAAGCTTGCTTTACAACATACTCAGCTGCTTCTTTCGTTCTTGAATTTCAAGGACCTGGTCCCTGTTCTTTCCCTTGTCACCTCCATTCTTGAGGTAACCCTAGTAATCCACTTTGTGCAATGGACAGTCCTTAATGAAATGCTTAGGACTTCCATATTTGTGACATACCTCCGTACTGCTTCTTCTTTAATTCCTACTTCCTTTTCTTTAAAACTGACTATTCATCTGCATGGCTCTAACAATCCTACTTGCAAAATAGGCAACATCTATTTCTTCAAAACTAGACTTATGTTTTGAGGCCTTCAAAGCTAGGGATTTTTATCTTTTTACTTCCTTCTTTTCTAGCTCTTGCCGCTTTTTGAGCTCAAAGGTATTTAGATTACCAATGAGATCATCCATGGTGAGTATCTTGAGATTTCTTACCTCAGTTATAGCATCCACTTTGATTTCCTAGGACTTAGGAAGAACACCAAGAATCTTTCTCTGTTATTTATACAATGGAATCACTTCTCCTAAGTAGTGAAACTTATTTGTGATAGAAGTGAATCTAGTATGCATTTCTTGGATTGTTTCTCTTTCTCTCATGGTGAAGGTTTCATATTAAGTGGTTAGAATATCTACTTTAGAATCCTTCATGAACAACCCTCAAGTAATCCCAGATCTATTTAGCATTTTCATAAGATGAGATTCTATTATATTCATTCGACTCTATCCCAGTGACTAACAATTTGTTGGCCTTGTAATTTTTCTCAATCTTCCTTCTGTCTTCACCATAATACTCTCTCCATCTTTTAGCAACCATTCTAGTTATTTCTCTTTCCTTAAATTCTTTAACAGGAACATGAGGACCATCAAGTATTATGTCCATCAGTTCATTATCTTAAGCCATAATAAAGTCAAATATCCTAGTTTTCCACCACCCATACTACTACTCCTTGAATCTTAGTGGTCTTGTGGTAGATTGCCATTCTTCTAGATTGAATGGAGCAGCCATGCTAGCCAAGACACTCTAGGTGTGAACCTTTTAAAGTGACCTGGCTCTGATACCAATTGTAGGAACCCTTGGGGGTTACAGCACACAGTGAGGGACCAGGCCCCTCAAAGTCAATCACAAGCGATAGAAAAGTAAAGCAACTATGAGGTGTTGGAAAAACAAAGGCAGTGCAGGAAAGTAAAAATATGGGATTTTTATGTGGAAATCCAGGAAGGAAAAATCATGGCTTGCCCTCACAAGAACCTCATGAAATCCACTATAATCACCTTCCTGATTACAATTTAGATTTCAGCCTACCTCTAAACTCTTTTACCTTATAATAACTATATTACAAGCTCATCTTGGTAACTCTACCAAGGACTTTCTCTACTGGTTAACTCAAATCAGTATCACACTTACCTAAGCACCTCTCTAAAAAAACTAACACTACTTTTATAACATTAGTAGTTCAATTACAAATCAGTACTCACTTAAGAACAATTTTAATTTAATCTCACATAAGTAGCAAATAACTTGAGTAGTGTTGAAATGGGGTTTTTGCTGCCTCTCTTTACTCTTTGTAACTTTTTACAAAAAACTATTTAATGAAGAAATGTCTCTTTCCTTTTATAGCTAAGTGATTATTAGGGTTGAAAGATCATTGTACCAGCTATCCCAATCTTATGGTCCCTGAAAAGGTTCCATTAAAACAATGAATGCAATTTTGTGCCTTTTCTTTAAGTAAATCAATCTATCAAAATAAATTTGAGTATTGACTGATCATATATTCCAAAACAAAAGGTTTTCAATCATTATTGTAGGTGGTTTAGCTGAATTACTCATTGTACTTCTAATCTTACTAGCCTTTGTTGTTTTTCTTCTTGTTCTCAACTCTTTGGTGTGCCTAGAAGAGAGTTCTCTTTTGACACTTAGTTCAGTTATATTCTCCTAAATATCCTCTTCTTTTTCTTCTTTTCTTTCATCACCCATGTTTGTCATTAGTGGGTCTTGAGCTAATTCCTGAGTATATTTATTATTAGTAGATCCCTAGATTAAAGATCCTTGTCCCTCCAATTCTCTTCCATCATCAAGAGCTTTTTTCTCCTTTCACCTATCATTTGAACATCTTTATCCATTTCTATTCCTTTGATGGTCTCATGATTTTCCCCACGTTTGTTTTGGCTGTCTTCAATTGCTATCATTGTCTCTTTTTCCTCCCCAATACTCTTCAAGTTTTGCTCATATTTATTTTCTGTTCTCAGTCTTTTGTTTCTTCTCACCATCAACTTGTGTTTGCCTGATGCCTTATGTTTCTTTCTTCTTATAATAATCTTCCTCATTTTCATCATCAAAGAACACTTCTTTCACTCATTTTTTCATTGATTCCTTCTCTTTGTTCTTTGATTATCTCTTCTTTGTAGAGATCTCCAGCTCTCTTGAATAGAATCCTTCCCCTTATTTTGGTTATTCTCAGCTTTTTTTGTTTACTATCCTCCTCCTTACCAAGTATGTCAAATCTGTTTCCAGTTAAGACATCCTCCTCTTCGGGATTAACATCTTTTGGATGCCATCTTTTAACCATGTCTCCCCTGTATTGATGTTTTCCTCTTCTTGCCCCAGTCCTATTTCCTTGTTCTTGAAAAAAAAACCTCTTTTCTTTTCTCCTTTTTATCTTGTTTCTTATTTTCCATGGCTTTTGACACTTCTTTGTCTTTGTCTTCCATAATTTCCTCTTTTTCCTTGTTTATCTTCTCTTTATCTTTTTTGATGTAATTCTAGATGCAACACAAAACATTCTTTCTCATTATGTCCTTGCAATTTATAGCTTTTGCAATCCTTAGGTAGATAATCATATCTAATGGTGATTCATTTTTCCATAATTTCTCCAGTCTTCTTTTTGATGCCAACATTCACTCTTTTTGGTAAATCACTCAATAGGTCCACCTCAACTTTGACCCTAGCAAAACTAGGCCTTGTTTTATTAGTTGTATCCATGTCTACCTGTAAAGATTTGCCTACAACTATAGTGAGTGAAAATATTATTTATTTACCAAAAAAGTTTGGCGGTAATGTCGATAAAGAAATTCATGCAATTGCAATTAATATTTTCTCCGCCGGATCAAAAAGTTGACCCTACTTCAGCATTTTCATGGGATAATTTTAGTTTTTATGCGTGATATAACATATAGATTTTGATAGAATTTTCACATAATCTTCCATTCTTGATGCTCTTATCAATACATATATGTTGCACAACAAACCTATATTAACATCACCCTTAAGTCCACATTGTTTAGGAATAAGGTTTCTCAACTCTTGAATGTCAGATCATCCATATATGAACTTTCCTATCACAACAAACTCCAAATCTTCATTTATTATCATCCATGATACTTTCTCTTCCTCTCAAATCACTCTTTGTTCCCCATGCAAGTACGTTAATGGTTTAATAGGAATTGGTAATCTTTTGGACAATGTAGGTTAAAGTGTATCCGCGTAGTTTCTCTCCCCTCTGTTGTACGTCAATGTTGGGATGAATATGTTGAGAAACCTTCGAAGGAGGCTACCTAATGGCCATAATGTCCATTCCAGCGTAGGTTAGCGGTGGATTCTTAGACTTTTTCGGCTAGAGTTTATAGGGAGCTTTTTAATAGCCAATAGGTAAGATTTTAATGCCTAAAAACAACTCCACCAATATTCAAAACAAATTAAGAAATAATGTGAGACACTAATATATTATACAAAATATTAAAATGATCACTAATGACTAGCGATCCCCCCACTTATTTTAATATTAATAAGAGAGTCTACTAGTTGAAGGAAGACTACCATGCATAATGAAGGTGCGCTCTACAATGAACCTTCACTTGGTACATAGTAATTTTTACTCTAGAGTCGTAGTGGTCTCAGACTCGAACTATGAATTCTTAAGGGAAATAAAAAGTTACTGCTTACACATAATAGTCAAGGTGTTGACATGGGCTTTATAGCTAGCACATTATGGCTTTGTGTCTCCCAATTTTTATGTGTGTTTGAGAATGAGCCTAATTCTCATAGGAAACGGTCAACCTCCACACTCACATAGGTGAAATATTGTAACACCCTGATTTGCTAAACTAAGAACGCTACACGGTGCTCATGAACCCGAAGGACCACAAGCTAACCCATGACTCATATCTGTACCTGTATACTGCATAAAATACTGAATAATATGGAAACATGCACAGAAAGGCTATAAGGTTCAATACTAAACATAACATGGATGAGATAACATTTGTGGGGTAATACAATACCTAAAACAAATCTGTAACCACTGAAGTCTAAAACATAATAGTCTGTATCTATTCTGAAAGCCTCTACTGTCTGAATAATTTGAATAAGGAATTGATGGGAATGTCTCCAACTAACTCCAACAAATAAATAATTAATGAAATAGTGGAGAAATAATCATGTCCTCGAAGGATGAGGACTCACTTCTATTCTGACTGCTGAGACTGGAATCTACTGCTGATCTGAAGCTCGTGCCTCTGAACCTATGGTGTAACATAAAAAGAAAGCACCATAGAGCAAATGCGTTAGTACAACCATAGCGCAAATGCGTCAGTACAATGAAATGTACTTAGTATACATGTGAGGTAGGATAATGTAAGGGTTGACATGCATGAATAATGCTAGCTGACTATCTAACATGAATGCGAGAATGCATACATAAATACGTAACTGTAACTGACACTGTGATATCATGATTACTGAATCTAAATGCTGATGACATGACATACTAATAACTGATAGCATAAATAGCTGTATCTGAATGTAACTAATAACATGGGTGACTGTATCTGACAGTCCTAAATCTGATGGAACTATCTGAGTTCCTTACTGCATTTGAGTCGACTGTATCTAACAGTCTTGAATATGAAGAACTATTTAAATTCTTTTACTGAGACTGGTACTGAAACTGTGGGAGGTAGTATTTAATCGACATGCCCCTGATACGCTATTATGGCTGAGTTGGGGTCAAATCTGTAACCCTAATAGGAAGGGTGTCAATACCGCGCCACTGGTAAAGACAAGCTGTGGGCGACCCTTATTTGACAGTGTCCCCAAAAGAGAATGGTGGGGCCCTTATCTGACAGTACTTATCCACCTCATCAACCCTCATCGGACAGTGTTGATGTCTCAACTTATGCTGGCTATATAGTTCTGGAATGCAAGGATGACTTCTAAGGATCATACCCTCATCTGATAGTGTGTGTCCCCATCCTTGGGTTCACTCGGTCGTAATTCCTACTCCCATCTGAATGGACACTGAACATAATTTACGGAATTGAACATGAGCTGAGTTACTAAGTTCCGTTGACTGATAGAATACTACTGATATCTAACAACTGACTAAGTCATGAGATCATGGAGATTTTTCTTGAGTCATAAACTATCTGAAGTCTAAGGATTCATAGCTTGACTGAGAGTATCGTGAAAAAATGACATGGCTCTAGGTACACAGCTAATGTTTTGGGTACAAGTACCCCCAGGACTCGATGGAAGGAAACTGACAAAGCATGACTTACTTGAATACATAATAATCATCATAATACATTTATTGAAGAATTTCATCAAACATGTGATAGGCATAAGCTTGTACGTACATGGGGATTTCATGATATCATGCTAATTAGACACTTTCCCTTCATCTAGGCATTCAACCAAACACATAGTAGGCATAGAATGTGTAAAAACATCATACAACAATTAACTGTCGTGATTCAATTCCAATTTAATCATTCAAGAGTTTAGTCCTAGGGTTTCATGAATCTATACCGATACAAATCAACCCATATGGTATTTAACACTCATTCATGGAATACAATTCAATTACTCAATATCAACATGAACAAAAGAAGCCCAATCATGAAATTCATAAGAAAATCCATAACTTGAATTTAGAAAAGGGATTCTTGGGCTTCATGGATGAAAGGAGTCCATGAATGAACACTATGCATACCGTAATTCATGATTTCGTGAAGATTGATGGTGAAACCTTCTTGAATTTGAATCTCCAATAGAAACTCTAGATTGTTCTTGAGAGAAACTTGAGAGAAAATAGTATATCTTGGGTGAAGAATAGCTAAATCGCGTGTTATTGGGTTTAAATAGGGGTAGGAAATTGACCCTTTTAACCCTGGACGGGTCATTTAATTTTAGTAAAATTTTCCTGAACTAGGCCCCTGGCGCGATACGGCGTTATCGTGCCATGTCACTGGAAATTGATAATTGAGAAATTGAGGGATGGCGCGATGCGGAGTCATCGCGTTGCCCCTTCCTTCGTGACCTGGAACTTTGGTACGACGTGGGAGAAATCGTGCTGAGACACTGGAAAAAGGACAATTCTGAATTTGAGTACTGGCGTGACGTGCCATAATCGCGGACACCTGCTAGAAATTTCCAAATGCCATTTCCTCTTGTGGCGCAGCGCGCCACTGACTAATATGGCGCTATTTTACGACGGGAACTTGAAATAGTCATAACTTCTTACCCGGTTATCGGATTTAGGTGAATCATATATCGATGGAAAGCTTATTGAATTTTGCACATGAAAAAAAGTGAAAATCTTAAAAATTCCTCATAGAATAATTATCATTCACTTTAGAAGCTAATACTAGGCATTCTTGGGACGAAATTTGCTAGAAATCTTTGGGGTATTACAAATCTGTCGAGAGTGCTCCTGTAATTTTTAGCACCTCACTCATATTATCTACAGATTTTCATTAAGAGTTTTTAAATTCAATCTCTCAAATTATTACAAGAAAACACACTCACATCATAGGGAAGGATTAAAATATAGTGCATTTTTCACAACAAATCATCATGTGATTCTTTTTTTTCATTAAACCTGGTCATAGGATCTCTAGTCTCTAAGTTAGTTTTCCTCACATATGACTCAAGAATTTATCAACTTCAATCCCATCCGCATCGATGTGCTCCAGACTTTTTCTATTTCTAAGTCCTTAGTCAATGGATCTACAAAATTATCACAATATTTGACATAATCAATATTAATGGTACCATTTGTCAAATATGATCTCACAGTGTTGTGTTTTTTTAATTGGACTGGATTTACTGTTGTAATAATGGTTTTGAGCTCTATCAGTTATAGCGGTACTATCACAATGAATTAAAATAGGAGAAATTAGTTTTTCAAAATAAGGTATTTGAACTAACAAATCTCTCAATCAATTCGCTTCCTTACTACCTAAAGCTAAAGCAGTCAGTTCAGTTTCCCTAATAGGTTAGCAATAATAGTTTACTTTTTAGATTTCCAACAAATATCACCACTACCCAAATTTAAAATATAAGCAGTAGTAGATAAGAAATCACCTGATAAAGTGTTCCAATCTACATCAGAAAAACCTTCAAGTACAACATGATATTATTTATAGAACAAACCACAACTTTTTGTTCCAATTAAATATCTCTTTACTCTCATTATAGCATGCCAATGTTAATTACCTGACTTGCTAGTAATGTTGCTAAGTACTTCTACTGCATATGGAATATCAAGCTTAGTGCAATCAATCACATATCTCAAACTTTCAATTATGCAAGCACATTCCTTTTGATTTATCACATCATTTTCACTTTCAACAGGAAAAAATAGAACACTACAATAAAATGGAGTTACAACATGTTTGTACTCAAAGAAATTATATTTTTTCAAAATTTTCTCAATATAATGTGACTGGTCAAGGAAAATTCCATCACATCTTCAAGTAATTTTTATTTCTAGAATAAAATTTGCCTCACTAAGTTCATTCATATCAAAATGAAATATAAGAATGTTTTTAGTCTTTCCAATAACATTCATGTTAGAGCCAAAGATCAATAAATCATCAATATATAGGTAAATAATAACATGATAATTATTTCAAGACTTATGGTATATGAACTCATCACACTTATTTGTTTTAAAGCCATTATCAACTATGCAGGAATAAATCTTTTCATGCGATTGCTTTGTTGCCTATTTCAAGCCATATAGGAATTTAATAAGTTTAGACACTTTGCTTTCTTGGTCAGCCTCAACAAAACACTCAGGTTGTTTCATGTAAATCTCCTCATTTAGGTCTCCAATTAAAAAAATAATTTTTAGATCCATTTAATGAATTTTTAAATAAAAAATATCACTAATAGCAATTAAAAGTCTAATGAATGTAATTCTAGTTATCAGAGAAAAAGTATCAAAAAGTTCTAGGCCTTCTAGTTGCTTAAAACCTTTAGCTACTAGACTAGCCTTGTATTTATCAACCGATCTATCTGGTTTTAACTTTTCACATAAGACCCATTTACATTCAATTATATTACAATCCAGTGGTAAATCAACTAGCTTCCATGTTTTATTGAAAATTAGTGATTTTTTTTCATCATTTACAGTCTTTTTAAAAAAAGAGCTTCATGTGAAGACAAAACTTCTTTTAAAGAGAGAGGGTCATCTCCTACATTAAAAACGTAATAGTCTAGACCAAATTTTTTCTACTGTAGCTCCTTTATTTCTTCTTAACTCAAAATCATCATTTTCATTATTTCTTAAATTAGATGTAGAAGAACTATGTAGTGAAAAATATTTTCTTGAATCCTTTGACCCCCACTATTTTTAGAATTAAAAGAAGATTTAATTTCAAGAAAATAGCATTACCAAATTCTATAATAATACTATCTTCAAGATAAAAAAAAATATGTCGGATGTACTATTTGAAGCATAACCAAGAAAAGCACAAGTAGTAACTTTATTACCCAACTTAGAAATTTTTTGATCCATTAACCTCACATAGGCCAAGAAATCCCAAACTCTTAGATATACCAAATTTGAATTAAAATCTTTCCACAACTCAAAAGGTATTAATTTTGTCTTTTTGTGAGGTACACGATTCAACACATAACAAGCAGTCAAAAGTGCTTCACCCCAAGAATTTAGAGGTGCACTTGACTCAATTAGCATGACATTAGTCAACTCAACCAAAGTTTTATTCTTCCTTTTTGCTACATCGTAAGATGCCAAAGAATAAGAAAGAGTAGTTTCATGAATTATACCCAATTATCTAACAAAAGAATTAAACTCATTTGACTCATATTCACGACCTCTATCACTTCTAATTCTTTTTAATTTTTCTTCCAAACTGATTTTTAACTTCATGAGAAAAGTGTTAAAATTCTCAAAATAATCACTTTTATTTTTTCATTAATTAAACACATGTAAACTTAGAAAAATCAATAATGAAAGTAATAAAATATCTATTTCCTCCGCAAGTTAAAATTTCTCTAAGTTCACACATATCAGTATGAATTAATTCTAATAAATCAATTTTTCTTCCAACTTGAAAATGAGGTCTTTTAGTGATTTTGGCTTTACTACAAGCCTCATATTTTTTAAAATTCTATTTGATTATTGAGGTTAATCCTAAACTGCTTGTTATTCCCATAGAACGATCATTAATATGACACAAATAAGCATGTAAAAAATTAGTAGAAGAAAGCATATAAACGGACATTCAACTTAAACATCTCATCACAAGCATACCCCTTTCCCACAAAAATATTATCTTTTACAATTACATGTTGGTCAGATTCAATAATCTGTTTGATATCTGCTTTATTAAGAAGAAAACTAGATCTTAATTTTTTCATAGAAGGAGTATAAAGTACATCTTTTAAAATTAATACCCTTTTAGAAGTAAAACCGAACTCGACATCTCCTATTTCAAGAACTTGTGTCGGGTGAGAATCTTGAAACATGATGATTTTGGGCTCCTCAAAAGAAATATATTTTTTAAATCAGTCTTTGTCATAACAGACATGAACATTTACACCAGAGTCAGCCCACCATCCATCAACTTTCTCCATCATGTTTATGTCTTTTATTACTGCCACAAATGGTTCTTCGATAATGCTTGCCTGAGTGTAGGCTCACATTTTTGAAATTTGCAAAATTGAGAAATAAGCCCACTCTTACCACAGACAACACACAGTTTCTTGGACATGTTGACTTTTTGCTTGGTTATTACCACCATTATTGTTGTTGGGATGTTCACCATTATTTTTCTTGAATTTTTTCTACTTAGACTTCGTAGAAATATTTCTGTTAGTTTCAGGGGTAGCATTATTTGAAGTAGTTAAATTTACCTTCGGTGGGATGTTGTTTTCTTCTATTTGCATAAGTGCATCTTGGCTCTTTTCCTCTTCTTTCACGCAGATCCTCATTATCAAAGTCTCAAGAGAAGTTTCCTTTTGCTTGTGGTGCATAGTTTTTTAAAATTCCTTTCAAGAATGTGGAAGTTTATCAATTATGCCACAAATTATAATATTATCTCCAATTTTGACTTTCTCAAACCTTAGCTCTCCAACAATCATTTAAAGTTCTAAGCTTGGTCTACCACTGATTTGTTGTCCATCAATTGGAAATAAAAAAATCTGCTAGTTGTATATTTTTTTGCTCTAGCCTTTTCGGTATCATACTTACTCTACATTTCTTTCCAAATTTTCTTTGCACTAGAGTAAGTTCTATCATAATAATCATAAAATTTATTAGATAGAAAATTAAGCAAAAAATACTGATACTTGTAGGAGTCACCATCATATTTTTCAACTTTCTCTTGAAGAGAAATAAGTTCATCATTCATGGAAGAGTTAGTGACTTTATTTGGATTCTTCTCGGTTAACACATAAGAAAACATTGAGAAGACTTAAGTAGAAAAATACTTTACCATTCCACTTTTTGAAATGAGTACCATTAAACCAAAATGGCTTGTTAAGATCTCGTATCTTGACATCCTTGGATTTTTTAATTGTTGCCATTGAATCTCCTTAAAATTATTGGCAAAATTACAATAAACTTATAGCTGAAAATACAAAAATACAAATGAAGTAAATAAAAAATAGCTTTTTCTTGGCTGAGGCGTGGATATCTCGCTCTTTTTAAGGAGATTCAAGCTCACTGCAACAAATATTTGCTCTAGTCCAGCAGTAATCTTCTTGACTTCTATAGGCCATACAAATGCTTGATATAAGGGTAAGACAATAGAGAATAACCTTTTCTTCCTTGTCTCCTCGACCTTTATTCCCATCCCACTGCCAAAGTGATAACGGTTGTAACATACATTGGTAATGTGTCCCCTCTAGGATACAACAATCTTCTCACAAAGTACAACTCAACAAACTCTGAACAAGAGTTGATTTCAAAGCTCCACAAAAAGAACACCTCTCTTCAACTAATAATTTTTTTTACAAACTTTTGTGAACTCTATATTTTCTTGTACATAAAAAAATTCAAGACCAACTCTATTTATAGGAGAGGAAGTCTTCCATGTAATCAATAAGAATGAATGAGGGATAGTAAAGTGGAAATATTAATGGCTCTTAGGTTACAAGAGTTACAAGTCATAAAGGTAGAAATAAAATGAATAATGAGTGGGAAGTTACTTGAATCTCAAGGAAAATGGTGGCCAAATTCAGCCAACATTAACAAAGAGTCAAATGTTACATAATGTCATCACATGCAGGTAAATACAAGTCTCTTGTAAAAATAAAATAGAAGGATTTATATGCTTCTTAAACGAAAATGGGAGTAATACTAAAAACCTATAACTTCCAAATAGTAAAGTGCTTTTAAAGCACAATACAATTACACTTCATAACTAGGCCACTTTAATGCCTAAAAACAACTCCACCAATGTCCAAAAAAATAAGGCAATAATGTGAGACACTAATATATTATGAAAAATATAAAAATGCTCAATTATGACTAGAAGGAGATGTTGGTATGATTCCTCATGCGATGGGAAATGATTTATGCGAGTTTGTGGTTTTGAGAGGCGTAAGAAGCCATATAGTTAAGCTTGGTCAACATTCATTGTTTTGGGTGTCACGTGGAAGTTTGGACTGCACCAATATTTCCAAAATATCGAATTTAGGTTAGTAGCATGGCTAGTTGGGTTTGGGACCTTTATATATCTCATTTTGACCTATCATTTGGAAAATAGTGAAAAGAGGACTTAAGGTCAATTCAGTGAAAACAATACTTTTTTTAAAATCCAACATCTCTATTGAGTCTATTATATCAAAATTAACCTAGTAACATATATAGTTTATTTTTGTTCAATCCCAAATCAAATCTAGAGGGTCTGTTCAGAGAATTCAAAACCAAGTAATGGTGCACAACAGATTCTAGTGCATGGATCCTTGTTCACAAACACGATCTCTTGATTATGAGTACAGAGAAGGAAATTAATCTTTATCATGATTATGAGGTGGTAGTCTCAATTGCGAAGGGAAATGGAGTCCTTCTTAGTGAATGCGGTGAGGCTAACATGAACACGAAGGTTGGATGAATCAGGCCTTCTAGAAGAAAAAGCCTTGACTGTGAATGCCAAGGCCAATTTAATGGCTTGGTTAGCTTTGATCATTGCAAATGCAAAGGGTTGACCGCGTTGGTGATGCATTATTAACTGAATAGTATAACAGCTCTATTTTCATGACTTTACACTATTTTAGGACCTCCAAGCTTTGAGAATGACAATTTTTTAGGGTTTTAGTATTGAATTCATATGGGTAATTTCTAAACTCATAATCCACTATTTTCTTTTGATAATATCTTCGAAAACACCCTTAAATCATGATTTCAAAATGAAAAAATTGAGATTTTTATCAGTAAAGTTTAAAAAGGATTTTTCTTCAACCCAGACCTTGTTTTAACCCATTTTACATGGGTTTTCACCTATAGACTCTTATAAACTTGGAGAATGTGTTTTTAAAATAAAATTCTAGTTTTTAACCCTTTTGATTTCAAACTTATTTTTTGAACCCATTTAGGACCCAGCCCAAATATGGGCAATATAGGTATCATTGGCTCTATTTTAACAAGTAGATAATTTATTTTAATATTGTAGTTGATTTTGAAGCCTTTCATAATGGGAGGGCTTAGTGTTGAAGAACTTTAGGTCGGATTTTTACCATTTCTAGGTAGATTATGGCTTAACTTCTTTCAGATTGAGTTGGGTAGTTAATACATAATTAAAAGTGTGTTATGGATTGGGAGATATAACTGTGGAGTTTGAATTTCATGATAATTTTACTAATGTGTCCCGTGTGGAGGATTATATCCTGTTGTTATTGACTTGCTATATTTTATATTGTGTGTTTCCTGTACGGTGTCTTTATTTGACTCATTTGCATTATCTTGGCATTTATATGCCTTCATTCTAGATATATTGCCCATGCAGGGGTTTGCCTTCATTATAGATATATTACCCGTTCAAGGGCTTGAGTTATAGGTTTATACAACATTAATGATATCTTAGATTCATCTTTATTCCATATGTACCTAATTAGAATTGATAATCATGAATTATGAACATATTGGTTTGATTATGGGCTCTTATACATATGTGTGTTGGATGGATTGGATATCATCATTTTGATATAATTATGAGAATTATATCCTTATTTCATAAATATACATTCATGAGATATTGGTATCATTGAAAAATACTATTTTGGAAATAAATGACACTTTTATGAAAATCCTCTTTGTGGACATGAGATAAAGGGGTGAGTTAAGATTAAGATATGATATACCATATATGGGTTGCGAACTCCCCATGGCTCCTACCTGGGATCTGCAAGCTCGGTGGGTATATATCAAAAGTCATGAGATGGGTTTCATTATTCATACTATCCATATTGCATTGTATTTGCACACACATCTGTCTTAATTTCCTTAGCCCCTTTGATTTATGTGTAGTTTCAATATTTCCTTCATATATATCTGTGTTGTGTTCCAGTTCTGTGTATATATATTAGAGCTGTTGGTGAAGATGGTGTGAGCTACCATTTGGGACTCTTCTGTTTGTGGGTGACGTGCTCATAGTATATTTGACTTATCTTTATTCTTACTTTGCTTAGTCGGTCTATGATACCTACTAAGTAAAAGTGCATCGTAATTACCCTACTGTGCCCTTTTGGTATAGAGCTGAGTCCGTGTACAGATGTGGTAGCTGATATCGTGTAGATTTTTAGAGCGGAGTTCGAGATACTTAGTGCTCTAGAGTTTTCATAGCCTACTTCAGACCTCCTTTTATCTTACTTTATGTCTTTATTTCATTTTCAGAGATAGACATATATGTCAGATTTTGTTATGTACTAGATGCTCTTACACTTTGAAACTAGATTTTGGAGATTTATGAGATTTCTTGTAGACTTTTGTTTTAATTATGTTTTATATTAGTTTGACTTTTCTCTAGACGTCTTGAATTTACGTTATGTTATTATCGATTTGGGTTCAACTTCAGTCAAGCCAAGTCAAACAGGTCAAGGAAACTTAAGCAAATATCAAGAATATATAATTATATTATTGATTCACCCTTGGAACCATCAAACTCGCCTGAACCTTGTACATACACACTATGGATATCACAACCACCCTCTACCCATGACCTGCAGGGGATAGTTTTCATCTATGTACCTAGCTCCAAGATACAAGTTTTTGCCAACCTTATTCCACTAATAAGTCATGAAAACGTCTCAAATACCAAGACATTCCACAATAACAAAAAGTGGTCAAAAGCACACAACGTGCTAAAAATTATTTGAATGAGCCCCACCAAACAACATGCACTAGAAAGTCATAGTACGAAATAGTTAATATTGACATATAACATAGATTGGATTAAACTACAATACCATCACCTACCTTGAACAAAGTGTGCACAACTCTTAAGCTTTGCTCTTTCAGGCAATTTTTACTTGATCACGATCTAGAAAAACACATACAAACGTATAAATAAATGAAATGAGCTACTACAGTGATAATTATAACTCATTCCCAATCATAGCCAAGTTCATGATCATTCCCTCCTTATTCAAGAGCTATTTCAATCATAATTCACCTAAAACTATGAATTCCATGGATGAACTAGTGAATTAAATAAATGTAATGGTAATTTAACCATAAATAATCAAAACCCATTAACTATATACATAATTTACTCCTATGCACCAGAAAATGTCTAATTCAACCTTAAACCCTTCCCGAACTCTGTAAATTAGTAATTCTAAAGATAAATTATCAGTTACTAGTAAACAGGGATAAAATCCCTACCATTATGAAGACAAATGATGATAATCTGATGAAAATCTCTCGAATCCACCTCTCTCTTGCCCAAAAATGTGTTTTAGAAAAGTAAATTATTTTGGTGAATTTGTAAAGAAATCTATAATTTTTGTTGCTATAGAGATGTTGCTAAAGAAATGCAAGTTGCTATAGTGGTCGTGACTGGGTTGACCATGGCTATAGTAGGATTTTCTTTGCTATAGCGACATGCACATCTTTATAGCGACACAAATGGTTCAAAATGTCCAAAGTTGTAATCACAGTGGACAAAGTTCTCATCAGACACCATAGAATATTCTGTATAGAACTTTAGGCCGTGGCGACTATTCTAGGTTAGCAGGTAAGGTACATAAGAGAGTCCCAGTGGTATGTTTGGACTCGGTAAAGGTTGATCATTGGTCTAAGGAATGTCCCACACATGAATTGGTTGTTCAAATATGATATACATATGTTCTTCACCAGCCTAGAGCTCTTACGTATGTTATGATTATGGGGATGATGATAATTTTAGTAGAGAGTGCCCAGGTGTTAGTTGTCCAGCCAGTTAGGAACAACTCATCTTTCTTGCTAAGTCAGAGCTTCAAGGGTTTGTATGACCATTGAGAGAAATCGCAAATATGGGATTATTAAGTGATCAATATAACTAGATTAGTCTCATAGTGATATGGTAATTTCAAGTAGAAATACTACTCGTAGTAATTCAGTTGATCATCCAAATGCTCAGTTTGGGCTTGGATGCATTCAAAGTCTAAATTATTTGGGTAGGTCCGGTACTATGGTTTCAGAGTCCATCATATACCTGCAACTTTGATTTCTGTCTCTTAGATTCTATTTGGATTATGTTGGGGGGTTTTATACCCTGCGGTGATTACATGCATTGATATCACTATGTTCATTTTTATATGCCTTTGTGTAAATCTGTGCATATGTGACTATCTTCGTAGATGATTTATTTAAGTAGTGGATTGAGTGGATCAATATTATGATTTCCCTTAGGGTGTAGCATTTGGGTTAAAGTCCCTTTCCTTTGGCATTATGACATTAGAGTGGTATTGGTTATGTTTTCCATTTATGATGCCTCCTACACCTTATGCTATTGTTTCTATTATTACTATTTTGATTTATATTGACTCTCACTTGATAGATGGATAGACTAGCATTCTCTAGTTAGAATTCCCTTCTATGCGATTCTTATTCATTGGCTTGGATGACTAACTCGGTTGTTTAGTTTTCTCTCTTTTAGTGAGGTAAGGTTGGTTGTATTTTTTCTCTATTAGCAAGGTTAGATAGGTTTTTGAGTAGGTTGTGAAGTAAAGGTAGGTTTGGCCTTCCATGGGTTTTCTATGATTCTAGCTTTGCAACTCATTTCTTGGCTTATTCTCGAGATTGATCAATTTGGGGTGTACCCTAATTTTTTGGGTTTGTTGTCTGGTAATGGTCTTGATATTATTGTTAGTGTTGAGTTGCGTACTTTGTTCTTCCTATGACATGGTTCATGGATCAGTTGAGTCAAGGTTGGTTTTCATGAATGAATTTAGAAATTTCTCATTTTTGGTATTTATTCGGCCTAGTATGATTTCATGAGATGCTTTTGCTTGGTGTTGTGAGCATGTGTATCCTTATTGGTAATCAAAGTGGATATCTTTGAGACTAAGTGTTTGTTGCCAGGATTGAGTATTGGGTTGATTGGATTCAAGCTAAGGTTGTAATTCTCTGAGTTACTCTAGTTTTGGTTATCACTAGTACTATTTGCAGTCCTAGTGAGTTCTTGGTTATTTCTTGATGCTTTGTGCTCATCAACAGATATAAATTTGACTACTTGTATCCTCAATCATTGTTTTTCCATAGTCTTAATTTTGATCTTCAGCTATATCTCAGTTTCAGCCATTGCAGGGATCATTACATAGAGCTTGATTTCTAATGGTGAGATTGATTTAAGGTTTTGATCATAGTGAAGACTCGTGGGCTTCAGTTTGGATTTTGACTTTTTAGAATGGTGGCTTGAAGGTTATGATAGATTTTTGCATATTGATTGTGTAACATGATTACAGTCTCTTTTCCAGGTTTGTTTCAGTTGAGCATTCAGCTATAGGATGACTAAGCCCACTCTTTACCTATAGGGTTAGTTTTCTTTAGTTTAGAGGTTTTGACTTTGATGAGTGTTTAAGGGATAGATCGTTGGCACATAGTAGTAGTTTCAACTGTTCTTGACCTTGATTCTCAATTTTTATAAAAAAAATTGGATTATCTATTCAGCAGGAGAAGTATACCCAAGTTTAGCTTTGCTGGTTTCACCCATAGTCGGAAGGCGGACCGTTCAATTTTGACAGTTTGTTCTTTGGACCCATGACTATTGATTTCAAGGTCCACTTGGAACAATTAATGACTTGGAAGATATCGTAAGCATTGGTCAGAACCATTTATGTATTTGAGTAGAGCAATGAGCTTATTCTTATGCTCGCTATTATGGATTTTGGTAAATCAACTTTATCCTTTTGAGGTCATTGTAATGTGATTATACATAAAGGACTCAAATGACGTTTAATATAGATCAGAGTAAATATCAAGATTGATAAAGCAATAGAATACTAGATTTCGGAATCAAGAGTTGGTCGAATGGTACATACCTTGGGAGGTCTTTAATTAGTTGACATTTTTACCTAGTTATGCTTGTGTCTGTGATATTATTATATAGTGGTTTGGGCTTATATGCATTAGTTATTTATCGATACAGTTGGAGGCTAATTAGTTGATATAGTTAAGTTTTTAGTTATTTGGAAAGTGAAGTATGGAAGTTGGTAAAAAATGGATACCTTTGATGAAATTTCTTGAAAGCATTGCTTCTTCTTAGGGGTTATCTAGGAGTCATGCTAGGTGCATGGAGCCCAGTACCTTATCCTTATAAGTTTTCAGACTCTTCCTATCTACTGACTTTTGAGAACGAAAGTTCTTTTAGTAGTGGATATAGTAATGACCCTCCAAATTCTTTTCTCAAGTTCCATGCATTTTTGATATTTTGAGACTTTCTACAATGGCTACAAGTCATTTATGACCTTCATTAAAATCCCTATAAAATGATAATTTTTTGTCAAACTTTCTTGCTTATTTTGATGATCCTCGATATGTTCTTGGTGGAAAAAAATGTGAATAAGGGATCCCACTGAATTGAGTTGAGTCCATGAATCTAAGAAATGGTGAGAATTTCTGATCACTCTCAATATCTCTCTCAATTTGAAAATCCAGGATTTGAATTGATGTCTAGGTCAGAACAACTTGATAGGACCCCTTTTTTATGTCCCCATGCTCCCCACGTATGGCGACATGGGGGCCAAAAAAGGAAAGAGAGGGTATATTTCATGGGAGGGTTACAATTCCTAAGATGCAGTACTTATTAACAAGTGTTTGGTATATGAATATATTTATACCACAACCCCGCTTTCACAATTTAGGCTGATCCTATTTCTCTCTCCGCGGCTACGGGAATTGCTTTTGCTTTTTTTTTCCTCTGGCTACCACAAATAATTGAAATTCAATTTCTTGATCTGTATCTTCAATTTTTGGAAATTTATAAATATCTTCCGTCAAAACGGCTCTTCTGTTTTGAAATGGATTGTTCAAAAAGTTCCTGGAAATTCTTGCTCCCACTGGACCATTTTTTTATTTCAGTCATCCAAATTATCTATAAAAAAATAAATAGAATAACTTCAACCTTGTCAATTACTAATGAAAGTAGATTATTTTTCCATTCCTTTCCAAAATTCCATAATCCTTTCCAGAACCAAACATGAATCTTTCAATTCATTTGGCTCTCAAACTAATCCATTAACACAAATAGTTCATGGGAGAAAATTAATTTATTTGGTCCTTGGAGGACTGGCAGGTCGCACCTCCAAGAAAAAGACGTATGTAGAACTATTTCACAATCCCTGGAGAGATGGTTCACTAATAGACCAAGGGACAAGTCATTCAACTTATTCATATCCAGATCATGAATGTTTAGAATCCATATTATGCAAGGAGACATTGCCTTTGCTAATTCAATGATTGTCATTAGCTTGTGCCGTAAGGTGTTGGGCTAAGTCCCACAACGAGCTCAAACCTTGTGTTTAGTTGCCATCGTTGAGTTTAGAACCCTACACATTCTATCGGTGATACGCCGGAGTTCCATTTTGCAAGTTTTTTTTTATGGGTAGTTCCTACAAAGGAGAGGAATAATGATGTAGACAATAATTGAATTCTTTATGTAGATGGACTTAATTAATCTCCTTTTGCCTCTAACTGGTTAAGGGCCCCTTCTCCCTCCCACTTTTCAAACTCCGATTGATATTTTTCATAGAGATATCTCTGAACGTCGATTCATTTTTTAATGTCTCTAATTCAAAATCAAACATGAAATTTAAAATTAGAGATGGAAGTCTTCTTTCCTTTCTCGACGGTGAAGTAAATATCTAATGCGTTCCACAAACGAAGAAGTCATTTTTGGAGTAGAAACTATGCATTTTTTGGGATCTGTGAGCTCTAAGTTAGTTCTATTTCTCGATGGGGCGGGGAAGGGATATAACTCAGTCGTAGATTTTTACCTTTACGTGGTGGAAATCATCAGTTCAAGCCTGATTATCCCTAATCCCAATATCACCATTTTTGTTCAATAAGATACCAAAGTGGATGATTGAGTCATTCCATAAAAAAGAAACTCCAGATATTTATTTGGAATCCATATTATGCAAGGAGATATTGCTTTTGCTAATTCAAATTGAAGGGTGATATAAAATGGATCTATTTACGGCATCATATCCTATTTTTTACAAATCCTATTTCATTTTGGGTGGATTTAAAATGAATTAGAATTAAGAAATAGGATTTTAGGGATAAGGAATATATTAAACAAACAAACCATGGATAAATCCAAGCGGCCTTTTCTTAAATTCAAGCCATTTTTTTGTAGGCGTTTGCCCCCAATTCAATCGGGGGATCAAATTAATTATAGAAACATGGTATTATCAATACGATTTATCTCAGATTAGATGGTCTATATTAATGCAACGAATCCTCTTGAAAGAGAGGGGTGCCTTTGAGAATGCGGACATAGGTGGTGCATAGCTGTCGTTTGCCCGTGTTGTAAGGTGTTGGGTGTTTTAACTTGTGATTTATTAGATCTTAGAATACATGAATTAATCTGTGGTTCATTCTGCCATCCAGGAGTAGGCCCCTCTATGGCATCAGGTAACCATACATGAAGGGGAAATTGGGCAGATTTAACAATTGCACTGACAAATAAGAGAACAACATAAAGTAACAAATAATAAATTGACCTCAATATTATAAATCAAGTTATTGAATATTTTGAATAAATTACTAAATTTGAAACTCCCCATTATCCAATAAAAACCTAAAATTCCTAATAATAAACCAAAATCCTTATAGTAACCTAAATATCCTTAGCAAAGACTTCTACAATATGTTCTAAAACAACCTGTTTAGTTATCGGATAGTTCATTTAGGTATTAGGCTCATTTCCTTAATTTAGCGCTTTTACAGTTAAGGAATTATTATCAAATCAAAACTCCTAGTAAAAAGACTCGGATGACAATTCGGGTAGTGCCATCAACTCCAAAATGTTGATTTTAAGTTAGGGGTCCCTTGGTTAGGTTCTCGATTATTTGAACTCTTTTTGGGTTATTGGTGGATTTGATAAAACAAATAAAACTAGGTGTGGGACCCAAATTTAATCAAAACATTCTCGAATAAAAGTTTCAATGAATTCATTGAGTTTGGAATGAAAAATTTGGTATGATAGCATAGCTTGTTTGTGTGCATGAGGTTTCGAACGAATCCTGAACCCCTGGCCAAAGTTCGGATGGACTTGAAGAAAACGTTGGTGTTCAACATCTGGTTCAAGACACCCTTCTTCTTCAGGTTTGCAGGGAGTTGACCGCATTTTCAAAGGGTCAAGTCATTGACCTTCATAATTGCGATCCTCCCATCATGTTTTCAACGAAGGGCCAACCGACCTAATCAAAGGTGACCAATTAACCAACCAACAAAACCACTTCTTACAAATAAGATCTTGTTGTTGCATCGAAATAGATAAATGTTGACTAATCTGGCTAACATTGAACTTAGTAAAATAAAATGGTTGAATAATTAAAAAATAAGAATATTTAGGAATACACATTGAATGCTGAGATTACGCATTGAATTTCTGGTAGTAGATCTATAATAAAAAAAGTATTTGTGATTGTTCCAGAAGAAATGAAACAAAAGATATGGTAGAGCTAGGACAGTTATTGTATGAGGTCTACCCAATGCTACATGCAGAGGCGTACAATATATCGATATGTAGCTCTGCTGGTAGCATAAGATACATTCGTATTTATGTGCACTCTTTCCCTATTTTCATGCCATATTATTTGGTTGATTGTAACTGATTAAGCCTATTATATCATGTCAATAAATCTTCTTCAAAATAGCTTACCTTATTTTATTGATCATGGATTAAATAGTGTTGACTCACCTAGATTAACGTGCCAATCCTGTATATGATATATCTATAGACTATTCTGTTTGGTTATGTAAGACCCCGCAAAATCCTAAGCTTGATTCAGTCCTTTAAAGCTTGTTAAGGGGTCAAAGACTTAGAAAGTTTTAGTTGAGTATTCATGCTTAGAGTTATTTTAGCCTTCATAGTTGGTGATCTTATTTCTCGGCCCTTACAACCATTAAATGTCGATCTTTAAGTTGCTTCATGATAGGAATATTAGTAGATGTTCTTGGATAAGTTTCAGATTTTTTGAACATTGTTTGACGCACTTTTAAGAGTCCAAACCAGTGTATCGACATGATCTTGACACGCCGCGTCACCTATCACATCGATGAATATTTTTCCCCAGCTCCTAGTGTCAAATTCTAGTGAGCCGATATGGAATCGGCGCAGAGCGTTGGCCATAACGTCGACCTCATCGATGCAGTGCACCGGCCTGCGCGTCATTGGGGGTGGTTTCTGCTCATTAAAAGCCGGTCCAGAGGGGTAATTGGGTAATTTTCTCACCCCTATTCAGCCCCAAAAACACAAAACTAATCATTTCTAGGGCAAAAACTTCATTATTTTCTGTCAAATTACTCAAGAACAAACCCTAGGGAATCTATTTTCAAGGCTCAATCTTAAAGAAAACTCCATCAGTCTTCCTTAATTCAAGTACCAAGGTATGTGACGTGTTCATCCAAGGGTTCCTTCCACCCTTGGAGTCCAACAAACTCTTTTAAACTTCAAGTAGATTGATTTCATAATTTTCATGATTAGATTTAAGTGTATTCATGATTATAATGTTAATCGGGTTTCTAATCCATGGTTTATTACAAGATTTATGTAGAATTGATTATCATGTGTGTAGTATCAGTTCAGTTCATGTTAAACCCATTGAATTTGTGAATTTGTGAATTTATGTTATGATGCCTACATGTTGTTTTAGTATCATATGCATAGTTATGCTCCCCAAGTGTTTGTTAAAATGCTCAAGTGAATTAAATGTGAAAAAATCATGACATGCTAGTATATATGTAAACTTATGCCTTACAAGTGTTTGATAAAATTTCCCTATGGATGAGTTATGAATAATTGCACAATGTTATGCGTTTCAAGCTTACTCTATTCTTTACTTTTCATGCTATCGAGTCATGGGGGTATTCAATACCCTAAAATTTAGCTTTTTACCTATAGCTACAGTAGATACAAAATAGTCTCAGCAGTGTTATAAACAGTAGTACTCAAAAATCAGTCACAATATCATATCAGTATTCAGTTCAGAACTCAGTGAACTCAGTCAGTTAACTAGATTTAGTAGTTCTCTATCAGTTAGTAGAACCTAGTGAACTCAGTTCAGTTTAGTTAGATAGTATGATTGGTAACAGTTCAGCCAAGCCTTTTATGGACTAGAAATCAGTTCAGTGTCTATTCATTTGGGAGTAGGATTCAGCACCGAGCGAACCTAGGGATGGGGGCTTTTCTGCCAGAATAGGGTTTGACCCTTAGTAGCAATCCTTGCATTACAGAACTACATAGACAGTGTAGGTTGAGATATCTTCCTACCTAACTAGGGTTGATACATCTCATACGAGTTTCCCAGCCAGCGAGGGTTAACAAAAGAGCTTCCTATTAGAGAGGAATAACTCACATCTTATCTTTACCCGTGACACAGTAATGAAACCCTTCCAACTGGGGTTACAGGTAGGAGCCAATCCATACAAAGAGGGGCATGTAGGTTAGATGATTATCTCCCAAAGTTTCAGTTTCAATTTCAGTTTCACTTTCACTATAGAACTCACTTCAGTTCTATAGAATTAGGACTGTTAGATATTGTCACCCAACTAAGTATAGAACTCAGTTCAGTTCTATAGAATTAGGACTTTCAGAAATAGTCACCCAATTATCAACCAGGACTATCAGAAAGAGTCACTCAGTTATCAGTATTATAGTATCAGTAAACTCAGATGTCAGTTAATCAGTATTCAGAACTCAGTAACTAGTATTAATATGATCTTAGTTCCAATTTATGTATCCATGCATGTTCTCTCATTCCGTTATGTTCATGTTACTCAGTTAGTTATTATTCATTCATATGAACCCATGCATATCAGCCTACCTCACTTAGCTTACTGGTATATTCAAAGTACTGACACATACTTTTCTTTTATGCTATGATATCTTATATCATAGGTTCAGACACACGAGCTCCTGAACATACTTATCATTCTATCCTACCGGCAGCAAACTAAGTGGTGAGTTATAGTTCGAGGACAGAGTATTATTTCAGTATTTCAATACTATTTTTAATAGTCAGAGTTAGTTAGGGGCTTATCCCATCAAATTTAGAGGCTTTTAGACTAGTGTATTTCAGATGGATGTTTCAGTTTTTAGTATTCAGCTTTCAGTATTCAGTACTGGTCTTTTAGTTATGAACCTTATGGTGTTTTCAGCTTAACTTTCACACTTATTCAGTTATATTATTATTATAGTCTTATAATTATTCAGTGCTCACAACAGGTACCAGTCATGGGTTAGCTGGTGGTCCTTCGTGGTCGCTAGAACCGTGTAGCGTCCGGGGTACAGACTTGGGGCATTACAAACTTGGTATCAGATCTTAAGGTTCAACATAGTCTAGGAAGTCTGAAAGCCGCATCTAGTAAAGACTTGTGTATGGGTGTATAGTGCGCCACACTTATGGACAAGAGGCTATTAGATGTCTTAGGAAAAGTTTCATTTCTTTCAGTATTTATGTCATGCGATTGAGCATGAGCTCTAGTTAAACTCTAAGTCTAATCCTTTTCTCTTCTATTTATAGAATATTCCTCCAAAAAGGAATAAGGGAAGAGGAACGGGAGAACAACCAACACCTCAGCCCATCCAGCCAGATCCTGTAGATGAGCTGTCTCCCACGTAGAATTTAGAGTAGCTTTCACTACTTTGGCTTATTTTGTCGCAGCCCAAAATAAATACCCAACTGCCATTCCATCCAACCCAGTGGAAAATACTGCTGCATCCAGGATTCGAGACTTTACCCGAATGAACCCTCCCTCATAACAAGGTCAAAGTCAGATGAGGACCCACATGAATTTCTTGATCAGGTGCAGAAGGTTACATATATTATGGGGGGTGACTGCTAGTGAGAGTACTGAGTTGGCCGTCTATAGGTTACAAGATGTGGCTCGCTCATGGTTTAAATAATGGAAAGCAGAGAGGGCCGTAGATGCAGGGCACATAGAATGGGAGGAGTTTGCTATTGCTTTTCTGGATAGGTTTTTCCTGCTAGAGTTGACGGAAATAAAGGTTTTAGAGTTTATTAATCTGAAGTAGGGCAACATAACAGTACAAGAGTATTCTTCACGTCTATTCAGATAGACAGATATGAACTTCATTTGGTAGCAGATAGCAGATCTAAGATGAGTAAGTTTGTGTCTAGTATCTAACAGTATGGTTAAGAAATGTAGGACCGCAATAATGATTAAGGAGATGGACATATCTAGGCTTAAGGTCTATGCTCAGTAGATAGAAGAGGCTAAGAATAAAGAGAAGGAGAGGGAGAACAAGAGAGCTAGAACAGGTAGCTTCAACTTCACCCAGCCTAAGTCAGAGAGTGGTAATCATCCTTAGTTCCACCCAAAATCTTCAGTTCCAACTCTATCCTTAGCTATTGCTCTAGTTCCAAAATCCAGAGACGACAATAGAGATAGGCACCAGGCCCTAAACCCCAGGGTAGTGTTAGCAGTGCCCGAACAAATCCTTTCAACCAGTAGTGTGGCAGAACCCATCAAGGTGTCTACAGAGTTGGAAGCAATATATGTTTTATATGTGGTATGCCAGGTCACAGGGTCAGACAGTTTTCTTCGATTGGTTTACAGAGTCAACATAATCGTCCCCCATTTTAGTCTGGTCACTCGAATCAATAGGGTACCACTTTCAGCGCCACCAGTGGGCAATGCCCAAACAGACTCTATGCACTTCAATCCCGATAGGATTAGGAGACTTCTCCTGATGTGGTAACTGGTATGTTACAAGCTTATCATTTACATATTTATGCTTTGCTAGATCCATGAGATTCCTTGTTCTTTATAACTCCTTATATAGCTATTGACTTTGGAGTCAGTCCCAAAATCCTAGAAGAGCCTTTCTCAGTCTCTACCTCAGTGGGTAAATCTATCATAGCTTGATGGGTATACAGGAACTGTCCAGTTAGGTATCTCAGAAAGTCACTTAAGTGAACTTATTAGAATTAGAGATGATAGATTTTAACGTCATTCTCGACATGGATTGGCTTCATTCATTCTATGCTTCAATTGACTGCCAAAACAGAATCATTTGTTTTCTGTTTCTAAATAAACCTGTCCTAGAATAGAGGGGTAGTACCTCAGCACTCAAGGGTCGGCTTATTTCTTACCTAAGGGCGAGAAATTTTTTATCTAAGGGATATGTCTATCATCTCATTTGATTTAAGAATTTTAGTTCTAATACTCCCAATCTTGAGTCAGTTCCAGTAGCATATGAATTCCCAGATGTGTTTGCCAAAGATCTTCCAGAAGTTCCTCCCGAGAGGGAAATTGACTTCAGATAGACCTACTTGTACATACTCAGCCCATATCTATTCTGCCCTATAGATGGCTCTAGTAGAACTCAAAGAATTAAAAAATAGTTGAAGGATCTCCTAGATAAGGGATTCATCCAACCCAGCGTATCCCCTTGGGGTGCACAAGTTCTGTTAGTGCGTAAGAAAGACAGTTCTCTTAGAATCTGTATATACTACCGTTAGTTGAATAAAGTTATGGTCAAGAACAAGTATCCACTTCTCAGAATTAATAACTTGTTTGACCAACTTCAGGGTGCCAATTACTTTTCTAAGATAGACCTCAGATTAGGCTATCATCAGCTCAGATTCAAAGAATATATCATTCCAAAAATGGCTTTCAAAACTCGGTATGGTCACTTTAATTTCCTAGTCATGTCATTTGGTCTCACCAATGCCCCAAAAACTTTCATAGACTTGATGAACCATATGTTCAAGCAGTACTTAGACATATTTGTCATAGACTTCATTGATGACATTATTTTCTACTCCTATAGTGGACATAATCATGCAGACCATCTCAGAATAGTGTTACAGACTCTTAGAAACCATCAGTTATTCGCCAAATTTAGTAAGTGTGAATTTTGTCTAAGGTCAGTAGTCTTTCTTGGTCATATAGTTTTTGGTAATGGCATTAGAGTGGATTCTAAAAATACCAAAGCAGTAAGAAACTAGCCCAAGCCCATTTCTCTGATAGATATCAGGAGTTTCTTAGGTTTGGCCGGCTATTACTGATGGTTTGTTGAGAGATTTTCATCTATTGCATCTTTCATGTATAGATTGACTCAGAAGAATGTCAAATTCTAGTGGTCAGATTTTTGTGAAAAGAGTTTTTAGGATTTGAAGACTTGACTCACTATAGCTCTAATTTTGACTCTACCAGATGGTTCAGATGAGTTTGTGGTATGTTGTTATGCCTCCAGAGTTGGTTTGGGGTGTGTTTTGATGCAGAAAGGTAAGGTCATAACCTATGCCTCTAGACAAATTAAGCACCATGAGAAAAACTGCCCTACTTATGATCTTGAGTTAGAAGCTATAGTATTTGCTTTAAAGATTTAGAGGCACTATTTGTATGGGGTACATGTTGATGTGTTCACAGACCATAAGAGCCTCTAGTATGTATTATCTCTGAAAGACCTAATCCTCCGCCAGAGAAGGTGGTTGGAGTTATTGAAAGACTATGACATGAGTGATCTGTATCATCCAAGAAAGGCCAATATAGTGGTTGCTACTCTCAGTAGGATATTTATTAGTAGTGTTTCTCACGTGGATGAGTATAAGAAGAAGTTAGCTTAGAAAGTTCATCAGCTTTCCTGAATAAGTGTCTGCTTAGTCGATTCAACAGAGGGTAGTGTGTGGGTTCAGAGCAGTTCAGAATTATCTCTGGTTTTTGAAGTAAAGGAAAAGTAGGACAGAGATCCCAATCTAGTTAAGTTGAAAGAGTCAGTCAGAGATCAGAAAGTGGAGGTTTTCTCCCAAAGGGGAGATGATGTATTGCGTTGTAGATGAATTGAAGCAGTGGATTCTTGGAAAAGCGCATGGTGCGCGCTACTCTTTTCATCTAGGGCCACTAAGATGTACCGCGACTTGTGGGAAGTCTATTGGTGGAGTGGGATGAAGAGAGATATTTCAGAGTTTGTAGATAAATGCTTAACACGTCAGCAGGTTAAGATTGAACATCAACAACCTAGTGGGTCCATGCAGGAGTTCAATATTCCCACATAGAAATGGGAAGAAGTGAAAATGGACTTTGTGATGGGTTTGCCTCGTACTCGTCATCTGTATGATTCTATAAGGGTTATCATAGACAGGATGACCAAGTTAGCTCATTTCTTACTAGTCCATACCTCTTATTCAACTAAGGATTATGCCAAGCTCTATGTCAGAGTAATCGTCAGATTGCACAGAGTTTTGTTATTCATCATCTCAGATAGAGGTACCTGGTTTACCACTCATTTCTAGAAAACCTTCCAAAAGGGTCTTAGTACCAAGTTCACCTTAGTATAACTTTTCACCCTCAGATAGATGGTCAAGTAGAAAGGACCATCTATACTCTAGAAGATATGCTAAGAGCATGTGTCATTAACTTTAAAGGTAATTGGGATAACCATTTGCCTTTGATTGAATTTGCATATAACAACAGTTACTATTCTAGCATTCAGACGACTCTGTTTGAGGAGCTCTATGGGAGGAGGTGTAGATCTACCATTGGTTGGTTTGAGGTGGGTGAGGCCATAGTGGTGGGGTCTAACTTGGTATTTGATACCTTAGAAAAAGTTCAGTTGATCAGGGAAAGGCTTAAGACAGCTCAGAGTCGACAAAAATTGTATGCTGACGTATGTAGAAAGGATTTTGAGTTTGAGATTAGTGAATATGTGTATTTAAAAATCTATCCTATGAAAGGAGTAAAGAGGTTTGTCAAGAAGGGGAAGCTCATTCCCTGATATGTTCGTCTTTACAGAATTCTCAGCCATTTTGGAAAGTTAGCTTACGAGCTTGAGTTGCCTTCAGACTTAGCTTTAGTGCATCCAGTGTTTTATGTCTCCTTTCTAAAGAAGTGCATAAGTGACCCAACAGTTGTAGCCCCTGGAAAGGGTATAAATGTTCAGAACAGCCTCTTAAATGAGAAAATTCCAGTCAAAATCCTTGATTATCAAATTCGCAGACTGAGAAACAAAGAAATTCTTCTAGTCAAAGTTCTTTGGCGGAATAAGTCTGTTGAGGGAGCTACTTAGGAAGCATAAGCAGATATGCAGATCAAGTATCCTCATCTCTTCTTCATAAACTCACACTCAACTCAAGGTATCAGTTTTCCTTAAATTTACTCAGTTTCACGTTCAGATGTACTTACCAACTTGGTATCAAGTAAGACCCCACAAAATCCTAAGCTTAATTCAGTCCTTTAAAGCTTGTTAAGGGGTCCTAGACTTAGAAAGTTTTAGCTGAGTATTCATACTTAGAGTTATTTTAGCCTTCATAGTTGGCAATCTTATTTCGAGACCCTTACGACAATTAAATATCGATCTTTAAGTTACTTCTTGATCAGGATTGTAAGTAGGTGTTCTCGGATCGCTTCATGATCAGGATTGTCAGTAAGTGTTCACAGACGAGTTTCAAATTTTTTGAACATTATTTGAAGCACGTTTGGGAGTCCAAACTAGTGTATTGACGTGATCTCGACACGCCTCGTTGCCTATCGCATTGATGAATATTTTTTTCCAGCTCCTAGTGTCAAATTCCAGTGAGCCAATATGGACTCGGCGCGGCACATCGACCATAGCATCAACCTCATTGAGGTAGTTCATCGGCCTGCGTGTCACTGGACAGCATTTATTCTCATTAAAATCCGCATCCATAAGGGAATTGGGTAATTTTTCCACCCCTATTTCTCTCAAATTACTCAAGAACAAACCCTAGGGAATCTACTTTCAAGGATTAATATTCAAGAACACTCCATCAGTCTTCATTAATTCAAGTACCAAGGTATCTGAAATTTTATCCAAGGGTTCCTTCCACTCTTGGAGTCCAAGAAACTCTTTTAAACTTCAAGTAGATTGATTTCATGATTTCCATGATTGGATTTAAGTGTATTCATGATTATAATGTTAATTGGGTTTCTAATCCATGGTTTATTACAAGATTCATGTGAAATTGATTATCATGTGTGTAGTATCATGTGAATTCATGTTAAACCCATTGAATTTGTGAATTTATGTTATGATGCCTACATGTTGTTTTAGTATCATGTGCATAGTTGTGCTCCCCAAGTGTTTGTTAAAAGGCTCATGTGAATTAACTGGGGAAAAATCATGACATGCTAGTATATGTGTAAATTTATGCCTTAGATGTGTTTGATAAAATGTCCCTATGGATGAGTTATGAATAAGTGCACAGTTTTATGCATTTCAAGTTTACTCTATGCTTTACTTTTCATGCTATCGAGTCCTGGGGGTATTCAATACCAAAAAATTTAGCTGTTTACCTATTGCTACAGTAGATATAGAACAATCTCAGTAGTGTTATAAATAGCAGTACTCAAAAATCAGTCACAGTCTTATATCATTATTCAGTTCAGAACTCAATGAACTCAGTCAGTTAATTAGATTTAGTAGTACTCTGTCAGTTAGTAGAACCTAGTGAACTTAGTTCAGTTTAGTTAGATAGTACGATTATTAATATTTCAGTCAAGCCTTGTATGGACTAGAAATTAGTTCAGTGTCTATTCAGTTGGGAGTAGGATTCAGCACCAAGCGAACCTAGAGATAGAGGTATTCCTGCCAGTATAGGGTTTGACCCGTAGCAGCAAACCCTGCATACAGAACTACGTAGCAAACGTACGTTGATATATCTTCCTGTCAGACTAGGGTTGATACATCTCATACGAGTTTTTCGGCCAGCGAGGGTTAATGAAAGAGCTTTCTATCAGAGAGGATTAAGTCACAACTTGTTTTTACCTATAGCACGATAATGATACCTTTCCAACTGGGGTTACAGGAAGGACCCAATCCATACAGAGAGGGGCATGTCAGTTAGATGATTACCTCTCATAGTTATAGTTTCAGTCTCAGTATAGAACTCAGTTTAATTCTACAGACTCAAGACTATCAGATACAGTCACCCAGCTCAGTATAGAACTTAGTTCAGTCCTACAAAATATGGAATGTCAAAAATAGTCACCCAGTTGTCAACCACGACTGTCAAAAATAGTCACTTAGTTATCAGTATTACAATATCAGTAAACTCAGATATCAGTTAATCAGTATTCAGAACTCAGTAACCAGTGTTAACATGATCTCAGTTACAATTTATGTATCCATGCATGTTCTCTCATTCTGTTATGTTCATGTTACTCAGTCAGTTATAATTCATGCATCTGAACCCATGCATATCATCCTACCTCAGTTAGCATACTAGTATATTCAAAGTACTGACGCATACCTTTCTTTTATGCTATGATGTCTTATATCATAGGTTCAGACGTACGGGCTCCTGACCATACTTAACAGTCTAGCCTATCACCAGCTGACTTAGTGGTGAGTCCTCATAGTTTAAGGATAGAGTATTATTTCAGTATTTTAGTACAGTTTTCAGTAGTCAAAGTTAGTTAGGGGATTGTCCCATCAACTCTATAATTCAGATAATTAGAGGCTTTCAGACTAGAGTATTTCAGATGGATATTTCAATTTTTAGAATTCATCTTTTAGTATTCAGTATTGGTCTTTCAGTTATGAACCTTATGGCATTTTTAGTCTAACTTCCGCACTTATTTCAGTTATATTATTATTACAGTGTTATTCTTATTCAGTGCACACAGCAGGTACCGGTCATGGGTTAACTGGTGGTCCTTCGGGGTCGCTAGCACCGTGTAGCATTTGGGGTATAGCCTCGGGGCATTACAGGTTACCTGATAGATTGAATTAGTATATTAATATGATTTAGATCTAACTAGGGATCCTTGGGTAGTTAGGGTGGTGGTTCTTGCCATCATTTTAGATTAGGGTCGGTTATCGATGATGCTTGATGAGCACACATGGTTTCATACCCACCCTTGCTTTTTTTTTTCTTATTTTCTGCACGTCGTGTAGGTATTGTACCATGTAGTAGCTTGTAGATTGTTTTCTTCCAACTTCAACATTATGGATATCGATGAGTGCTAGTGGAGTCCATGCTTACCCGGATCTCTCTTTATTATTTTATTCTTGTATGCATTAAAGATATTTTTGTTATTGTTATCATTCTATATTTAGAGGCTTGTACTAATGACCACCATGCTTGGGGTGTATCTTTGATACTTGTTTGTGTGTATATATATATACACACACATATATATACATATATATATACATATATACATACATATATATATATACACATTTATATATGTATATATATATGTATACACATATATATATATACACATTTATATATGTATATATATATATGTATACACATTTATATATATATATATATATATATATATATATATATGGAATGCTTCTTTTTCTTCTGTTCTGCTCTTGAGTTCTCTGTAACTCTTGTTCTTTAGGTTGGGTTACGCTTACTTGTCTTGTGGGTATGACAAGTGCCATCTTACATGTATTGTGGGTATGACAAGTTCCATCACATGACTATTTTTGTGTTGTGACATGTTCTCTTCTAGCACTACTCTAATGATATTTCTGTCCAGTTTGACCATCTGTTATGCAGTAGATGATTTCCTAAGTTTTTTTTCAAGAGAAATTTGCATATGAATTATTTTTTGATAATCATGGTATCTGGAATAGCTTGTGCGCACCTAGATAAATTCTACGGAATACCTTCCACCACCCACCCACAACCGGTACCAGGTAACGTTGTCTGCCAAGGTTTGGACAGATATGAAGAAATCACCTAGTGTTTGTTGATATTGGAAATTATTTCCATATGCACTATAACTTGTTCAACTTTTTTGTTTGAATCATCAAATAGCATCCACATAACCACTTAGTTATAGAAAATAAAAATCAATTTATTGATGGGAGATAGTTCACGAGATTGATTCATTAAATAACTAACTATTAGGTCCTCTAAGTTGTAGAATATTTGGTAAGTGCTATCCAACCATAGTTAGCCATTAAACATAAATTTTAGCAAATTCAAGTGATTCCCTTTGTTATGCCAGAAAGATATGATTTCCACTAATGGAGTTTGATCCAATTTTATCTTAACAAATTTGTAGTTGAAATAGATCATGTTACTGCTTTTGCACTTGAGAAGATTTTTGAAGTCACATCATCAAACATTTATTAAAAAGGAAAAATAGGTTAGGCTATTTATAATTTTTGGTTTAATTTTATATGAATTATTTAGGTTAGTGAGTTAGATTGGGTTATAGAGGGGAGTGAGTCATTAAGGCAAAAATGAACATTTTTTAATTTGGCAATAGTCCATCCAAAATAGGGACATAATTGAATACATTAGGGTTGCTTATCAGGTGGATAATTATGCTTAATGGTTTGGATTATTGGTTATCACTGTCACGATGTAAAATTTCAAGTCCATGATGACATCTATTTAGCCCAACCTTGGTAGGTAAGACAACAAAAAGATAAAATAAGTACGGTAAATATATAAATAAATAGAATAAAACATGAACTTTAGAATAAATCCAAGCTAAATGATGATAATCAACCATATCCATAACCCTAGAATTCCAAAGTGATTCTCATTCTCACTGCAACCTTCTTAAGCTGAAAGAAAGTCGCTCAAGAATCTCATGGTAGTACAAAGGGGGAGTTATGAATAATACAACTCAAAATTCTCAAAATCTAGTGCCATGAGTAAGAATGACTCAAACTGTAATAGGAATACAAGATACACAGTTGTATGTCTCTGAACAAAAGTAAAGACACCAAAACATAGAGGAAGACAGGAGCATGCTCCGGATGGAAAGATCACAAGGAATTCAAGTAAGTCTACATGTTACTCTATCAATAGAAACTCAATTAGGGATCTGCATCAAAAGGGTACGGAAAAGTAGAAATGGTTACGGTCCACTTGCACTACATAAGCATCCAAAGAGAACGAGCAAAATAGATAACTAAACAAGTAAAGTAAACTACGAATAACACATCTGTCGTATAAATAAAAAACTTCCAATAGATCAAGTTGTGCCGCTCCTAACAGTATAATAGTTCAATCTCAATCACATCATAAGGATATCAACACCACAAATAAAGAAGTCTAAATTACAGAATTACTCACCTAAAGGAGAGAAAATGTAGTGCTACACAAAATATGGTTTGTAGATAATTTGAAACATTTACTTCATATACATCCTCTGAGTCTAATCTTACAAGATGACTCACGGGGGATTAGAAACCTATATAAAAATCACAAATCTTATCAACAAGCCTTGTTGATACTTTCCCTAACTAAGACATTTTATAAAGTGGTAAGTTTTCTTTCGAAAAGAAATCCAACATTAATAGTAATTCCAGATCCATGAACAATAATATAATATATGAGTATGCATGATCATGGCAAAGATAATGATATCTAACAGTTAACTCGATAATGTATAAGTGAAACTTGATGTAAGACCCCGCAAAGTTCTAGTCATTCTAAGTCCTTTATAACACTCAAAAAGAGATCCCAAACTTAGAAAATTTTAGCTAAGTATTGACACTTAGTCTCATTTTTGGCCTTTATAATTCAATAAAATCATTTACGATCTTTCTGATCTTAGATTATCAATTTTTAAATTGATTCATGATAAGCGTTATCTATAGGTCATCTCAGGTGAGTTTCAGAATTTTTGAACATCTTTTGAGACACGTTTGGGTGAACAAACAACAACCCAATGCGACTTTGACACGTCGCATTGGCTATCGTATCGGCACTATCGATGCAATGCATCCTCTATCGCATCGATAACATCAATGCAGCGCATTGGTCATCAAATCAGTGGGCACAAATTATGTATTAAGTTGTGGATTTGTGGGTTAATTGGGTCATTTTGCCCTTACAATACTCTGCCATAACACAAAATTAAACCTCCCAAAGGGCAAAATTCACTTATTATCTCACAAATACTCTCAAGACGAAAGCCTAAGTTTCATTAAATTCAAGTCCAAGTCTCAAAAATTCACCACAATTCTTATGAAATTAACAATCAATGTAAGTTAGGTGTTCATCCTTGGGTTTCCTTCCACCCTTGGAGTTGAAGAACCCTTTTTAAAACTATAAGTTTTTTGATTCATGGTTTACATGCGCAAATTAGGTTGTATTCATGTTTGTATTGTTATATGGGTTTCAATTCAAGATTTAATTATAAGTTTCATGAACATAAGATAGCATATATGTTGATTTATGTAATTCCCATGTTAAAACCCTTGAAATTGCAAGATTATTTGTAGTCATGATGCTTAAATGTTGTTCATTATCATGTGCATTTACCATGCCCCCCAAGTGTTTGATAAAACGTCCATATGTGTAAATTATGCATGATAACTTATGTTGTGTTGCTAAAGTTGTGATATGAGTTTATATATTATGATATCGAGTCCTGGGGGTATTTATTACCCAAAATCTAGTTGTTTACTTAGTTCCAATAGTTATAGAATCGTCCTAGTAAAGGTCAAGAATAGTAGTACTCAGTCTAGTTCAATCAGTCAATATGATCAGGGTCAGTTTAGTCAAGCTTAGTATAGTCCAATGATCAGTGTCTTTCAGTTGGGAGTAGGATTCAGCATCGAGCAAACTTAGGGATGGAGGCATTTCTTCCAGTTAGGGTTTCACCCTTAGTAATAATCACTAAGTTAAAGAACTACATAGCCAGCATAGGGTAAGTCGTCTTCCTTCTAGACTAGGGTTGATGTAATCATATATATATATTATGAGTTTTTCTACCAGATTAGGGTTGGCACAGTGTTGGTAGTATCTCGTGGCAAGGTGCTAACACCCTTCCAACTGGGATCACAGGTTGGACCCCAAATCAGTCTATACCAGGGTGTGTCGATTAGATAAACACTCTAACAGCTACAGTTTCAGTCTCAGTATTTAGTAATGAACTTAGTCAGTTCTATAGAACCATTGCTATCAGTTATCAGTTACTCACCCATCAGAATTAAGTACTCAGTTTTAGAATAATCTCAAATATATGATATATACCTATATGCGCAGTATTGAATGTTCAATGTGTTTAGTAGTTACAGTTTTACATGTACTCTCATCTAGTTACCTTATGATGTTTATTCATTCAGTTATCATCTCATACATATGAATCCATATTTATCAGCCTTACCTTACTTAGCATACCAGTACATTTCACGTACTGACACATACTTTTTTTGCACTATGATATCTCATATCATAGGTTCGGACTCTCAGGTTCCTAAACATACTTAGCAGCTCAGGCTATCAACTGTATTTATAGTGGTGACTCCTCTTATTTTGAGGATAGAGTTTACCTATTTTAGTATTTTAATAGTTTAGTAGTTATTTTAGTCGGAGTTAGTTGTGGGTTTGTCCCATCAACTCCTTATTTAGATTGTTAGAGACTTTCAGACTAGCATAGTTAGTTATTCGGTTTTATGATGTTATTATCAGTTATACTCAGTTGTTATTTCAGTAATTTGAGAACCTTATGGAATTTTTAGATTTCTTCCGCATATACTGTAGTATTAAATTTAGTGCTCACAACAGGTACCTATCATGGGTTAGCTTGTGGTCTTTCAGGGTCGTAAGCACCGTGTGACGCCTAGGGTATAGTATTGCAGCGTTACAAACTTGGTATCAGAGCCTAATATTCTAAAAAGTCCTAGGGAGTCTGAAAGTTGCGTCAAGTAGAGTCTTGTGCAGGGGTGTATAGCGTGCCACACTTATGGACAAGAGGCTATGAGACATATTTAGGAAAAGTTCCCTTATTTTTGTTCTCATATCATGTGAGTGAGAATTATATCAAATTAAAATGTATGTCTAATTTAACTTTTCCTTCCATTTATAGAACATGCCTCCCAGAAAGACCAACGAAAGAAGAACTGGGAACCAGCCAACACCTCCGCCCGTTCAGGAAGATCCCCTGAATGAGCATGTTTTTTACACAGAATTCAGAGCAGCTTTCACCACTCTAGCCCATTTTATGGAAGATCAAAATGTCTGACCAGCTAATGTTTAGGCCAACCCAGTGGCTAATACTACTGCTTCTAGAATTCAGGACTTTACCCGAATGAACCCTTCATTTTCAGGGTCTAAGTCTAAAGAGGACCCACAGGAATTCCTTGACATGGTGTAGAAGGTAACAGACATTATAGGGTTAAACACTAGTGAGAGTGCTAAGTTAGCTGCCTATCAGTTGTAGGATGTGGCTCATACATGGTTTAAGCAGTAGAAGGTAGATAGAGGCACCAATATAGGGCCTATAGAATGGGAGGAGTTTCCTACTGCCTTTCTATATAGGTTCTTTCCATTGGATTTGAGGGAAGCTAAGGTTTTAGAGTTCTAAAGTAGGGCAACATGAGTGTAAAATAATATTTCATCAAGTTTACTTAGTTGGATAGGTATGCTTCTCATGTGGTGGGTGATAGAATATCTAAGTTGAGCAAGTTCGTATCTGGTATGTTTGATAGTATGGTGAAAGAGTATAGGATCGTAATGCTAATTAAAGAGATGGACTTGGCTAGGTTGATGGTCCATGCTCAGCAGATTGAGGAATAGAAAACTAAGGAGAAAGAGAGGGAAAACATGAGAGCTAGATTAGGTAGCTTTAGTTTTGCTCAGCCTAAGTCAGAAAGTAGTAATTGCCTTCAGTTCTGCCAAAATCTTCAGTCCCAGCTCCGTCCTCAGCCAGTTCTCCAGTGTCTAAATTCAGAAATGGTAATAAGGATAGGGCGCCAGACTCTAAATCTCAGGGTAGTATGAATAGTGCCCGAACAAATCCTCTTTATCAGAGGTATGATAGAAATCATCATGGTGTGTGTAGGGCTGGTAGCGATATGTGTTTTAAGTGTGGTAAGATAGGTCATAGAATCAGAGAATATCCTCAGGTGGGTTCAAAAAGTCAGCATAATCGTCCCCCAGCTCTGTCCAGTTGCTCATCTCAAAAGGGTGCCACTTCTAGTGCCACCAGTAGGCAGCGCCCAAACAGGCTCTACGTACTTCAGTCCCAATAAGATCAGAAAAGTTCTCCTGATATGGTTATTGGTACATTACAAGTTTACCATTTACATGTTAATGCTTTGTTAGATCCTAGAGCTTCTCTGTCTTTTGTAACTCCTTATATAGCTGTCGACTTTGGAGTTAGTCCCAAAATCCTAACAGAGCCTTTCTTAGTCTCTCCCCTAGTGGGTAAGTCTATCATAGCCTAGCGGGTATATAAGTATTGTCCGATTATGGTGTCTCAGAAAGTTACTTCAGCATACTTAGTAGAGTTAGAGATGATTGATTTTGATGTCATTCTCGGCATGAATTGGCTCTATTCATGCTATGCATCAATTGATTTTATAACTAGAGTTGTCTATTTTCAGTTCTCGGATGAACCTGTCCTAGAATAGAGGGGTAGTACCACAACGCTTAAGGGACAAATTATTTCATATTTTAGAGAGAGAAAAATGATATCCAAGGAGTGTGTCTATCATTTGGTGCAAGTGAAAGACTCTAGTTTTGAGACTCATAATATTGAGTCAGTTCCAGTCGTAAGTGAATTTCCAGCTATGTTTCTCGAGGATCTCCCCAGAGTTTCTCCCGAAAAGGAAATTGACTTCGAAATAGATCTTCTTCTTGATACTTAGTCCATCTCTATTCTACCATACCAAATAGCTCCAACTGAACTTAAAAAGTTGAAAGAACAATTGAAGGACCTCTTAGACAAAAGGTCTATCAGGCCCAATGTATCTCCTTGGGGTACACCAGTCCTATTCGTGTGAAATAAAGATGGTTCTCTTCAAATGCGTATATATTACCATTATTTGAACAAAGTCAAAGTCAAGAATAAGTACCCACTTTCTAGAATCGATGACTTGTTTGACCAACTTCAGGGTGCCAGTTACTTTTCTAACATAGACCTTAAATCTGGCTATCATCACCTCAGATTCAGAGAATGTGACATTCTGAAAATAGATTTCAGAACCCGGTATGGTCACTTTGAGTTTCTAGTCATGTCATTTGGTCTTATCAATACCCGCAGTGAAAATGACCATGTAGACCATCTCAGAATAGTATTGCAGAATCTCAGAGCTCATCAGTTGTTTGCAAAATTTAGTAAATGCTAATTTTGTCTAAGGTCAGTATCTTTCGTTGGTCATATTATTTTTGGTGATGGCATTATAGTTAATCCTCAAAAGATTAAAGCAGTTAGAAACTAGCCCAGACCTATCTCTCCATTAAACATCAGGAGTTTCTTATGTTTGGCAGGATATTATCGATGGTTTGTTGAAGGATTTTCATCTATTGAATCCCCCATGTCTAGATTGACTCAGAAGAAATTTAAATTTCAGTGGTCAGATTTTTGTGAGAAGAGTTTTCAGGAGTTGAAGACTCCACTCACTACCGCCCCAGTTTTGACTTTACCCAATGGTTCAGATGGATTTGTTGTATATTGTGATGCTTCTAGAGTTGGGTTGGGGTGTGTTTTGATGCAGAAGGGTAAGATTGTGGCCTATGCCTCTAGACATCTTAAGCCCCATGAAAAGAATTATCCCACCCATGATCTTGAATTAGCAGCTGTCATGTTTGCCTTAAAGATTTGGAGGCACTATTTATATCGGGTGTATGTTGATGTATTCACTGACCACAAAAGCCCGCAGTATGTGTTTTTGCAAAAAGACCTGAACTTGCGCCAGAGAAGGTAGTTAGAGTTGTTGAAAGACTATTTCATGAGTGTTCTATATCATCCGAACAGGGACAATATAGTGGAAGATACCCTCAGTAGGTTGTCCATGGGTAATGTTTCTCACGTTGAGGATAGTAAGAAGAAGTTAGTTTAGGAAGTTCATCAGCTTGCTAGACTAGGTGTCCATTTGGTTGATTCAGCTGAGGAAAGTGTTTGGGTGCTGAATAGTTCAGAGTCTTCTTTAGTTTCTGAGGTGAAAGAAAACGGGACAAAGATCCTAGTTTAGTTAAGCTGAAAGAGTTTGTCAGAGACTAGAAAGTAGAGGTTTTCTCTCAAGGGGAAGATGGTGTGTTGCGGTGCCAGGGTAGGCTATGTGTGACATGTGTGGCTGGCATGAGATAGTAAATTCTTAATGAAGTACATAGTACGCGTTACTCTATTTATCCAGGGGATACTACGATGTACCACGACTTGTAGGAAGTCTATTGGTGGAGTGGGATGAAGAGTGATATTATAGAGTTTGTAGGTAAGTGCTCCACATGTCAGCAGGTTAATATTGAACATCAGAAGCCTAGTGGGTATATGCAGGAGTTCAGTATTCCCATATGGAAGTGGGAGGAAGTGAACATAGATTTCGTGATAGGTTTGCCTCGAACTCGTCGTCAGCATGATTCAATTGGGGTCATTGTGGACGATGACTAAATCAGCCCATTTCTTGCCAGTTCATACTTGTTATTCAACCGAGGACTATACCAAGCTCTATATCAGAAGTTGGTTAGGTTACACGGTGTCCCATTATCTATTATTTCAGATAGAAGTACGCAGTTCACCTCACTTTTGGAAATCCTTCTAAAAGGGTCTTGGTACCCAAGTCAACCTCAGTACAACCTTTAAACCTCAGAAAAATAGTCAAGTAGAAAGGACCATTCAGACTTTGGAAGTTATGTTGAGAGCGTGTGTCATTGACTTTAAGGGCAGTTGGGATGACCACTTACCTTTGATTTAGTCCGCATATAATAACACCTATCATTCCAGTATCCAGATGACTCCATTTGAGAATCTTTATGGAAGAAGATGTAGATCTTCCATTGGTTGGTTTGGGTAGGTAAGGCCGCGATAGTGAGGCCTGACTTGGTGTTTGATTACTTAGAGAAAGTACAGTTGATCAGGGAGAGACTTAAGATAGCCCAGAGCCAACAGAAATCTTATGCAGATATGAGAAGGAAAGATCTTGAATTTGAGATTGGTGATTATGTGTATTTGAAAATCTCTTCCATGAAGGGGGTGAAGAGATTTTGTAAGATGGGGAATCTTGGTCCCCGATACGTTGGTCCTTATAGAATTCTGAGTCAATTCGGTAAGGAAGCTTACAAACTTGTGTTACCTGCAGACTTAGCATCAGTGTACCCAGTGTTTCATGTCTCCTTGGTAAAGAAGTGCATTGGTGACCCAACAGTTATAGTCCCTATCGAGAGTATAGATGTTCAAAACAGTATCTCTTATGAGGAATTCCCAGTCAATCCTTGATCGTCAGATTTGCAGACTAACGAACAAAGAAGTTCCTCTGGTCAAAGTTCTTTCACGGAATCAGTTCGTTGAGGGAGCTACTAGGAAAGCAGAGGCAGACATGCAAAATAAGTATCCTCACGTCTTCTCCACAAACTTAGACTCAGCCTAAGGTAACAACCTTCCTTAGATTTACTATATTCCATACTCAGTTACAGCTGCATAACATTCTCATATCATTCATGAATTCATGAAATAGTTCAGGCACGTGTCATGTCTCCAGAATTAACTCATGCTTCAGTTATGCATGTTAGTGTAAGTACAGTTCCTCAGTTCCTCTCAATTCAGTCAGTCTCATTTGAGGTCAAATGTTCCCAAGAGAGAGACATTGTAAGACCCCACAAAGTCCTAGTCATTTCATTCCTTTATAGCATGCCAAAAGAGGTCCCAGACTTAGAAAATTTCAGCTAAGTGTTGACACTTAGTCTCATTTTTGGCCTCTATATTTCATTGGCATCATTTACGATCTTTCCAACCTTAGATTGTCGATTTTTAAATTGATTCATGATTAAGGTTATCTATAGGTCATCTCGGGTGAATTTCAAAATTTTTGAACATCGTTTGACACACGTTTAGGTGACCAAACAGCAAGCCAATGCGATCTCGATGGGTCGTATTGGCTATCGCATCGGTACCATCGACGTGACACATCAACTATCGCATTGATACTATTCACGCGGTGCATCGGTCATTGTATCATTGGTCACAAATTGTGTATTAAGTTATGAGTTTGTAGGGGTAATTAGGTCATTTTCCCATTATAATAATCAGCCATAACACGAAATTAAACATACTAAAGGGCAAATTCATTAATTATCTCACAAATACTCTCAAGAACAAAGCCCTAGTTTCTTCAAGTTCTAGTCCAATTCTCAAGAATTCACCACAATTCTCATGAAATCAACAATCAAGGTATGTTAGGTGTTCATCCTTGGGTTTCGTTCAACCCTCAGAGTTCAAGAATCCCTTTTAAAACTATAAGTTTTTAGATTCAAGATTTACATGTGCAAATTAGGTTGTATTCATGTTTGTATTGTTGTATGGGTTTCAATTTAAGATTTAATTATAAGTTTTATGAACATAAGATAGAATGTATGTTGATTGATGTAATTCCCATGTTAAAACCCTTGAAATTGCAAGATTAAGTTGTAGTCATGATGCTTATGTGTTGTTCATAATCATGTGCATTTACCATGATCCCCAAGTGTTAGATAAAATGTCCATATGAGTAAATTATGCATGGTAACTTATTGTTGTGTTGCTAAAGTTGTGATATGAGTCTATCTATTATGCTATTGAGTCCTGGGGATACTTATTACCCAAAATATAGTTGTATACATAGTTGCAGTAGTTATAGAATCATCCCAGTAAAGGTCAAGAATAGTAGTGCTCAGTCAGTTAACAAAACTCAGTGAACTCAGTCCAGTTCAATCAGTCAACATGATCAGGGTCAGTATAGTCAAGCTTAGTACAATTTAGTTATCAGTGTCTTTCAGTTGGGAGTAAGATTCAACACCGAGCAACTTAGGGATAGGGGCATTTCTGCCAGTTAGGGTTTAACCCTTAGTAGCAATCCCTGAGTTACAGAACTACGTAGCCAGCGTAGGGTAAGTCGCCCCCTGCCAAACTAGGGTTGATGTAATTATATATAAATTTCATGAGTCTTTCTACCAGATTAGGGTTGACACAGCCTTGTTAGTATTCCGTGGTAAGGTACTAACACCCTTTCAATTGGGGTCACAGGGTGGACCCCAAATCAGTCTATACCGGGGTATGTCGATTAGATGAACACTCCTACAGTTATAGTTTCAGTCTCAACATTTAGTAAAGAACTCAATTAGTTCTACAGAACCATGGCTATCAGTTATCAGTTACTCAGCCATCAGAATTCAGTACTCAATTTCAGTATAATCCTAGATACACGATGTATACCTATATGATCAATATTGTATGTTTAGTAGTTTCAGTTTTGCATGTACTCTCGTCCAGTTACCTCATGATGTTCATTCAATCAGTTATCATCTCATGCATATGAACTCATGTTTATCAGCCTTACCTCACTTAACATACCAGTACATACCATGTACTAGCGCATACTCTCTTTTGCGCTATGATGTCTCATATCATAGGTTTGGATGCTTAGGTTCCTTACTGTACTTAGCATCTCAGGCTATCAACATTAGTTATACTGGTGACTCCTCATATTTCGAGGACAGAGTTTACCATTTTAGTATTTTAGCAGTTCAGTAGTTATTTCAGTCGGAGTTAGTTGGCAGTTTATCCCATCATGTCCATATTCGGACAATTAGAGGCTTTCAGACTTGCATAGTCGTTATTCGGTTTTCAGATGTTACTATCAGTTATACTCAGTTGTTACTTCAGTATTTTGAAAACCTTATGACATTTTCAAATTTCCTCCGCATATACTCCAGTATTATATTCAGTGCTCACAACAGGTACCAGTGATGAGTTAACTTGTGGTCCTTCACAGTCGTAAGCACCGTGTAATGTCCAGGGTACAGTCTCGGGACGTTACACTGGAATCCATCAATTACTCAGTAATTCATGATACAAGTCAAGATATGCTAGAAAAATTACACAATCCCCATAAGGATATCACAATAGCAAAGAAGCAATTAAGGTATCCATAATATAACGTCAAGCCCCACTCGAGCATCAAAATGATAATAATTCGTCAAAACAACCATTAATACCCAAACAAGACCAACAACAACCCCCTCATAGGCAATATAATAATAACAATCAATCTCAAAAGATGTAAGCAACGAGATATTTTTCAATCCATAGTATGTTTTACAAGATCGTCCTGAGGGTTTTTCCACCTAATATCATTGGTGATTTTCACAAATAAGAAAGAAAAATAAAATGAAAAAAGAAAAAGGAAAAAGAAAGAAGCACATAAACGCTGAAAGAAGCTTTAATTAGACGTAATGCCATACATGATTTTTAAAAAAAATATAGAATAAAAAAGTTACAATTAAAACACATAAAGTCGAAATATTCAGTTCAGGGATGTCCTGCTACTTTTTTTTGTTAAACAAATGAAGAATATCGTTAAAAAATTCTAAAACTTGAAACACATTCGATAGAGTATGACTTTAAAAAATAATGTTTCATTTCTTCATATTTTTTAGATCACAAAAATACAAAATTTGGATCACAATACAAAAGATTTAAAGCACACACACAATTACATTTGATTTTGGATAAGTTACCAATAAATAAAATTCACGTGACATAAATTAAGAAGCTCTTATATCTTTAGTCAGTTCGTCACCAAACCTAAAATCGACTATATAAAAATCTACCCTTATTTGGATTCACAAACCTAGAAAAATCATTGGAACATGCAACATAAGAAATAATAACAAAAAACACAATATACAACTAATAACATATGTATTAACATATAATTGACATATTTAGTAAGAAATAAAACTCCTAAATCGAAAGATAAACATACAATTCCCTAAAATAGTTGACACGAAATCCTAACATGTAAAGAATATCCGTTGTAAAAGAGGAACAAAAACACACATAGTAAAAGAAGAGTAACAAAAGAACAGTATTTCTACATACAATATTTAGATGAGGCAAGATAGATATTTTGAACTTGGTGATATTTATTCGTCCATAATATTTCTCTACTCACTTCCATTAATGAACAAGTGAAATATTTTAGAAAATGAGAAAGGGTTTAATGAGTTGTTTAGTTTAATGGATTAGGATCAAATTAAAATATAGTCGTTAAGTTTATTACCATTGAAGAACATAATTGAATAGCATACTTTATTTTATCTAAAATAAAAGTATAATTTCTGAATAATTTTTAGGGCATAAGAATGTAAAGTTCGGATAACACTTCAAAAAAAAAAAAACACATTCACCTTTACATTTAATTTCAAATAAGGAGTCAAGAAATAAAAGATTTAGCAGAACAAATACAAAATAAGATCTAAATATATATTCTTTTAAGATATCAATAGGAAGAACGACTTTTTACATCTAAACTCAAGATGTTTAGTTCATTTTTTATTAAGATTAAGATAAAAGTGACTGATATTAATTCTTTATGCTTGCTCCTTAAGTAAAAAATGATTCATTTATTTTTGAATAATTTTTTCAAAAGGACTTTTACTTATTCAGTAAATTTATTGGTAGGGATATAATTTCTTAAAAGTATGGTTTATTAGTGTCACGATCTAAACATAGGTCATGATGATACTTATCGTGGCTCGACCTTGATAAGCTAATGATCCAAACTGATAAAGGAAAAAGTGAAAAGTGAAATCAACAATAATATAAACCATAGCGAGACTTCTTGAGTGAAGTCAGACCAATACCAATACAATAATAGCAGAAATCTGGAAAAAAGTATATATCCCAAAATCTGGTGACATAATGCAAGAGCATCTATTACAATATTCAGAAATTGAAAATTCACATCTGCCTCTGGATCATAAACAAAGACTAATAGGGATAGATGAGGTCTAAATCATCCATGAACTCTAAAGAAAATAAGTACGTCAAAAATCTAAATCTCTGCATAAATCAAATGCCACGCATGATGCTTGAATTGGGATCTACGTCGAAAGGCACGGAAGGGATTAGTATGGTTCATTTGTACTCAGTATGTATCATAGGTTGACTGAGCATAATAAAAAATAATATGAGTAAAAAAAACTATAAGAACGTCATCTACAAACAGAAAAGTTCCTAATGGTAGCTAACACTGACTCCACTAATAGTTTTGATATAAATATTGAAAAGAAAGTACCTACAAATACACGCGAAAGTACACGAAACAAAATACAAGTCAAGAGAAACTAAAAAAATCATGAAAGTATGCAATACAATGAGGATGGGATGAATGGTGAAAGTAGTCGAATTACATTTCTTATACACCGATCGAGCTCTCAGCTTCCAGGTAGGACCCACGGGGAGGAGGGAGGGGGGTCACAACCGACATACTATAATTCATATCTCAATCTCAACCAAATTCTCTGACTCGTGTTCATGGAGAGGGTTTTCGTAAAATGGTTTAATTTTCTTTTAGAAATAATGTTCCTCAGTGTTACTAGTATCTCATGAATGTATATGTATGAACTAAGGATGTAATGCTCACAATCAACTCGATATGAAGATATCTGATTCATCCAACGTATATATATGTCCACAATTCATGATTATCAATTCTAATTAGACACCTTCAGAATAAATATGCATGTAAGACATCTTTTAGATCATATCAATCTCTAACTCAAGCATTTCTATCATGATAAAGGCAATCAATGCTCAAAAGGGCCTAAAATAATAATTTAAGCCCCCGTACAGGAATTATATCTAGACTAAAGATATTTAAATTAACAAATAAGGTCAATGATGACAAATAAATTCTCCACACGGGAAACACACAATATTAGATATTTCAAGTCAACAACAACAGAATATAAGTTCCCACATGAACACATAATAATAATAATAATATTGAGATATAAGTAAATAGTTATTTTTTTCAACTCATAAAAATCAACTACCCAGCTCAATATAAAGAAATTAAGTCATAACCTACCTCGAAAAGTGAAATCCCAACCTAAAGTTCTTCAATATGGAATTTTTCCATCACAAATGGCCTCGAAAACAACTGCAACATTCAAATATAGCATCTAGGCATTTAAAAAAAACTAAAGATACCAATATTGCTAATATTCAAGGAAGATCCAAATTAATTTCGAGAAACAAGTTTAAAAACAAAAGGGATAAAATTGATGTTTTATTTTAAAAATACATTCTCAAATATTAAAGGAGTCTAAAGTTGAAAACTCACATAAAAACGACTAAAAAAATGAGGTTTAAATTGAAGAAAAATATTTTTTTAGCTTTATCAGTAAAACCTCAAAATCTCATTTCAAAAATCATGATTAAAAGGGGCTTTCGAAGATGTAATCAATGAAAAATAATGGGGATATGAGTTTAGAGGTTACCACACAAAACATGATGAAAAATCACATGAGACTATAACAATTCTAGATATAAGTCTAATACATAGTGTAAGGAATTTAACTCTAGTACTATACAACTACTAACACAACTAAATAAAATGTATTATACTCTACAAGTTGCAACAGAAGTACTGTCATGCTTGTTATATTCTAGGGATTTGCTATTGAACATACACCAGCATATTTAGCATAGCAAAACAAATAGAATAACAGAAAAATAAAAATCATAATAACATTGATTGAAGACACTTATTCTATACAATAAAAGAAAGATAAAAAGACCAAGATATTCATGCTAATACCTTTTCAGGAATAGCGATTGAACTTGGGTTGTACAACGAAAGGAAGATAAAACAACAAAGATATTAAAGCTAATCCATTTTTTGGGTAACTGCCATTGTCACTACAATGGTACAGAATGTAAATCCAAATGCTTTAAAGGGTTTTCTATGTCAAATCCACCAGCATACATGACAAATTCAGTTGGGGTTAGAAAAGAACCATGACAAATACAAAATATCTTCAACTGTTGTTCCGTCTTATATCCATATAAGAATCCTTCAATCATCTTTTTATTTGGTATGCCACCTCTTGTGGAAATAAAAGGCAATCTGAGAATGAGATTCTTGAAAATCTCTGTAGTTTCTTCATAATTTTTTCCTGACAAGATTGATCTTTCCTCCAGTGACCGGCCATTGACTAGAGGTCTTACATCAGTAATACCACTTGGCCCTGCAATGAAAATAAGTGAAAGATATATATTGTTGGGTAATAAGAAGTATAAACAATCAAAAATAGACTACAATGATTCATTACTTAAGGTAGATTTTACTTGATATACGAGATCTCAGGTAGAGAGGGGTAATATTTTAGTAGGTAAGTTAACACTCTAGTTCTAGCAACAGATAAAATTGGCATCACATACTAGTTGAGATGCAATATGATATGAACCAAAAGCACACATCAAGGATAGTATTTATTCATTTTCTTCTAGGCTTCAGCCAACATTCTTTCAAGACCAAAATCACACCTTAATTAAGTAATAATAACTTTCTTTCTAATTCTTAATTAAACTACCAAGTATTAGATTATATTCACTAACAAATGTAATCAAAATGTGAACATCTACTATTCTATTTAACTGATGTGAAATTGAAAGATTTATACAAAGAGATTATCCATGATGAATATTATTTATATTATTTGATAAAGCTACTGGCTTCCTACTCAAACTGAATTTCACTATTTCATACAAATTAAAGTGGAATAACGTATATTCAACACCTTGAGATTTGATAACTTTGATTCTTTTCTCGTCTCTAATTTTTCAAATTTCGAAAAGATTAGACCAAACGTCTGTTTACTATGTTACTAGTATAAAGAACACTTTGAAGTAGCTAGCTGATACTTGTACCTAGAGCAATGTTTACACCAAAATAGTAAAAGAGCGATTTTACTTGTAAACAAGGCATTAAGTTGAAAACATCTTTCGTGGAACTGAAAGAATTTTTCATTGAAAGTTGATGATTTTATGCAAACAAATAGAGGGAAGAATAGTAATTAGTACACACATTTGATGCAAATTCAACTTGTCTTGTTATTTCTGAAGATTTTTCAAAATGATGAGTTTCAAAAATTTTCAACACTTGAAAGGTATCTTGACAAAATAGAAATCATCAATGAAATTAATCAAAAAATAAATGATTAAATTTATAAAATAGTGTTGGATAAAAATAATTTAATTTTGATACCTTGAACAAGTTATTGGCTTTGAAACTTAGTAACTCCTGAATAATTACCTGCTAGTAATCCTCCAGCAGACGATAAACAATTTCTACATGATCCACAATGACTATAACAACGTACGTTCTCCTCATCAGATTCCTTAACAACTTCAATCTTCTTCATTCTCTCCCTTTTATTATTACCATCTGCATCCATATACTTTAGGGAGGTAGATCCACCCAGAATATAACATATATTAACATCATTGGGTTCTTTAACAACTTCAATCTTCTTCATTTTCTCCCATTTATTATTATCATCCGCATCCACATATTTTAGAGATTGAATTTCCTCCCTTTTCCTACGTTGCTCTTCAACTTTTGCATGAAAAAAAGATGTCTTAATAATCAAAAATTGAATTTCCTCCCTTTTCCTACATTCCTCTTCAGTTTTCATAGGCAAAGTAGATATCTTAATAATCGAAAATTGAAATTCAATTATTTTTCTATCTCTGGGATGCACAAAATGAGTTATTAAAGAAGAAGAATAAGAAGGGTTCAATATTTTTAGTATTTTTAGGTCGACCCCAAATATACCGTTCAATGAAAGCCCTAAACATTAGTCTACATCATCTTTCCGTAACTCAGAATTTTCAAGAAATTCATAGTAATTTCTTTTTCGACTTGTCCCCTCATAAGGGTCTCTCAATAAAAAAAGTTTTTCTTTGTTTCCTTCAGATTTCTCCACATAAAAAATAGTCTTAAAAAATCAAAAAAGTTGTTGAATTTCTCCCCAAAAAAATCTTGAATCAAGAAAATATATTTCTTATAAAAAGGCAATGAAAGAACTCCACTTAAAAAATATTTTCATAGAAATTGAAGAAAAAAATGAATGCAAAAGAATGAGTCATGGGAAATGATTATAAAAATAAAACTGAAGAGGCGGGGAAGTAGGAAAAATGTGACAAGGTATTTAATTCTGTGGGTTTAGTGAAATGACAAAAAATTCCTAGAGAAAGTGAAACATAATACATGAGAAAGTGACATGAAGTATGGCTATTAAGTACAAAATACCCGTGTGGTCTATGATGTACTTTGGATATTGATAATAAAAAACATACGTTACCCAAAATGTTTAGAAGTAATCGACCAAAGAGAGCACATGCCAGTTATTTTTTGAGAAATCGACTGGTTTTGCCACATAACCCTTACCTCGAACCCTTGTATTCCATACTACTCTACTAGCAGTACACAACTACTCAATTTCATACCTACACCTTTTAATTTTTAATTTAAAAATTAAATTTTTTTTCCACTTTTGAAAAAGGAAAAGATCAACTACTATATTTTTCTATTTTTAAGAGTATTAATTAATTTTACCCTCCATTATATTATTTGATTATTTTTACATTCATTCTTATTAGATTTAACAAATATACTTTTGGTTAATAATTTTCTACAATTGATCACAATGATTTGCGGTTAATTATTTTAGATTTAATGGATTTTAGGGTTTCTAAGTTATTTTATAGATTTAGGATTTTAATTACTCTCTAGATTTAAAAAAAAAGTGTTAAAATACTTGATTTAGTTATTTAGTTCATGAGTAAAGAATTAGTGTTAATTGATCTAGAATTTTCTAACTTAATTTTTTGAGTTATAAATTTTGATTTCTTGCTATAATCTATCAAATATGTGTTACTGTATATGTATGGACAATAAACTTTTCACTGAGAAAATAATAATCAAGACAAGAAAATATGAATTAGCAGCTTGTTGAAAAATTTATGGCATTTGATCTATGAATTCTCTCTAATTTCTTGTTAGAATTCTGATGTCTTTTTTGATTTATGAAGACCCCTATTTATTATTGTAGGATGGAGGAGTTGTGATGAGGACAAACTTCTTTTAGCCAATCAAATTTAATTGACAAAGCGATATCTGATTTATCAAAACATGTCACTTATACGCATGACACAGTTTCACTGTCTTCTGATTTGACTAGGCATGCTATGTCAATTTATTATGCATCATTCTATTGGCTTGCTTGACTTGCATTTATTGTCATTTGACACGTGGAACGAAACTAACCTTTTAGAATATGATGATATTTTGGACTTAGCAATCCGTCTCATCTATAGCACAAATCAATGAATTTGTCCAACAAAAGTGGACTATTAATTAAACACATATTTATTGAACTTAAATAATCTATTCATTTATTATTAATTTACAATATTAATTTAAATTAATATATATTAAATCTGATATAATCCAAATTTTGTATGTATATAAATCTAATAAAATTTCATTATGTAGTATATGTTATTAGTTGTACATTATGTTGAGTTGATACATTTATGGTTGTATGAGTCACTAATTTGACTATTGTATTATATGTCTAATAAATTTATGAATGGAGATTCAATATTAAAATTCCGTATTAGTGATTTGGAGTTTAAATAAGGATTGATTGCTATGTGTTATTGTAAGTCTTTAGTAGAAAATGGCACACTTAGTTACTTCACATGTAATTCTCCTCTTTTGGATCCTAATTTAGTCAATATGTCACAGATTGGATCTTTCTTTACTCCCTCCCATATATAGTTGACTTTTATTCAAATTTTCCTAAAGTTCTGAAGCTTTAGAGAATTCAGTGAACTTTAGCATTGAGCGATTGAATAGACTTGATGTCACTACTGAAAACATGAGCAGATCATATGCAAAGCATCGGTGAACTATATTAAGCTTTTGACATAGATGATAATTAAAATCAGGTTCATCTCTTAAATAATTCAAACACCTATTTAGGTATTTGTAATGACCTAAATTTGTGAAATTTTATTTTTATGTATTTTGATCATTTTTCCCTTCCTCATAGTTGTTACATTTTGATTTAGGGGTTTGAAGATGTTAGTGAAATTACAGTAAACTTACAACTGAAAATACAGAAAATACAAATGAAGAAAATAAAAATTATCTTCTTCTAGGCTGAGGTGTGGATATTTCCCTCTCTTTAAGGAGATTCAAGCCCACTGCAATAAATGTATTAATTGATCCAATAGTAATCTTCTTGACTTGTCCCCTCCAGGATACAATAGTCTTCTCACAAAATACAACTCAACAAACTCTGGACAAGAGTTGAGTTCAAAGCTCCATAAAAAAAATACCTCCGTTCAACTAATAAACTCTTTTTTTTACTAAATTTTGTGAATTCTATATTTTCTTGTACAAAAAAATACAAGAACAACTCTATTATAGGAGAAAAAGTCTTCCATGTAATGAATATGAATGAATAAAGGGTAGCAAAAAGGGAAGATCAATGGCCCTTAGGTCACAAGAGTTACAAGTCATAAATGTACAAAGTGAATGAATAAACAGTGGGTAGTTACATGAATCTCAAGGAAAATAGTGACCAAATTCAGCCATCATTAACCAGGAGTTAAAGGTTACATAATGTCCCCAGATCACCTAAAAACATATTTCTAGTAAAAATGAAACTGAAGGAGTTATGTACCTTTTAAACGGATATGGGAATAATGCTCAAAACCTTTAACTTCCAAACAGCAAAGTGATTGTAAAACACAATACAATTACACTCCATAACTAGGCACTTTAATGCCTAAAAACAACTCCACCAATGTAAAAAAATATAGGCAATAATGTGAGACACTAATATATTATACAAAATCTTAAAATTCTTACTAATGACTAGCAATCCTCGACTCTTTTTAATATTAATAAGAGAGTCCACTAATTGAAGGAAGACTATTATGCATAATGAAGGTGTGCTCCGCATTAAAATTTCACTTAGTAAAATAGTAATTTTTACTCTAGAGTAGTAGTTGTCTCAGATTTGAACGATGACTGCTTAAGGAAAATAAAAAGTTACTGCTTACACACAATAGTCAAGTTGCTGACACGAGATTTATAGTCAGTACATTACAGCCTTGTTCTATCCCAATTTTCATGAGTGTCTTTAAAAATGAGCCTAATTCTCATAGGATGAAGGCCTACCTCCACTCACATAGGTGAAATCTATCGAGAGTGCTCCTTTAATTTTTATCACTCCACTCATACGATCTACAAATTTTCATTAAGAGATTTTAAACTCAATCTCACAAATTATTACAGGAAAATATACTCACATCATAGAGAAGGATAAAAAAATTGTGTATTTTTCATAATAAGTCATCATGTGATTCATTTTTCTCATTCAACCTGGTTATAGGATCTCTAGTCCCCAAGTTAGGTTTCCTCATATGTGACTCAACAATTTATCGACTTCAATCACATACCCCTCGATGTACTCTAGATATTCTCTCTTGCTAAGGCCTTAGTCAGTGGATTTGCAAGATTATCACAAGATTTGACATAATCCACATTAATGGTATTATTTTTCAAATATGATCTCACATTATTGTGTATTCTTCTCATTGGACTTGATTTACCATTGTAATAACAATTTTGATTTCTACCAATTGTAACGGTGCCATCACGATGATTTAAAATTGAAGGAATTAGTTTTTCAATATAAGGTACTTGAAACAATAAATCTCTCAACCAATTCACTTCCTCATTAGCTGAAGCTTAAGCAATTAATTTGCTTCCATGGTAGAGTTAGCAATGATAATTTTCTTTTTAGATTTCCAACTAATAGCGCCACCACCCAAAGTAATAATATAAACAGTAGTAAATAAGGAATCACCTGATAAAGTATTCTAATCCGCATAAAAAAATCCTTCAAGTACAACAGGATATTTTTATAGAACAAACCACAGGTTTTCATTCCAATTTAATATCTTATTACTCTTTGTTATAACATGCCAATATTTATTACCTAGCTTGCTATTAAAACTTTTACGTACCGTTACTGCATATGCAATGTTAGGCCTAGTTCAATCAGTCATATATCTCAAACTTTCAATTATGCTGGCATATTCATTTTGATTTATCACATCATTTTCACTTTCAACAGGAAACAAGTGAACACTAGAATCAAATGGAGTTACTACATGCATGCAATTAAGGAAACTATATTTTTTTCAAAATTTTCTCAACATAATGAGACTATTCAAGGAAAATTTCATCACATGTTCGAATAATTTTTATTTCTAGAATAAAATTTACCTCACCAAGATCTATCACATCAAAATGACTTCTAAGAATATTTTTAGTCTCTCCAATAACATTCATTTTAGATCCAAAGATCAATAATCATCAACATATAGACAAATAATAACATATGAATTATTCCAAGACTTATGATATATGTACTTATCACACTCGTTTATTTTAAAGAAATTATCAACCATGTAGGAATCAAACTTTTCACGTCATTGATTTGGGGCCTGTTTTAAGCTATACAGGGATTTAGTAAGTTTACATACTTTACTTTCTTGGCCAACCTCAACAAAACACTCGGGTTTTTTCTTGTAAATCTCCTCATTTAGGTATCCATTTAAAAAAATAGTTTTACATCCATTTAATGAATTAGTAAATAAAAAATTACAGAATTATCAATTAAAAGTCTAATGAATGTAATTCTAGTAATAAGAGAAAAAGTATCAAAAAGTTCTAGGCCTTCTAATTGTATCCATCTGATTTTAACTTTTCACATAAGACCCATTTACATCCAATTATTTTACAATCCAAGGGTAAATCAACTAGATTCTAAGTTTTATTGAAAATTAGTGATTTCATTTCATCATTTACAGTCTCTTTCAAAATAATAGCATCTTCTGAAGACAAAGTTTCTTTTAAAGAGAGAGGGTCATCTCCTACATTAAAAACATAATAATCGAGACCAAAAATTTTTTCAACTGTAAATCTTGTAATTCTTCATAACTCAAAATTATTATTTTCTTTATTTCTTAAATTAGATGTAAAAGAACTAGGTAGTGACAAAATATTTTCTTGAATCCTTTGACCGCACAATTTTTAAGATCAAAATGAAATTTATTTTTATCAAAAATAGCATCACCAGAATCTATAATGGTACTATCTTCAAGATTAAAAAATATGTAGGTTGTACTATTTGAAGCATAACCAAGAAAAGTACAAGTAGTAACTTTCTTACCCAACTTAGAGATTTTTGGATCCATTAACCTTACATGGGCCAAGCAACCCCAAACTCTTAGATATACTAAATTTGACTTATGAACTTTTCACAACTCAAAAGATGCTAATTTGATCTTTTTATGAGGCACACGATTCAACACATAATAAGCAGTCAAAAGTGTTTCACCCCAAAAATTTAGAGGTGCACTTGACTCAATTAGCACGACATTTGTCAACTCAACTAAAGCTTTATTATTCCTTTCTTCTACACCGTTAGATGCAGAAGAACAAGGAAGAGTATTTTATTGAATTATACTCAATGATCTAGCGAAATAATTAACTCATTTGACTCATATTTACGGTCTCTATCACTTATAATTATTTTTAATTTTATGATTTTGAACTTCATGAGGAAAAGTTTTAAAATTCACAAAAGCATCACTTTTATTTTTCATTAAGTAAACGTATGTAAACTTATAAAAATCATCAATGAAAGTGACAAAATATATATTTCCTCCATGAGTTAAAATTCCTCCAAGTTCAAAAATATTAGTATGAAATTTCAATAAATTAGCTTTTCTTCCAACTTGAAAATGACGCCTTTTAGTGATTTTGACTTTACTACAAGCCTCACATTTTTCAAAATTCATTTTGATCATTGAAATTAATCCTAAACTGCTCATGATTCCCTCATAATGATCATTAATATGACACAAAGGAGCATGCCCAAAATTAGTAGAAGAAAGTATATAAATAGAAGAAGATGTTTTATTCATTTCAACATTCAACTTGAACATTCCATCACAAGCATACCCCTTTCCTAAAAGAAATATTATTTTTTACAATTACATATTGGTCAGATTCAATAATCTTTTTGAATTCTGCTTTATTAAGAAAAAAAGTAGATATCAATTTTTTTCCTCATAGAAGGAGTTAAAATACATCTTTTAAAATCAATGCCCTTCTAGAAGTAAAATTCAACTCGACATCTCCTGTTCCAAGCACTTTGGTGGTGTGAGAATCTCCAAGCATTATGGTTTTGGGCTCCTCAAAAGGAGTATATTTTTAAACTAGTCTATGTGATAACAAACATGACAGTTTCCACCAGAATCAGCCCACCATCCATCGACATTATCTACAATATTTATTTTTGTTATCACCGCAACAAATGATTCTTCGGTAACATTTGCCTAAGGTGTAGCCCCATGCTTTTAAAATTTACAAAATCGAGCAATATGCCCACTTTAACACCCCACATTTTCTGGCTAGAATTTGAACAGTTGTTTGTATGTGTATAAACTTGAATCCAATAATTTCTACATAAATATAAGTGTCATGATCATTATCCTAGGATGAAAAGTGCCTTTTAGGGGAAAATGTTTGTAATAAATACTTAGAGTGAAGTGGAGTTAAGAACTTTCGTTATCGCCCAAATTTGAAATTTGATTCTATAAGGATCAAGTTTAAATATGTATAACTTATGAAATATATGGAATTTTTTGGCTCAAGACCCACCAAATTATATATATATGTGTGTGTTCTCTTTCCAACCCATCCAATTTCTCATTAATCCGATACTCGAGAAAAAAGTTATGAGCATTTTTGTGAGGAGATAGTAAGGGTCTGCAATAGCAGTATGACATGGAAGTTATCACCGAGATTACCCTTCGTGACATGCCGATGATTTAAATTAATCAATTTTTGAATTTGTTGACTTGGGAAGAGGGGTATTAAAGTCCTTTCACTTATAAATGACCCATAAAAACTATATTAACCTATTTCCATCAATTTTCATGACATAACATCAATTATTTCACTCTTAAAACTCCTCTCTCTCAAATCTCTTTTTCAAGTCAAGACAAGGGTTCAAGGAGGTGATCATCTAGTGTCCTGAGGATGTTGTTTTCTTCAAGTTTCTTAGTGATTAAGGCATGTACCTCTTTTTCTTGAACTTATATTTTGTTATTGACATGAAATTGATTATTAATGCATGATTTAAATATGAGTTTTGGCAAAATTTGAGGGATTTGACATGATTAATCATTTAATTGATATTTCATGATTTATTATGCACTATTCATGCTTTATTAATATTGTGAACATTATAGTTTGCATGAGAATGGTAAATTGAACTTCAGGGTATTGTGGATTTCCTAATTACTTGGTTTTGGTTTTGAAAATTGTATGCCCTCAACATGTTTGTTAAATTATCAAGGAATATGGTTGTGTCACCAAGTTGGTTTGTTCACTTGTATTAAATCATTGGTATGAAAAGGTTAATGGATTCGGGGTATAATGAATTCCCCAATTTTGTAAACTATGGTAATAGGGGTACAATAGAATCTCCAAAATGTTTAGTTTGATTTATTATTTGAACTAGTGCCTTGCATAAATAAAAAATGGCTAATGATGGTTTTGAAAATCTTGTGGGGGTACACAAGAATTCCCCAAGTGATTGTTAAAATGAAAACCTTATGGTGTGCATAGGAATTCCCCAAGTAATTTTAATAATGGAGTCCGCAGGGTACGTGGGAATCCCTTAGACTTGGTTTAATGACATTGCTTGCAAGCTATAGTCGGTATGAAGATATAACTAATTAATTCCTTAATAATTGACTCTTTGAATTGGAGGTTTTTTTAGGTGTTAAAATTTTTGATTGGGCTTAAAGCGGCTTGTGTAGATAAACTGTAAAGGTGGATGTCCCAGGGGGACTGAAATTGGAAACTCATGTTTGCCGACATGAGGGTTGGTGTTGATGACCATGTGCTTGTGGGGTATAAGGGTATCCCCTAAGTATATACATGTACATATGTATCATAGAGGGTGAAGGGTACAAGAAAATCCCCAGCCTTTCATGATATCCCCAATTCGTACAACTAACATGCACTGAGGCTCGACCAGGGGGTTATAACTGGACCCATATAGCCCATGGGTAGTTTATAATAGTCAAGCTACACAGTCCAGATTAATGTTTTAAAAGATCATGCTAAGCCTTGTTCCCTTTCCCAACATGTGACATATATATATATGCTTATCTATTTGCATTTGATGGTATGCATGGGATTTTATTAGTTTTGAGTTATCATCCCTAGCATTATTTGTTCCCTTATTCTTGATTTACATGCTAGATCTCTAACTACTAACCGTCTTCAGATGTTGTATGCCCATGCGGTACAGGATTTAGCCATACCTTTACTTCTCCAGCACAGTGACTAGGATTCAAGATCAATTCGTGAGTTGACATTGAAGTGCATTGGAAGTCTACATTTTATGTTTTAGTTTATTATGTTTTGGACTTTATTTTGGATTTTTTTGGCTATAGTCAGGGGCAGGTCCTAATACTTTATTGGTACTCAGTTTTTGTTAAAGGCTTTGTGGATACTGTGTACATGGATGTTGTAGATAGTTTTTGTTATATATATTACATAGACTTTTGATTTCCTCTTTCATATCTTGCTTTATATTGAATTTCATCCACTGCTAGGTGTTCTTGGTGGTATTGTAATAGGCTTAGGGGGCGATCTCTAGTCCTTGGTGGACTCAGGATGCTCTTTATGGATAGGCCCTGGTTTGGGCAGTGAAAAATTTGGTATTGGAGCCTTGGTTTTGGTGTCATAGGGTGTCCATAAATGCTTATCAATTAGAGTCTCTTTTATTGGTGTGTAGCATGCCGCACTTGTAAGGTAGAGGCTACGAGGCATTTAGGAGATATTTCTCATTCTTTCATACTCTATATTATGCAATTGTGTTATCCATATAAAATTTATCCAACTTTATTCTTTTCTCTAATTCGTAGGCTATGTCTCCTTGTTTAGATGATATGAGGCAAAGTTTTAGCTTCCTAAAGTTATGGTCCTTTCTAAATGAGTTATCAAAAGTCATGGGATGACACAGGGACTTAAGAGGAGTCCATTAGTGCATCAAGGTGTATTGATTCAGGCATGTATCTTAGACTTCATGAATCGTGCTTTTCAACCCAAGGTAATATATGTAAGTTGTCCCTTTCAAGAACCTTATTGCAAGTATCTCGCTTAAGGAAAAAGATTTGTATCCAAATGTTAGGGTAGTAGTTCAATCCTAAGAGGCAGTATAAATTGAGGTGTTATTGCCTATGAGTAGTAAGGTGATCCCAAGGTTAGCTATATAAAGTAGTATTTTTAGAAGTCAGAGTAAGGGTAACTTTTAGTGAAAGAGAGATATTTGTAATTGCATAACCTTTATGCGGGGTGTTGCGGTTGGTATACATTTATTATGTTATCTAAGTAATGTTCCCTTATGGTAGTTGATAAAAGAGATTACTTAGTTCTAATATTTGCATCTTTAGTTGGAATGAGAATTAGCTCATGAGGACAAGATATGGTAGAAGAGAAATAAATCATAGGTTGTGAATGGGGGGTTTGGTCGGATAATAATTTATGAATTTATTTTTCACTTAGGTATATCATAGAAAGAGGGGACTCACTGATGTTTATAGAATTTTGAAGGTTCTTAGGGTGTGTGCATGGGTAAGTGAATCTGATATGGGGTAGTTCAATATCCTATAGACCCTAATAGGTTAAGTAATAAGATTAAGATCGACTATCCTTATTAGGTTGTTATATACACTAAAGGTCCCTTGATTTTTATCTAGTAGTTGTAAGTTGGTTTGGTATGTGAGAAAATGTGTAAAAAGCATTAGGTGTAGTAGTAATTTGGTAAGGAAGAATGTGCTTTTGGGCTGTAGTTAAGTTAAATAAGAAATTTTGGTAGATTTATATATTTAGTGGACTAGTTTATTATGCGGTATGTTTTGTTGGTGGTTCATGATTGCTGCTAGACACTATGTTTGACTTTAGATATTGGTTGTGGTTATAACAATGTTAGCTCAAGGATAGTGATGCAAGATTTGTGGGAGTGAATTTATAGGGTTTATGTTATGGGTAAAAGAGCACAGGTAGGTAACTTATGAAATATTGGAGTGTGTAATTGTGATATATATATGAGGTCTAGTGTTGAAGTAGACATGGTGGCTAAATCATTAGATGGATAAGACTCTTAGGTTATATGAATAAAGTGTATGGTAGGCTTGAATATTATGTTGGTATATAAGTGGATAAATACATTGTGTTCTAGTGAAATCCTAGTAAGAGGTTGAAGTTAGTTGTTGAAGTGGTTGAAGGAGTATTATTCTTCAGATGAGTAGCTCCAAAAACGTACAAGCTATTAAATCCGTGGTTTCAACAATATTATGGTGTTATGTAAAGCTGAATTGAGGGAGAAATAGATAGACTATGTGAACCCTTGGTATAACTTTAATTTTTTTCAATTATGGGTTTATGATATTATAGGTGTAATTCTAGTATTCTAAGTAGTTGAAAATGGAGTATTGAGTTTTTAGAAGCATAGAAGTCTATACCCATGAAAATTGTAGTTGTAAGGCGATGACTTTAGAGGTTGGAGGAAGTTATGATTAGTATCCTTGAAGGGGATTTCCTAAAAAGAATTTAGTGTCTTCATATTAATGTTTTTGAGGGTAGTTTGCATTCTCGTGAATGGTGCCCCCCATTGTGAGGAGGGGATATACTTTCAATGTTAGGAAAGTGACCTTTGAGCTAAAAGGGAGATGATGCAAATCTTGAATTTTCTCGTGGTGGTGAATTGTAAGGATGGATCATGATAAATCTATCTTACTCTAGCAAATTCCTCCTATTTTGATTTAAGAGGGCATTCTACCAACATCCCCTGTATTCAAATGGTGTTGATGCATAAATTTCTAGTTTTCTATACGACCTATATCCATGTTCAACCATTTAATTGTGACCTAATTATTTCGATGTGTAGATCCCTTCGTGCTTATTGGATCATATCTTACGTCGTAGAACCCACCTTGAGTAGTGCAACAAATATATGTTGTATCTGAATACTTTACTACTATTCTTCAAAGCTTGTACACTATTACCTTAGTTACTCTCCTTGTGTCAGGATGGTAGTGGTTATGAAATCATGGTAATGTTATAGATTAGGGATTGGATGATTCTTTTACTGAAAAATTTGGTATGACTACTCGAACTAAGGTTATAGAAGAAGCAGAAAGAGTAAGGTGAAACTTTTGTTACATAGAATAGATATGAGAGGTATATGTGTTGAAAATCTTTGTGAAAATGGTTAAGGTCGTTGGATTTTTAGTAGGTATATTTGTAATGTAGGTATAGTAAGGATAGGCTTGAATATGGTCATCGATAGATACAGAAGTCACTGTGTTAAGTGGCTAGTACTCTTATTAAGACATGATGGTGCTCGACAATAGTCATAGGATGGAGTAGTATTCTTGGATGGATGTAAAGCATAGAGCCCCGTAGATTAAGTTAGCATTTTTTAACTTTTGGTTAGTCTTATATATGGAAGCAATGTATAGTTAGAATCCGGCTCTTGTAGCAATGTGTTTTGTGGGTTGGGGGGGGGGGGGTTAAGATTGAAATGGTAAAGTATGGTACTAGTGGCTGAAATCATAGTTGAGAATTACTGTGATATTTAAGGGTTATTAGTATAAGACCCTCAATGTCTCCATAGTTTTATTTTTGAACTTCTCGTTCATGAAATATCAATTTTTGACTCAAATCATGTTTAGGGATGAAAAAAGGGTAACCCGAAAGAGTTTCAGAATTTTTGAATAGGATTTGGGGAAGTATTTCCTCACGGAGGCAATAAGCCTCTGCAAAGCCCCGCGTTGTAGTGGCTATGTTCCGCGATAAGGTCCGTCATATGGACCTAGGTAAAAATTTTGATTCTTTTGATTTTATCACTTTGAGTGAGGAGGTTTGGGTCTTTTACCCCTTTTACGACCTTGGTCTTGTTGTCTTATGATTCATGCTTACATAATTTACTTGGTGATTCCATGAAGCCCCTTTCTTCTAATTCCAATACATGTTTTTGTTGAGGGAAAAATTCTTAATGTGGAAGTTAGATACCTTGTTCCATTGTTCTAAAGCTTTGAAAGATTCATGTTCATCATTCGAGGATGAATGATTCCAAGGGGGAGATAATATAACACCCCACAATTTTGGGCTAGAATTCAAACAATTATTTGTACGTGTACAAACTTGAATATAATTATTTCTATATAAATATAAGTGTCATGATCATTATACTAGTGTGAAAAGTGCGTTTGAAGGGAAGAATGTTTGTAGTAAACACTTAGAGAAAAATGGAGTTAAGAACTTTCGCTATCGCCCAAAATTTGGAATTCGATTCTACAAGGGGCAACTTTGAACATGTATAACTTCTCGAATATGTAGAATTTTTGGGTTCAAGACCTACAAAATTATGTATAAATGTGTCCTCTTTCCAACTCATCTGATTTTGCCTTAATCCGATACCCAAGCAAAAAGTTATGAGCATTTTTTTGAGGAAGCAGTAAGGGTTTGCGTTAGTGGCGCGACGTGGCGTTTATCATGGAGATTACCCTTCGCGACATGCCGATGCTTTAAATTCATCAATTTTTGGGTTTATTGATTTAGGAGGAGGGGTATTGAAGTCTTTTAACTTATAAACGACCCCAAAATACTATATTAACCTATTCCATCAGTTTTCACGACATAACATCAATTATTTCACTCTCAAAACTCCGCTCTCTCCAATACCCTTTTCAAGTCAAGACTAGGGTTCAAGGAGGTAATCATCTAGGGTCCTAAGGGTGTTGTTTTCTTCAAGTTTCTTGGTGATTAAGGCATGTACCTCTTTCCCTTGAACTTATATTTTGTTATTGGCATGAAGTTGATGATTAATGCATTCTTTGAATATGAGTTCTGGAAAAATTGAGTGTTTGACATGATTAATCATTTAATTGATCTTCCATGGTTTATTATGCACTATTCATGCTTTATTAATATTGTGAACATTGTAGGGTGCATGAGAATGGTAAATTGAACTTCGGGATATTATGGATTCCCTATTTACTTAGTTTTGATTTTGGAAATTGTATTCCCTCAACATGTTTGTGAAATTTTCAAGGAATAAAGTTTTGTCACCTAGTTGGCTTGTTCACTTGTATTAATGCATTGGTATGAAAATGTTAATGGATTTGTGGTACAATGGATTCCCCAATTTTGTAAACTATGGTAATAGGGGTACAATGGAATCCCCAAAATATTTGGTTTGATTTATTATTTGAACTAATGTATTGCATAAATGGCAAAATGGTTAATTATGGTTTTGAAAAGCTTGTGGGGGTACACGGGAATCACCCAAGTTATTGTTAAAATGAAAACCTTGTGGGGTACACGAGACTGCCCCAAGTAATTTTAATAATGGAGTCTGTTGGGTACATGGGAATCCCTTAAAACTTTTCTTAATGACATTTCTTCCAAGATATAGTTGGTATGATGATACCACTAATTATTGCCTTAATAATTGACTCTTGGAATTGGTGGTTTGGTTATGTATTAAATGTTTTAATTGAGCTTAAAGGAGATTGTGTAGCTAAACTGTGAAGGTGGATGTTTCGGGGGGATGAAATTGGAAACTCATGTTTATTGACATGAGGGTTGGTCTTGATGACCATGCACTTGTGGGGTACAAGGGAATCCCCCAAGTGTATACATGTACATATTTATTATGGAGGGTGAAGGGTACAAGGGAATCCCCGACATTCCATGATATCCCCGATTTGTGCGACTATATCATGGAGGGTGAAGTCTATATTTAATGTTTTGGTTTCTTGTTTCTTGGACTTTATCTCATTTTTGTTTGTCTATAGTTGGGGGAATATCCCGATACTATATTGGTACTTAGTTTTTGTTAGAGGCTTTATGGATACTATGGACATGGGTGTTGTGGATAGTTTTGGTTATTTATATTGCTTAGACTATTGAGTTCATCTTTCATATCTTTATTTATATTGATATTCATCCACTTCTAGGTGTTCTTGGTGGTACTGAAATAGGATCAGGGGGTGATATTCGGTCCTCAGTGGACTTAGGATGCCCATTACGGACAGGCCCTGGTTTGGGACGTGACACCTACTCTTGCCATAGACAAAGCACGGTCCCTTTTCATGAACATGTTTTCTTTTTGGTTAGTTATTTTCACCATTTTGTTGTTAGGATGATTACCATTATTTTTATTGAATTTTTTCTTGTTAGGCTTCATAGAAGTATTTTTGTTAGTTTTAGGGGCAACATTATTTGAAGTAGTTAAATATTCCTTCTGTGGGATGTTGTTCTCTTCTGTTTGAATGAGTGAATCATGGCCCCTTGACTCTTCTTTCATGCGGATTCTCATTATCAAAGTCTCAAGAAAAGTTTTCTTTTACTTGTGGTGCATAGTTTTTGGAAATTCCTTACATGAATGTAAAAGTTTACTAAATATACCACAAACAATAAGGTCATCTCCAAATTTGACTTCATCGAACCTGAGCTCTCCAACAATCATTATGAAGTCTAGAGCTTGGTTTACCACTGATTTGTTGTCCACTATTTGAAAATGGATAAGTCTGCTAGCCACATTTTTTTTCTTCAGCCTCCTCGGCATCGTACCTACTCTGCAATGCTTTTTAAATATGTGTTGTACCAGAGTAAGTTCATCATAATATCATTAAAATTTTCATGTAGACAATCAAGTAAAAAATACTAACACATGTAGGAGTCACCATCATATTTTCCAACATTCTCTTAAAGAGAAATAAGTTCTTCATCATTCATGAAAGAGTTATTTACGTTATTTGGATTCTTCTCAGTTAACACATAAGAGTCATTGAGAATACTTAAGTAGAAAAGCACTTTACACTTTCACCGTTTGAAATGAGTATCCTTGAACCGGAATGGCTTGTTAACATCTCCCATCTTGACATCTGTGGATTTTTCAATTGTTGCCATTGAATCTCCTTAAAATTATTGGTGAAATTACAATAAACTTATACTTGAAAATATAGAAAAAGCAAGTGAATAAAATTAAAACTATTTTCTTCTTGGTTGAGGCCTCGCTCTCTTTAAGGAGGGTCAAGCCTACTGTAGCAAATATTTTTACCGGTCCAATAGTAATCTCTTAACTTTTCCCCTCTAGGATATAACAACCTTCTCACAAAGTACAACACAACAAACTCTGAACAAAAGTTGAGTTCAAAGCACCATAAAAAGAACACCTCCGTTCAACTAATAAACTCTCTTTTTTATTAACTTTTATGAACTCTATATTTTCTTGTACATAAAAAAATACAAGACCAACTCTATTATAGGAGAGGAAGTCTTCCGTGTAGTGAATAAGAATGAATGAGGGATAGTTAAGGGGGAAGATTAAGGGCCCTTAGGCTATAAGAGTTACAAGACATAAAGGTAGAATGAGAATGAATAAAGAGTGAAAAGTTACATGAATCTCAAGAAAAATGGTGGCCAAATTCATCCTCCATTAACCAAGAGTCAAATGTTACATAATGCCATCACATGCACCTAACTACACGTTTCCTGTAAAAATGAAACAAAAGGAGTTATGTTCCTCTTAAATGGATATTGGAGTAATGATCAAAGCCTATAACTTCTAAACAGTAAAGTTCTCGTAAAACACAATACAATTACATCCATGGCTAGGCCACTTTAATGCCTAAAAACAACTCCACTAATGCCCAAAAAAATTAGGCAATAAGGTGAGATACAAATATATTATAAAAAATATTAAAATTCTCACTAATGACTAGCAGGAGATATAGGTACGATTCCCCATGCAATAAAAAATGATTTGTGTGAGTTTGTGATTTTGAGAGACCTAAGAAGACAAATAGTTAACCTTAGTCAACATTCGGTGGTCTTGGTATCATGTGGAAGTTTGAACTATGCAAATAGATCTGAAATATCAAATTTGGGTTAGTAGCATGGTTGGTTTGGATTTTGGACCTTTATATCTCATTTAGAATCATCATTTGGAAAATAGTGAAAAGTGATCGTAGGGGTTAATTCAGTGAAAACAATATTTTCTTTTGAAAATCTCCATTGAGTTTAGCACATCAAAATTAGCCTAGTAACATATATGATTTATTTTTTTCCAGTCCCAAATGAATATTGAGGGTCCATTCGAAGAATTCAAGACCATGCAAATCAACTAGTGCAAAACTGATATCTGGTGTATGGATCCTTCTTTACCAACACGATCCCTTGGTTGTGAATGCCGCGAAGGAAATCACTCTTCATCACGATTGTGAGGTGGTATCACGATTGTAAAGGGCAATGGAGTCATTCCTAACAAACGAATAAGGCTGACAGGATCATGAAGGTCAGATGAATTAGGCCTTCGCAAGTGCAAAGCCTTGACTATGAACGCCAAGGCTAATTTAATGTCTTGGTCAGCTTTGAACATCATAAATGCAAAGAGTTGATTGCGTTTGCGAGGCATTATTCACTAAACAGTATAAAAGCTCTATTTTCACGACTTTACACCTTTGTTGGACCTCCAAGATTCTAGAATGATAATTTTTAGGGTTTCAGCATTGAATTCATGTGGGTAACTGCTAAAATCATAATTCACTATTTTCTTTTGATAATATCTTCAAAAACACCCTTAAATCATGAATTTAAAATGAAAAATTGAGGTTTTTATTGGTAAAGTGTAAAAAGGATTTTTCTTCAAACTTGACCTTGTTTTTAACCCATTTTGTATGGGCTTTCACCTACAGACACTTATAAACTTGGAGAATGTGTTCTTAAAATAAAACTCCAGTTTTTAACCCTTTTATTTTCAAACTTATTTTTTAGACCCATTTAGGATCCGACCCAAATATGGGCAATATAGATATCATTGACTTTCTTTTAATGCATAGATGCTAGATTTGAATATTGTAGTTGATTTTGAAGCCATTCAAAATGGGAGAGCTTAGTGGAAGCACTTATGTCCAAATTTTCACCATTTTGAGGTTGATTACATCTTAACTTCTTTCAGATTGAGCTAGGTAGTTAATAAATAAGTAAAATAATGCAATGGATTGGGGGAAATAACTATGAAGTTTACATTTTGTGATAATTTTACTGTTGTGTGCCCGTTTGTAGGCTTATTTCCTAATGTTATTGATTTGTATTATTTGATATTATGTGTTGCGGGTATGGGGGCTTTATTTGACATTATTGGCCTTATTTGTATATTTATATGCTTTTATTCTAGATATAATGACCGTGTAGGGGCTTGTTTTGGGATAGGCATATTTCAGCATTGGTTGTCTTATTGTGATATAAATACATAAGTTAGACGTTTATACGATACTAATGATATCTTACATGTATTGTATTCCAACTGTGTCTAGTTAGAATTGATAATCACGAATTAGGAACTTATTGAGTTAATTCTAGGCTCTTATACATATACGTGTTGGATGGATTGGATGTCATCATTTTTGTTAATTGTAAGCATTACATCCTCATATCATCGATATATATTCATGAGATACTGGCTTCATTGAAAATAATTGTTTTTAAAAGAAATGAGACCACTTTTATGAAAAGCCTCTTTGTGGACTCGAGCTAAAGGGGTGAGTTAAGATTGAGATATGATACACTCTATATGGGATGCGAGCCCCCATGGGTCCTACCAGGGATCTGCAAGCCCTCTGGGTATATATCAAAATTCATGAAATGGCTTTCATCATTCATACCATCTATATTGCATTGCATTTGCACACGCATCTATCTTAATTTCCTCAGTTCCCATGATTTGTGTATTTTCATTATTTCCTTTATATATAATTGTGGTGTTTTCCATTTGTATGTATATATATTAGAACTGTTACTGGCGAAGGTGTGAGCTACTGTTTGTGACTCTTTTATTTGCGGGTGAAGTGCTTATAGTATATTTTATTTATATTATTTCCTAGCTTGCTCAGTTGATCTATGATACTTACCGAGTATAAATGCACCATAATCACCCCTTCTGTGCCCTTTTGGTGTGGAGATAAGTCTGAGTACAATTGTGGTACCTGAACTCGTGTGGATTCTTAAAGAGGTATTCAAAGTGCTTAGTGCTCTAGAGTTTTCATAGCCTATTTGGACCTCCTTTTATCTTACTTTATGTCTTTAATTCATTTATAGAGTTAGACATATATGTACTAGATGCTCTTACACTTTGATACCAGATTTTGGAGATTTTTTAGATTTATGAGATTTCTTTCAGACTTTTGTTTTAATTATGTTTCGTATTGGCTTGAATTTGCTCTAGAAGTCTTGCATTTGGGTTAAATTATTATCGATTTAGGTTCAACTTTAGTCAAGCCAAGTCAAACAAATCAAGACAACTTAAGCAAATATCAAGAATATATAATTATATCGCCTATTAACTCATAGAACCAAAAGACTCACCTGAACCTCATACATAAACACTATGGGTATCATAACCATCCTGCAAGGGACAATTTTCTTCCATGTACCTAAATCCAAGACACAAGTTTCTGCCAATATTCTTCCACCAATAAGTCATGAAAATGTCTCAAATACCAAGACAGTCCACAATAATCGATAAGTGGTGAAAAGAATATGACAAGGTAAAAATTATTTGAATTGACCACACCAAACAACATGCACTAAAAAGTCACACCACGCAGTAGTTAACATTCATATATAACACAAATTGGATTAAACTACAATACCATCACCTACCTCGAACAAAGTGAGCACAACTCTTCTTGGCCCAGAGCTTTCCTCTTGAGTGCAATTTCTACTTGATCATCTAGAAAAATACATACAAATGTATAAATAAATGAATTGACCTACTACAGAGAGAATTATAACTCACACCGAATCCTAGCCAAGTTCATAATCATTCCCTTCCTATTCAAGAGCTTTTTCAATCATAATTCACCAATTCCATGGATGAACTAGTGATTCAAGTAATGCAATGGTTATTTAACCATAAATAATCAAAACCCATTAACTTCAAACATAATTTATTCTCTTGCACCATAAAATGACTAAATTCATCCCTAAACCCTCCTTGAACTCTATAAATTAGCAATTCTAAGGCTATATTATCAATTACTAGTTAATAAGGATAAACTCCCTACTATTATGAAGCCAAATGATGATAATCTGATGAAAATTGCCACAAATCGCCTCACTTGCCCCAAAATATGTTTTTGAAAAAAAATTATTTTGGTAATTTTTAAAGAAATCTGTGATTTTCATCGCTATAACGACGTTTCTAAAGCAACACAAGTCACTATAGTGGTTGTTGATCAGGTTGACCATCGCTATAATGAGATTTTCTTTGCTATAGCAACATGCACATCGCTATAGCAACACTAATGGGAAAAAATGTCCAGAGTCACCCAAAAATCCAAATTTTTATAACACACCTTTAATATGGGATATTCTAAATAGTGCCTCTATGCTATGATTGATTCTGGCAATTGTACCCCCCCAAGTTTAATTTCATAAATTTGAGGGTAGTTGTAACGCCCTGAGAGTACACACTGGACGTCACACGGTGCTTACGATCCCGAAGGACCACAAGCTAACCCATGACTGATATCTGCTGTGAGCACTGGATGATAATACTCAAATAAATGTGGAATTAGGCTGAATTTCTATAAGGTTCAAAATCTAAAATGCTAATAAAATATAACATCTAAAATGACAATCCATAAAATGGAATACTATCTGAAAATCTAGTCTGAAAGCCTCTAATCTGAACTATCTGAAAGTGTAGTTGATGGGACAAGCCCCCAACTAACCCCAACTACTAAACTACTGATAAATTAAAATAATGAAATAAAAGAATATCCTCGATAGATGAGGACTCATTGCTAAATCTACGACTGCAGATTGGATCTTTCTAAGCGCGGTCGGGAACCTGAGCGTCTGAACCTATGATATAAGACACCATAGCACAAAGAATGAGTATGTGGTCAGTACATGGAATGTAATGGTATGATAGATGAGGTAAGGCTGTATGCAAGGGTTCATATGCATGAACAATAACTGACTGAATGATATAGAGTAACTAAATATGGGAGTACATGGATAACTGAAACTTTTGTAAATACTGAGTATGTAATACTGTGCATATATGTATACTATAACTGAGTAACTAATAATTGAGTAACTAATATCTGAAATTACTAATAACTAAATGATTGATACTGAGTGACTGTGTCTGATAGTCTTGATTTTGTAGAACTGAACTAAATTCTAAACTGAGATAGAAACTAATACTGTGGGAGGTAATCATCTAACCTACATGGCCCAAATAAAATAAGATAACTGAGTTGGGGTCCAATCTATAACCCCAATTGGAAGGGTGCTAATACCATGCCACGAGTACTAACATCTACTATGTCAGTCCTATCTAACGGATGACCCCTGAGATTAGTCCTGAACTAGCGGGTGATCCCTGAGTATGTTAGTCCTATCTATTGGGTAACATCTCATGACCTACGCTGGCTACGTAGTTATAGAACTTAGGGATTATTTCTAGGGACCCACTCCTAACTAACGGGTGAGCCCCCATCCCTATACTCGCTTGGTGTTGAATCCTACTCCCAACTGAATAGACGCTGTACTGATTATACTGAACTAGATTGGACTGATATTGAGTCTACTGAGTTTTCCTGAGTTCTATAACTGACTGAGTTCTACTGATCGTGATATGACTGATACTATTTTGTAAATGGCACTGGCTCTAGGTAAACAACTAGATGGTCGGGTATTAAATACCCCCAGGACTCGATAACATAAAAATAAAGGCATAACATAATCATAAAGGCATAACAATACTTGCTTGCTAACAATGCACTCATTTAGATATTTTATCAAACACTTGATATACATGAACTTGTGCATGAATAGAATCACATAGTAACATGTCATGCTTTCACTAGTCAAATCACATAAGTATTTCATCAAACACTTGTAGGGCATAATCTTGTACATGATTGGGACCACATAATAACATGTCATGATTCACTATTTACTTCACATAGGCAATTTAGCAAACACTTGGAGAGCATGAATTATTTATATGATAATAGCCAACACATGAATATCATGATACATTAGTCAATTTTTAAATTCAAGAGTTTATCAAGATAATCACATATTCATCACACATGCTATTTAATTTTCATGAAACTTGCAATTAATTTATGGATTGAAATTCAACTAATATCATGAACATTAATTCAATCTAATTCAAACATAAAAATCATGAATCTAAGATCTTGTATGTTTAAAAAGGGTTCTTGGACTTCATGGGTGAAAGAGACCCATGAATGAACACCTAACATACCTGACAAGAAGAGTTCTTGAAGGTTCTTGGAGGATTTCTTGAGGATTAACCATGATTCTTGAAGCTAGAGTTTTTACGTCTTGAGAGAGAATGTTTTAAATTTTGAGAAAAGTGAGTGAATAATGAGGTATTAGGTTATTTAGGGTATAAATCCCTTGTTTAGGCTGATTGGGAGTTTTGAGAATTGACTAAACAACCCCTGAAATTAAATAATAGAAACTTGGAATCCCAAATTTTCACACCGGCGCAACGCAGTACAATCGCGCCAGCTTACTAGAAAGTGGACAACTGGGAAATTGGCTGATGGTGCAATGCGCCATTATCGTGGTGCCTCAGTGAATGGGAAATTGGGCCTTGGCACGATGCACCATTATCGCGGAGCAACACTGGAAAAGAGATAATTGGGAAATTAGCTGGTGGCGTGGTGCGGTGGTATCGTATTAGCTCACTAGAAAATGACAATTTCCATTTAGACATGCTCCACGATGCGCTACTGGCCTGAATGATGGTGTTTAACCACCGAAACTTAAAATAGCCATAATTTCTTATCCGTTATCGGATTTAGGCGAATTTTATATCATTGAAAAGCTAATTCAATTTCCTACACAATAGCGGACTCTAAACTGAAAAAATACTGAGTATTTAAAAAGATTATATTGGATAACTCATGTACTAAGAGTTAATCTAGGCTATGGAAATATGGGGTATCACAATATCTCCCCCTGGGAACATTCATCTTCGAATGAGACTTATTAAGCTGAGAACCATGATATACTGAGTTTACACACTGAACATGCATATATGATGCATGGAATACATGACTGAACTACAAACAAGATGATTTTTCATAATAAATATGCATATCTGATGCATGGAATACATGACTAAACTGATTCATGAATGCATGACTAGTTATGCAATGGTAAGGGGTGCCAAGTTTAAAACTATAACTGAACATGGAATGCAGTAAATATAAGGAAGAGTGTTAACTTAAACGGAGAATATTAATGAACCTGAGATCATTTATTGGACGTATAAACGGGAACATGAAAACATGACTGAGTCTGAAACATGATACATTGACTGACTATGATGAATGGAACTAGGCCGTTGAATACATACCATGACTTGGGAATGGTTATTCCTCTGTGATTGGAATGAGAGGGTCAACTTATGAGTACACTTTACTCCAAACTAGATCTTGTTACGTGAAGATAAAATGGAAGGTTTAGGACATAAAAGCTTGGGGGTTATAGTGCATCTCCCCTTGGGAAATTATATCCCCCGAAGAATGCGGACTTGGCTGGAATATCGAGGAAAGGATGAGACGATGCATGAGGCACCCACAAACTAAATCGTGACTGAATATCTAAGATCTGAAACTGAGGCATGATACATGAACTGGATAAACTCGTAACTACTAGGATCTTGGAGTAGTCATATTCACAAAACTTCAGATAGTACGACTGGGTGGAAAGATGGGGAAACCGTACAAACTTGTCCGCCTTACTACTAAACTGAATTCCTGGCTTTATGGACTAACTCATCCTGAAAACTGATATGCAACCTGGGAATTTCTTGACACTCTTTCTATAAAGTTCTACTTACTTTAGGGTTCAAGAAGATCTTGGCATGGTCTGAATAAGACATCTGGATAAGAAGCCACAGCATGGCAAAAATTCTGTAATATGGGCACTAATAATTCTACCTATTGAGGTTTGAGCTGGACTGAATTCTCCCACTATGTTAAAGCCTACTCAAATCTTGGAAATGCATTTATCCACTTACACATCAACATGAAATTCAAGCCTATTTTCATAAATACAGCCTCCCTTCCATGCAATGATCTTTTCTTAACATAAAACATCTAATCTCTCCCTTCCAAGCAACTACTTATCACTATATCATTTAATAAGGAGAGTTCACTGAAGGTTAAACATGAGGAAATGAGGAATAGAATATTAACATCAACACCCTAGATTTTATCAAGAAATCTAAACTGAGGATATACATGAAGAAATCTGAATTTAGCTGATCATTAGAAGTATAGCATAAGACATGGAAACTGAGCACACTGTAAGGCATGAGTACATGAGTCCTAAGTTGCATGACCTGAATTTGGAGTTTCTGCATTCATGGAACATGATTCATAATATTGAGGAAATTGGAACTCCTTATACTAGAAACTATAAATGTACATAATTTTTGATAATGTTCATGAATAGGAACTATGATCATAGAGCTGACATGTAAGGCATGAGTAGATATCATGATAGTTGCAGTGCAAAACTTTGCACTGAGGTAAGTACGAGTTGGGCATCAACCTCTCCCACTGCTTCTCTACACATACTGGCATTACTACTAAAATCTGAAAGTCTAACTTGGTTACTTGTTCCACTATCTCCCCCTTAGCTTAAAGCCGTTATTCTAAGTCTGTGAACCCCTTAATAAACTCAAAATTGAGATGAAACCACTTTGCTTTAGATTCTGAGATATGACAATACATATAAACACTAAACTCATTCTGAAAGACTACTACTGATAAGATAAAGTCCACTGCTAGTACTTCCTTCTGATACATGATTCTTAGCTTTCTATTGCCCCAACAATCATCATATAGCAACCTCAACACTGACTAACTTAGAATTCTCAACTTCTCTTTCTACTAGTTCAATCTAGAGATTCAAACTTAAATCAACTGAACTAAGGTACTACCTCTTCATTCAAGGACTGGTTTGTCAAGAAACTGAAGCGAACAACTCTATTACTGAACTCAACTAAAGAAATTTCTAAAATATTGTATCCAAGAAATTTTTGTATACTCATTTGGCTGGAATAGATTTACCTAATGAGGTAAGCACTAAGAAAAGTTCTATTAAGATATCTAGTCTGACTTAAAGTTGATTGTTATGCAAGGAGTTACAAAAGACAGAGAAGATCTTGGATCTAATAAGGAATAAATATGTAAATAGAATATCTTACCGTACTAGCGACCGCATCAAGAGAACTTTCCTTATCTTGTATGGAATAAAGTACATAAATCCTATTTGGGCATTTCTCACTGGTGGCACTGAAATGGCACCCTGCTGGTGTGGGCGAACGAACTGAGCTGAAGGATGGTTGGACTGACCTTGTGAACTTGACTGAGGACAATCTCTGATTCTGTGTCCTAACTTGCCACACCTAAAACATACACCACTACTATCCCTACATACACCCTGATGATTTCTACCATATTTCTGGCAAAGTGGGTGGGTACAACCTCTTTTCATGCTACCCTGAGACTTGGAATCTGATGTTCTATCTCGACTGATATTTCTAAACTTTGGCATTAGAGTACTCGCTACAAAAGGATTTCTGGTTAAGAATTTTTATGGAATTGGAACTGGTTACCACTCTCTGACCTTGGCCTCAAACACCTTATTCTGACTATCTTATTTTTATTCTTTCTATCTTTCTTCTTACTTCTCTCTCTTGATCTGTGGAGTATGAAACCCAAGCATAGATAGGACAACAACCTGTAGGTTTTTCTGAGCAACTACTGAATAAGCTAAGGTAATGAAAGTAGTTCTAAATTTAACGTGGGAGATAGCCTCATCCAGGGAATCTGCCTGAACGGGCTGAGGTGTTGATTGATTTTTAATTCTTCTTCCGTTAGTCTTTTTGGGAGGCATGTTCTGTAACCAGAAGGAAGAAAAATATTAGACTGAGAATTTAGCTTGAGCTCATATTGACTCGCACGACATAAATACTAAAAAAAGGGAAACTTTTCCTAAAATATCTCATAGCCTCCTGTCCATAAGTGTGGCGCGCTACACACCTATGCACAAGACTCTACTTGATGCGGCTTATAAACTCCCTAGGACTCTATTGAATCTTAGGCTCTGATACCAAGTTTGTAACTCCCCGAGAGTACACCCTGAGCATTACACGGTGCTTACGATCCTGAAGGACCATAAGCTAACCCAGGACTAATATCTGCTATGAACACTGGATAATAATACTGAAATAAATACAGAATTAGGTTGAATTACCATAAGGTTCAAAATCTAAAATACTGATAAAATATAACATCTGAAATAACAACCCATAAAACTAAATACTATCTGAAAATCTAGTCTGAAAGCCTCTAATCTAAACTGTCTAAAAGTGGAGTTGATGGGAAAAGCCCCCAACTGACCCCAACTACTGAACTACTGAAAAACTAAAATACTAAAATAAAAGCATATCCTCGATAGATGAGGACTCACTACAAAATTTGCGACTGCTGACTAGATCTATCTAAGCGCGGTCAGGAACCTGAGCGTCCGAACCTATTATATGAGAAATCATAGCGCAAAGAAAGAGTATACGGACAGTACGTAGAATGTACTGGTATGCTAGATGAGGTAAGGCTAAAACAAGGGTTCATATGCATAAACAAAAAATGACTGAATGTTATAGAGTAACTGAATATAGGAGTATATGGATAGCTGAAACTACTATAAATACTGAGTATGTAATACTGTGCATATATGTATACTATAACTGAGCTTTTCTGAAGCTAAGTACTCAGTTCTGATAACTGAGCCACTGATATCTGAAGTTACTAATAACTAAATTACTAATACTGAGTGACTGTGTCAAACAGTCCTGATTCTATAGAACTAAACTGAATTCTAAACTGAGACTAAAACTAAGACTGTGGGAGGTAATCATCTAACTGACATGCCCCTAATAAGATAAGATAACTGAGTTGGGATCCAATATGTAACCCTAATTAGAAGGGTGATAATACTGTGCAACAAGTTCTAATATCTACCATGGAGTCAGGCCTATCTAATGGGTGACCCCTGAGATCAGTCCTGACTAGCGGGTGATCCCTGAGTATGTTAGTCCTATATAATGGGTGACATCTCATGACCTACACTGGCTACATAGTTCTGGAACTTAGGGATTATTTCTAGGGACCCAGTCCTAACTAATGGGTGAGCCCTCATCCCTAGGCTCGCTCGGTGTTGAATCCCACTCCCAACTAAATAGGCATTGAACTGATTATACTGAACTGGATAGGACTGATACTGAGTCTACTAAGTTTTCTAAAGTTCTGTAACTGACTGAGTTCTACTAATCGTGACATGACTGATTCTATTCTGTAACTGACACTAGCTCTAGGTAAATAGCTAGATTGTTGGGTATTAAATACCCCCAGGACTCAATAACATAAAAAAAAAGACATTACATGATCATAAAGGCTTGACAATACTTGATTACAAACAACACACTCACTTAGACATTTTTTCAAACACTTGATATACATAAACTTGTGCATGAATGGGATTACATAATAACATGTCATGCTTTCACTAGTCAAATAACATAAGCATTTCATCAAACACTTGTAGGGCATAAGATTGTACATGATTGGGACAACATAACAATATGTCACGATTCCACTATTTACTTCACATAGGCAATTTAGCAAACACTTGGGGAGCATGGATTATTTGCTTGATAATGGCCAACACATGAGCATCATGATACATTAATCAATTTGTAAATTTAAGGGTTTATCAAGATAATCACATATTCATCACACATGCTATTCAATTTTCATGAAACTTGCAATTAATTCATGGATTGAAACCCAACTAATATCATGAACATGAATTCAATCTAATTCAAACATAGAAATCAGGAATTTGAGATATTGTATGTTTAAAAAGGGTTCTTGGACTTCATGGGTGAAAGGACCCATGAATGAATGCCTAACATACCTGAGAAAAAGAGTTCTTAAAGTTTCTTGGAGGATTTCTTGAGGATTGACCTTGATTCATAAAGCTAGGGTTTTTGCCTCTTACGAGAGAATGTTTTAAATCTTGAGAAAAGTGAGTGAATAATGAGGTATTAGGTTATTTAGGGTATAAATCTCGTTTTTAGGCTAATTAGGGGTTTTGAGAATTGACTAAACAACCCCTGAAATTAAATAACGGAAGCTTGGAATCCCTATTTTTCACATCGGCACGACGCAGTACAATCGCGCCGGCTTACTGGAAAGTGGAAAATTAGGAACTGGGCTGATGGTGTGACGTGGCATTATCGAGGTGCCTCACTGAATAGGAAAATGGGCCTTGGCGCGATGCTTCATTATTGCAGAGCAACACTGGAAAAGTGACAATTGGGAAATTGACTGGTGGCGCAGCGCAATGGTATCATATTGGCTCACTGGAAAATGAAAATTGCCATAGAGACATTCTCTATAATGCGCTACTGGCCTGAATGATGGTGTTTAATGACTTAAACTTAACATAGCCATAATTTCTTACCCGATTATCAGATTTAGGTAAATTTTATATCGCTAGAAAGCTAATTCAATTTTTATGCATTGGCGGCTCTAAACTGAAAGATACTGAGTATTTAAAATTTTTTATATTGGATCACTCATGTACTAAGAGTTAATCTAGGTTATGGAAATATAGGTATTACAGCAGTCCTTGGAGACATGGCCAAATTCATAATATACAAAATATCCCCTTCAACCTGACTCAATCTAGAAAGGTACGAATGAACTATAACAACTGCCCTAGCCTAAGGAACCGATCCTGAAGCCTCCACCCACATGATCTGATACCTGGCTACTAAAAGCTGAAGAATCTAAAGGTCTACCACCTTATCCCTGCAGCATGGCCTAAACCAACTACAATGATAACCACGGCAACCTCTACTAGCTAAATCTCTACCTTTGAAGGCCTATTCATTAAACTGACCCTAACTATACATCTTCTTGATGCCTCTTGGAGTACCCTAGATAATAGACTCATTCATCTTTGCATTCTCAATAATACTCTAGAAAGAATCCCTCAAAACTAATATCTGGGTTGTATCCAGCTAATTTACCATCTAACCCCTTCACAAACATTTGAATCGTCTTAGACTCAATTGAAATACTAGAGGATGATAGCGGGATAAGGTATGGAAATCTATCTTATACTAGGTAATAGACATGGATCCCTACTCCAAAGGATCAAACTCATCCCTCATATAGTATCTCAAGCTATATGGTACAAACCTCTCCAAGAAGGTCTCAAAAACTGAGTCAAAGTCATAATAGGCAAACCCAAATTCCTATAACTTATGAGTGACCTACTGTCTACATCCATCAACTGATAGGTAATATAAGTAACTCTATGAGACTCACGGGATTTAAGATTACGTAACCTCTCCTTGTGATCAATCAAACACTCGTAGGCATCCTTTCTAATAGATCCGCTAAAATTGGATGGACCTAAATTAATAAACCTCTCAAATCTCTTCTAATCATCAGAAGACATAGATGTAGCCAAAGCACCTAGAGGATTAGTAAGTTTGGTAGGAAAATAGTCCACAGATAGGGGTGCCATATATGATTGATATACCTCAAAAGTAGGAATACCATAAGAAGATGTCATAACTGATGTGTAACATCAATAAAAGTTTAAGGAATGCAAGGTACACTCAAGAAAACACCCTGTAAATGACTCAATAGATAAACTAAAAGGCCCTGAAGCATTGGGTATTGACTGAACCATATGGAACTTGAGTTGGACCCGAACCCCTTGTCTAATATTCATACCTAAAATACATAACCTCAAGAATAAAAGAGGGCTCCCTAAATTATACTCTAGTTGGAGAAACTTCTCATTTCTTTCCTCTACTTCTACGTTGACCACGATCCCTATCTCCTTGACGAATCAAGGCTCTCATGTTGGGTGCCAGCTCAACATCTCTAGACTATATAAACCTAGTCATCACTATCTACACAGAAAAGAATAAATATAAATTTAAAAGGTTGGGTATGAATAACTCACATGACAAGGAGTCAAATTAGAGAAGTTTTACCCAAAGATATCTTATAGCCTCTTGAAAATAGATATAGAAATATACGTATCGATCTAATAGACTCTACTAGACATCCTACTCTTACCCTTATGAGAACAATTAACTCAGGGCTCTGATAACAATTTGTCATGACCCTAAAATGAGGTCATGATGGGACTTACCGCAATTTAGCCTTGATAAGTAAGTGAATGACCCAAAAAGGAAAGAAGTTATAAACAACAACAATAATAAGATTAGACTTCTAAAATAAAGCTAGGCCAACATAAAACATAATTAAAGAAAAAGTAGAAAAATATAACATAAAATCACCAAAATCTGGTGGCACAAGTGTAGAGCATCTAATACATAATCCAAATAAAGAAAAGGTACAATGTCTATATCCAAAATTAAGTAAAGACATAATAAAAGTAAGAAGAGGTTCAGAAGTAAACTCTGGTCCATAATGTAACCTAGTACCTTGATCACATTCTCCAAAAGCACAATCAGCTACCACATTTCATACTGAAGAAAGGATCTACATCAAAAGGCATAGTAGAGGTGACTATGGTCCACTTGTACTCAATAGGTATCACATGCTGAATGAGCAAAGTAGAAAATAAGATAAGTAAAGAAACTATGAGCACGTCACCACCAAATAGAAAAATTCCCAAGCAGTAGCTCACACCATCTCCATTAACAATTCTAATTTAAATACTGAAATAAAACAACACAGATATACATAAAATATATATGAAAACTAAACACAAGGATAATAGAAATGAAAGTATCATGAAAGATGTGTATGCAATATAATGCAATAATGATAAAAAGAATGGTAAAAGTCTTTGCATGACTTTTTGTATACACCTACTGAGCTCATAGCTCCCAAGATAGGAACTATGATAGTTCGCAACCCATATACTATAACTTACATCTCAAATCTCAGCCCATCCTTTTGGCTCATGTTCACGAAGAGGGTTTTTATAAAAATATCTCATTTTCTTTCTAAAACAGTGTTTCTCAATTGTATCAATATCTCATGAATGTATTTGTATGGAATGATAATGTAATACTCGCAATTAAATCAGTATAAAGATATCCAAAGCATCCAACATATATAAATATAAGTGAGCCTAAAAAATTAACTCAATATATGCACCATTTATGATTATCAACTCTAATTAGGAATCATCAGATAAATATTCATGTAAGACATCATTAATATCATTTCAAACCCAACTCAAGCATTTCTATCATAATAAAGACAAAAAAATATATTTAAATTCATATAAGGCCAATGATTCAAATAAAGCCCTCACATGGGCAATACATACTATTAGATATCACAAGTCAACAATAACTAAATATAAGCCCCCACACGGGCACATAAAAGTAATAACAATCTCTAATATAAACTCATAGTTATTTTTTCCAATTCATAGCATGCTTTACTTATTCATTAACTACCCAGCTCAATTTGAAAGAAGCTAAGTCATAACCTACCTCAAAACGGCAAAACTTAATCCTAAAGTATTTTAACAAACGGAGATTTCCCCTTTTCAACAGCTTTAAAATCAATAATAATATTCAAATATAGCATCAACACATTAAAAAAAGCTAATGATAATTATATTGTCCATATTTGAATCGATTCCGAAATGGGCTCAAAAAATGAGTTCGAAAATAAAAAAGGCAAAGCCAAAATTTTATTTTATAAATACATTTTCCAAGGTTATACAAGTCTATAACTGAAACCCAATGTGAAAATGGATTTATAATAAGGTCAAAAATGAAGAAAAATCATTTTAAGCTTTATCGATAAAAATATCAAAATATCATTTCAAATTCATGATTAAAAGGTATTTTCAAAGATGTAAAAAATGAAAAATAATGGGGATATGAGTTTAGAGGTTATCTACATGAAACACGATGAAAAAACCCTCAAAATTGCCTTTCCAAAGCTTGGAGGTCTAAAAATGAAGTAAAATTGTGAAAATGGGATTTATATACTGTTCTGGGAATAGTATCTCACAAACGTGGCAAACCCTCGACATTCGCGAGGGTCAACAATGACTAGTCTACTAAAATGGCCTTTGCACTTGTAGCTAAGTCTTTTGTTTGCAAAGGCCGCCGATAAATCGGACCTTAACATTCATGACAACCCTACCGCCTTTACGAAGAGGACTCGATCTAACACATACCCCATATGATCTTCGCAATCGTATAGGAAAATATCATTCTCCACGTTTGCATCCAGAAGCCCTCATTCACTAAGAAGGATCTAACTTTGCACCTAATATTAGCAAAAATGTTGATTTTGTATGTCTTCTAATCCTCCAAATGGACCCTTGGGATTTGTTCGGAGCCTGATAGAAATAAATCATATATGCTACCAAGCTATTATTGATGTCTTGGACATAATGACGATGTAGGATTTTTTAAAAATATTTTTTTAATAAATTAATGATTGGGACCCTTTTTTATTATTTTCCAAATGAAGGACCGAAATGTAAAATAAAGATTCCAAACCCAAGGCAACTCCTCTACTAACCTAAATTTTACATGTTGGATCTAATGAAACTGTCCAAATTGCTATTTCAACACTCAAAAAATAAATGTTGACCAAATACAACTATATGACTTTTAAAGCCTCTAAATGTCACAAACTACCCAAAATCATTTTCGATTGCATCAGGAATCATGTCAACCATCCACATACCCAAAAATTAACATGTAGCTATTATGGAAAAGGGAAAAATATTCAAAACACATAAGAATTAAGATTTTATAAAATAGTTCATTGAAGAAAATAAAGACATTGAAACATAAAGGAAGCTAGTAACATGCTCTAAACGGAAATCTCAAAACAACTTCAAGTAGGTCTAAATGTTGCATGAATCGTGCTCCACAGATACCAACTTAAATAAGGAGCTGCATCAAAAGGGTATCGAAAAGTAGGAGTGGGTACAGTCACTTGTACCCAGTAGGCATCATAGGCCGATAAGTAAAATAGACAATTAAACAAGTAAAGTAAACTACGAATAATGTATCGGCCCTGTAAATAAGAAAGTTCCAATAGTTCAAGCTGTACCGCTCCTAACAGTATAATAATTCAATCTCAATCACAACATAAGGATATTAACACCACAAATAAAAAGGTCTAAATCATAGAATTATTAACATAAAGGAGATAAAATGTAGTGCTACACAATAATATAGTATGTAGGAAATGCTCAAACATTCAACTCGTATATATCCTTTGAACCTAAGCTTCAAAGAGGACCCATGGGGGCTTGCAAGTCCATAAATTAATGACAAATTCTCATCAACAAACCTTTTTGACACATTCCTTGGCTAAGATGTCTTATAAAGTGGTAC
>NC_061112.1:93746163-93814447 GCF_002878395.1 Capsicum annuum | reverse complement strand
GGTTTGGTAGGGGTATTAAATAAGGTTTGTAGAGAGTTTTTCTTCCATAGCTGCTCCACTTACCAGGTTGACACAGAAAAAGGTGAAATTTGTGTGGTCTGAATCCTATGAGAATAGTTTCTAGAAGTTGAAATACAAGTTGACTACTGCACCTATTTTAACCCTTCCCTAAGGTACAGAAGGGTTTGTTGTATACTGTGATGCGTCCCGAGTGGGACTTGGATGTGTACTTATGCATTATGGCAAGGTGGTAGATTATGCATCTAGGCAATTGAAGGTGTACGAGCGAAATTATCCCACTCATGACTTGGAGTTAGCGACTGTGGTGTTTGCACTTAAAATATGGCGGCACTATCTTTATGGGGTACATATTGATATATTTACTGACCATAAAAGTTTGCAGTATGTTTTCTCACAAAAAGAGTTGAATCTTAGGAAAAGGCAATGGTTAGAACTGTTGAAGGATTATGACATTAGCCTAAATAATTATCTGGGTAAGGCGAATATGGTGGCCAATGCCCTCAGGAGATTATCAACAGACAATCTTTCTTATATTGAGAAAGGAAAGAGGGAGATGATGAGAGATATTCACTGGCTTGCAAATCTAGGGTACGACTTTTGGATTTCAAAGATGGTGGAGTAGCTATGCATGAAATAGCTAAGTCTTCCTTCTGTGCGGAAGTTAAGGAGAAACAGTTCCAGGATCCCATCTTGATGCAGATTAAGAAAGATGTGAGTCAACAAAAGGTGATGGCTTTTGAAATTGGTGGTGATAGTATTTTGCGGTACCAAGGCAGGTTATATGTACTGAATATGGATGGTTTATGAGGGAGGATCCTTGATGAAGCTCACACTTCGAGGTATGTGGTTCACCCAGGCTCTACTAAAACGTACCATGATCTTAAAGCTATATATTGGTGGAATAATATGAAACGTGATGTTGCTTATTTTGTTTCCAAGTGTTTGAATGGCCAACAAGTTAAAGTGGAACATTTGAGACTAGGTGTTACTTCCCAAGAGATAGCCTTTCCTTTGTAGAAGTGGGAGATGATCAATATGGACTTCATCACGGGACTTTCAAGGTCCCGAAGCCAATATGATTCCATTTGGGTAATTGTGGACCGGATGACCAAGTCATCTCACTTTCTGCCGGTGAGGACTAACTATTCTAGAGATGATTATGCCAAGATATAGATTGAGGAGATAGTTCATTTGCATGGGGAACCTGTATCCATTATATCCAATCAAGGTACAAATTCTCTTTGCTGTTTTGGTGATTTTTTCAGAGGTGTTTAGGTACCCAAGTAAATCTGAGTACTGCATTTCATCCTCAGACCGATGGGCAAGCTGAGCACACCATTCAAACCCTTGAAGATATGTTGAGGGCCTATGTAATTCACTTCAAAGGTAGTTGGGTAGACCATTTTCCATTGGTATAGTTTGCCTATAATATTAGTTACCATGCTAGCATTAAGATGGCTCTTTTTGAAGCGATTTATGAAAGAAGGTGTAGATCCCCAATTGAATGGTATAAAGTGGGTAAAACGCAGCTGTTTGGGCCTGATATTGTACATTAGTCAATAGAGAAGGTGAAAATCATTAGAGAATGACTTAAGATAGATCAGAGTCATTTAAGATAGCTTAGAGTCGTCAGAAGTCCTATGCCGATGTTAAAAGAAGAGAGTTAGAATTTGAGGTTGGTGATTGGGTATTTCTCAAGGTCTCCCATATGAAGGGAGTCATGTGTTTTGGGAAGAAGGGGAAACTTAGTCCTTATTTTATAGGACCATACCAGATTTAGAAAAGGATAGGTGGAGTTGTCTATGAATTGGAACTGTCCACGAGTTTAGGCTCTGTACATCCCGTGTTCCATGTGTCTATGTTGAAAAAGTGTATTAGGGACCATTCCTTGGTGTTGACTATAGAGGAAATCAATGTGAAAGACTCTTCGTATGAAGAATAACCCGTTGCTATTCTGGATCATCATGTTCGGAAGCTGAGAAGCAAGGAAATAACTTCAGTTAAGGTATTGTGGAAAAATCAAAAAGTTGAGGAAGCTACTTGGGAGTTGAAGGAGGATATGCATACAAGATACCCAAATCTTTTTGAGCCGGTGAATGATGAAATGGAAGGTAGAATGCTTGCCTTATTCCTTTTATCTCCTATTCACTAATATAAATCATGCTTACTTGTGTCCCGCATCATTATTCGGGGACGAATGATCCCAAGGGGGGGATAATGTAACACCCCGCAGAAATCTTCTACGTGGTATTTCACTTAGTAGCATGTTTGAGAGGCTAGAAACTTGAAAATTTTCTAAGTTTCAAAAAGTAGTTAGTCACATTTTAAGCTCCTAAACTTGTGTGATCTTTAAATCGATTTTTTAACCCGTGAGATACGGATTTTTAAGCTGTTTCATGTTTGGGACAGTAAAGGGGATGTGTTGGGGAAGTTTCGAATTTTTTGAACTTCGTTAGAGGTGTGATTGGATGTTGAAAATAGTGAAACGATGTGAAGTCAATGCACCAAATCAATGAAATGGTGATCCAACGTGAATTCAACACGCCAAATCGATGAACGCATCGATGAAACAGTGAACCGACGCGATATCGATGTGTCGAATTGGTTAGCACATCGGTGCTAAGTTCGTGATTTCTTTTTAAAATTCTGGGTCAGCAGGGTTATATTATTCAATTCTCCTCATCTAAACTACTCCCTAAAACGAAATTTAAATCATTTTTGAGGATATTTACATCAGAAATTACTTTTATCTCTCAAATAAAAAACCCTAGGCTCTTCCCCAAAGATCAAGAAACTCATCCTTAGAAGTCATGAGTATCAAGAACTTAGTCAAGATTCGGGCTCTGATATTTCTCCTAAGTAATCTAAGTTACGTGGGGTTTGCTATACTACATGGGCATAAGAAAATTTGTTTCAACAACATTTAAAAGTTGTGAAATCATGAGTTTTGAAGGGATGTTAGAATTTATATTACAATGTTGCTTTATGAATTCTTTAATGACATTATTGTTTTGGTCTTGAGGCCTTTCCCCCAAACTTGATTTATAACCATGTATAATTATATATGTATGTGTTTGATGAATTGAGAGCATGATCTATTAGAAATCCCTCTGTTATTTACAAGCTTCTTATTTTTCGTAAGATATGATTTATTCGCAATGCATTTTAAGAAGTATGATACAAATGCCTTGATTATTGTTTATGACTTGATTTTGGTTTTAAATTGAAGAGAGGGGTTTTTCATGTTGATAAATGCTGAAATTATATAATGAAAGAATTGCATGGTTTTGTCAAAAATACATGACCACCACATGTTTGTTGGAATTGTTGAAAAGATTAAAATCTTTGCATGGTTTTTACCTATGTTTTGAAATATGAATTCTCTTAAACTTTTGTGAATGCTTTGGTGGTCTGAACATTGTTTTAAATGAAAGAATCTTGCATGACACCTTATGTCTCAGATACATGACTTGCAAGTCTTGGTATGACGATACCAAAACAGGCAATGCCATAACAGACACAGAATATAATAGAAATCAGATTTTTCTCAAACTTACATATTTTAAATTTAGAAAGATGCATGTTCAAAAAAGCCAAAAATTGGGCATAAAGAGATGTTAAGTTTTTACCCAAAGAAGGCACGTGTTCAGATAACTCGTCGCTCAAAACTGTGTTTTGCCGATATGGGTTATTATGTCCCACAGAGGGATTTTACACTGGCTTAGTGCCTTGTGGCGTATCAGACTCAGATACTTCAACTCTTGCGGCAAACTTGGGTTGGGGGCTTGGCCGCCAAGTTAAGAGCTGACTCCATATGGCTCATGGGGTTGTAGACTTGTAGGGCGTACCACCTAACTCAGAAGTAATACAAAGATTAGAAATGCATTGACAAGAATGTTTTAAGATCGTTCGAGATATCCATATATATTTTTAAATTACTCCATGCATAATGCTTATTGAAATGCTCTCACTTATGTTATATATATGTACAAAATTCATTATTTTGGATTGCCCTGCATACCGATACAATTGTATTGACCCGCTATATTTCAAGCTCTGCAGCTTAGTCTAGTCCTCCTAAGCCATAGAGTTATCAGTATTGAAGAGTGCAGTTGGTGAGCCTTCTTTGTTCTGGAAGGCCTGAGCATTTTCAGACATTTGTTGCTTACTTTGGTTTAGGTCCACTGGGGCCTTGTCTCAGTTTCAGAAAGTTGTTAATTTTGTATGTAGTAGAGATTTCACAAACTGAAATAGATGTTGTCTAGCTGTTGATTAACTTATTATCGCGTTTTTAAATTTAACTCAGAACATAACCATGATTACGTTGATTATATTCTGCATCTTTTCTTTATTGATATGAATGGTGTTCTTGATATACCAGGCCGATAGGGGCATCCTAGACCATATGGTTCAGGATGTTCGTCACGGCTAGGGTCCCGACACGGTTCGTGACAATCTCGCCTCATACCACCCCACCAGTAGTGTTGCCTCAAATCACAATACATCTTAGTCACACTTGAACTGGAACAATAGGCCTTCTCCAAGATCAACCTAATCCAATCACCCACTCTTGGCACACAAACTTGAGCCCCAATCCTCAAAACTTCATCTGAACTAAGTGACCCTTAGCCTCCCCATTTAACACCTCATATCAAATCTACCTCAATCAAATATCATCAAACCTATGAGCTCGAATCTACTCCATCAAATAAGATATAGCATCCACAAATGCCAAAACACACCCAGGTGTTGAAATATCAAGTCTAACCATCTAGTTAGTTAAAGACAGAACCTCTAAATCTAAAGGCCTCTCCTGGGCCAAAAGATGCACCAAGCTACCCATGATAGTCATTTTCAGCTCAAGGTATCCACAGCCACATTAGCCTTGCCCGAGTGGTAGAGAATAGTCAAGTTCGAATCCTTAAGCAAATCAAGCTAATGATGCCGCCACATATTAAGATCTTGCTGGGTAAGGAAATACTAAAGGCTTCGATAATCTAAGAAGATCTCTCAACAGGCTCCATACAAGTAGTGCCTCCACAACTTCAAGGTAAACACAACTGTGTACAACTCCAAATCATGCGTAGGATAATTTCTCTCACAAGGCTTCAATTAACAAGATGCATATGTAATCACCTTGCCCTCCTGCATCAACACAACACCTAACCCAACACCTGAAGCATCACAAAAGATTGTAAAACCCATGCCCTTCTTGAGTAAAGTCAAGAGAGGAGCTGAAGTGAATAAATCCTTGAGCTTTTGAAAGCTCACTTCACAAGCATCGGATCTCTGAAAAGAAATCTTCTTCTTGGTCAACTTGGTCAATAAAATTGCAATGGATGAAAAACCCTTAATAAAACGCCGACAATAACCTGCCAAGCCAATAAAACTCTAAATCTCGATGGGCGAAGTAGGTCTAGCCCAATCACGAACTGCTGAAACCTTGGTTGGATCAACCATAATACCTTCCTTAGTCACCACATGACCCAAGAAAGAAAAAAACTCCATCCAAAACTCGCTCTTAGAGAACTTAGCGTACAACTTCTTATCCTTCAATCTCAGAAGCGCAATCCACAAATGCTCCTCATGCTCAATCTTACTCTTGGAATAAACCCAGATATCATCTATAAATACAATAACAAAGAAGTCAAGATATGGTCAAAACACCCGATTTATCAACTCTATAAGCGCGGGACTCATAATAATCATATCGTGTCTGAAAAGCTGTCTTTGAAATATCTGAATCTCTAATCCTTAACTGGTGATAACAGAACCTCAAATCAATCTTTGAAAACACCATAACACTCTAAAGCTGATCAAATAAATAATCAATGCAAGGAAAAGGATACTTATTCTTAACTTTCACCTTATTCAACTGTCGATAATCAATAAACATTCGTATAGACCCATTTTTTCTTCACAAACAAGACAGGATCACCCCAAGGTGAAATGCTAGGTCAGATAAATCCATTATCCAACAACTCCTTCAACTGATCCATCAGTTCCTTTAACTCTGTTGGGTCCATCCTATAAGGAGAAATAGAAATGGGCTTGGTGCCTGGATCAACATCAATAGCAAAATCAATATCTCAATCAGGAGGCATACCAGGCAAGTTCATGGGAAACATATCCATAAACTCATGGATAACACGGATAGAATCCAAGGAAGGAAGCGATACAACACTGGTGTCACGAATATGATTCAAGTAAGATCCCCTCTCAACCAATTTATGAGCTTGAACAAAAGATATAATCCTTTTAGGATCTGAATGAAGTGTACCCTTCCAAGCTATCCTTCGCACACCCCGTGAAGCTAAAGTCACGGTCTTAGCAAAATAATCTAAGACACCATGATACGGAGACAAATAATCCATACCCAAAATAGCATCAAAGACGACCATGTCTAACACAAGCAAGTCTATCAAAGTCTCACACTCCACAAAAGTAACAACACAAGATCGGTGCACCCAATTCACCACTAATGAATCACCTGTCGGGGTAGATACATAAATAGGCATGGCAAGAGGTTCTCTAACAGAATAAAAACCCAAAGAAAAATACATAGAAACAGAGGAGAAAGTTGATACGAATTCAAATAATACAGATACAGGTCTACCAAATTGGGACAATTCCTATAATCATAGCATCAGAAGCCTCTGCCTTGGGTCTGCTGGTACAACATAACACTGACCACCACCACCAGCTGCCTGGGTAGCCCCATGACCACCAACTGCCTGAGTGGCCCTACGAACTCTACTACTTCTACCCCTTACACCTCTAGTAGTACCTTAAATCACTCGATGGGGACAGTCCCTGGACATATGGCCAATCTCATCACACATAGCAACCTCTATGACCAGTCTCAATAGGAAAAGGTACAACTGGGATCGAACGGCCACCTTAAACTATTAAACTATAAGGTAAACCACCTGAACTCTATAAATCTTCCTGAACTATCCTACCATGGTATCCACGAGAACCTCTAAAATTTCTGCCTCAAGAGTCAGACTCCTAAACTCACCAAAAGGGCACACCTTCTTGGTGCCTCTCTGAGATGTACTAAGAATACCCTCTATCATCTTAGTATGATCCATAATACTCTAAAAAGAAGCCCCAAACACAACCATCTTAGTCATATTTAACTGAACGAAGACATTCAAACCCTTTACAAACTTCTGAATCTTCTCAGACTCAGTAGAAATGCTATTATAGGAATATCTGGACAAGGCATGAAAGTGTGCCTTACACTCAACAACTGTCATGTAGCCCTGCTCCAAATGATCAAACTCGTACCGCGTATGATCTCTCATGCTAAAAGGCATAAATCTCTCTAGGAAAGCCTCGATGAATTAATTCCAAGTTTTATATGAAGAATAACGAGGTCTACAACTGATAAGTGACCTCCACCAATCTCTCATCGCATCTCTGAGCTCATAAGATGTATAAGTAATTTTATAGGACTCGAGCAAACCCAAATTATGGAACTTCTTTCAGCAATCAATAAGAAACTTGTACTTATCCTCTCCCACTACACCACTAAATCTAGGAGAACCCTATCAATTAAACCTTTCAAACCTCTTTTAATACTCAAAAGACATCACTGCACTAGCTATGAAAGAAGGCATAATAAATTTGGTTGGCTATGATGCCATCTGGGGAGGTAACATAGATGACGACTGGACTCCTGATCTCGAAACGTCATAGTCAGATATTGGCACTGAAGGTGGAATAGGACACGGGGTCTGAGGAGTACCCAAACTATAAGTAGGTGCCACAGGAGGATCCACTCTTTGAACTGGAGGAAAACTTGGCATAACCAAAGAAGAACTCTCTAAACAGGTCAGCAAATGCACCAAAAATCTCTCCAACACTGGGGCAGATGAATGCTAAAGAACTGGAGTAGGACCCACACTTCCAACCTACTCAACATGAGGCTTAGAGGAGAGTCCCTTAGCACTCCTACTAGATGGGGCTATACCACGGGGCCATCCCCTCCATCGAGTTCGTCCACGACTTGAGGCTCACCCTTTGGGTGAAGGCTCTGCATTACTACTCTTATGTGACCTAGTAAACATCATCTACACCAAAAGAGTGAAACATAACTCATAACACAAGATATGAAAGAAGTTTGCATGGTAAGGAATAAAAATAAAGAAAATTTTCTAAAGACATCTATAGCCTCTTGAAGATAGATACGAACATCTACATATCGATTAGCGATACTCTATTAGACATCATGTTGTTACACCATTAACACCAATGAAAGCTGGATGCCCTGGTACCAATTTATCACAACCTAAAAATAAGGGTCATGAAGGCAGTTGTCGTAGCATACCTTGACAAGTTAGTCTATCACCCAAACTAATACAAAAAATGAAAAATATAGAAATACTCAAAAGTAAGGCTTCTAAAATAAAGTCAAACCATAAAATTAATTATAACAATGTGAAAATAACTTATCCAAAATACCAATCATGCCCAAAACCAGGTGTCAGTAGTGTGAGAACTACTCATATAATCCAAGAGTCAAATACATCAGTAAAATAACCACAAAGGAATAATATATGTCTCTGAATACTAATAAAGACATAACTACTGTAGAAAGGTGGAGGTGAACTCCAGACGCGTGAATGTCCAATTGCTACCTTGAAAGCTCCAACAATCGCTCGAGTCAAGCAAGTTGAGGTGCACTCAAGCTTGGACCTGCACCGAAAGGGTACAGTAGGCATGAACACTGTCCACTTATACTCAGTAGGTATCATAGGATGATAAGGAAAAGTAGTAAATAAAGCATACAAAATATACACTAAGGGCATTTCACCTGCAATCAAAAAATATCCCACAACGATAGACCACACCGTTTGCACTAAGAGTTCTAATATATAACATATATTGCAACATCACAATAATATATTACATAAGTATGCATTATATCATATTTAAGTAGAACAAGAGCGGACATACATATTCAAGATCATTGAATACAAGTAAAATAAGATAAGATAATTACATAAATGGAAAATCAATATGGCAATACAAAACAATATAAACACAATAAAGTAAGTGAAATGTATATGATGATGATGATGCACGAGTTCATCGCACAACCTCTAAGATCGTCGCATAATCCCTTTATACACCTACGGAGGCAAGCCTCCCAATACAGGACCCATGGGGCTTTCATCAACCCGTATACAATCCACATATCTTATATCTCCTCCCCAAAATATTCCTTGGGGAGGTTTTTATAAAGTGTTACAATATCTTATCCACGGCACTTCCCTCGGGGAGGGCTTTATAAAAGGTGTTGCCAGTATTTCTTAGATGTTCCCACTGTGGTACCAATGTTTCATAAATGAGTATGATATGAGGATGTAATGCTCACAACCAATCACAATGATATATTTTTATAATCAATCACAATGATATATTTTTATAACCAATCACAATGATACATTTCCACAACCATGTAAGCCAATATACACTCATTATTTTATTTCATCCATGAATTTCCACATGTCTTATATGCCAATAAAGTATGAATATAATCACAATAAAATAATGGTACCACATTAAAAATTTTAACAACACAATACAATTATTCACATGTATTCAAGGCTATCAATATTACATAGGACCCCACACGGTCACACATATCGCATAATATCTCAATTTCGATAATTACATCATATATAGGCCCCCGCATGGTTACAACATATAGGTAGACATTTTTCAGGATTAGTTGTCACCCTTAACATGAATTTTGTACCATCATTTACTACCCAGTCCAGTCTGAAAGAGTTAAGCCATAACCTACCTCAAAAGCTAAAACTGGTCCACTATATTTTGAATCAACGACTCTACTTTTCACGAACAATCCCAAACTCTACCAAAAATAAAAAAATATGGAATATACGCATCAAAACAAAATCAATGACACCCATATTGACTATTTTTAATTTGCGGTCAAAACGGACCCCCGAAATCGGTTTCTGAAAAAGAAGGAAAAATCAGAACTTTACTTCAAAAACTTATTTCCCATATTTTTAGGAATCTACAATTAAAAATTTAAGTCAAATCAAGTAAAAAACGAGGTTCAAATTGAAGAAAAACTATTTTTAACCTTTAACGGATAAAATCTTTGAAATCCTGGTTAAAATCAAGAATCAGAGTTGTTTTGAAGGTTAAATTGATGAAAACTTGTAATTATAAGATAAAAAACATTATTTAAGTGAAATTGGGGTTTAAAATCAAGATCTAAGAGTTTTGGGGTTTTGAGAAATTAATCAAGGAATTAAAGTAGAAAATGATGAAATCTCACCTTAAATCCGTAATAGAATTAAGAAATATGTATTAATCTAGCTTTTCAAGCTCCCACAAGCTTCACTTTTAACCTCTCACACTATTTTAGGGTTTAACTCCCAAGAGGCAAGATGGAAAATGAGCAAAATGGACGGCCAAAAAGGGTATTTATATTGCAGATTTTTCTGATTTTTGCACCAGATTTTTCCATTCAAGTTCACCCGAACTTTGACGGGGTGCCCGAAATTCGTTCGAACTCTGATATATGAAAACGAACTATGAAATTATACTAAATTCGAAGTTCTGGATGCATTGGAGAAGTTGAATTTTTGAAAAAATATCGTTTCCAAAAGGTTGACCCCCGAAATTCGAAATCGCAGTTTTCCAAATCGAGGGTCGAAATGAGATTTAAAAGTCGTAAAATCACACCAAATATCTTACCACCCTAAAATTGATATTTTGGATCTGCTGGTGAAGTCGTATTTTCCATCCGAAGTCATTTCAACCAAATGTGGATCCCACACCCATATTTCTAATTTTTTAACTTTCCGACCAATAACTCGAAATGAGATCGGATGCAATCCGTTCAGCCATCCGTCGCATGGATCAAAAGATATCTCCATAAGTCTAAAATAAGGCACTCGAAGCCATCAAAAACCACAATATCGCATAAATGATACAAAAATGCATCGAAAATCATGTCAATCATTCCCACACTCCAGAAATACCATAATGCAACTATGAGGAGGGATAAAATAGTCAAATCACACAAAATCACAAATTTCACATATTTCATCAAATTTTTAGGTCATTAGATACCACCCCTAAACCCTAAACTATAAATTATTAGAATTCAGAAAGCTGAAAAATCATCCGTAGATGCAACATAAAAAATAATAACACAAATACAATATATGACTAATAACATATGTATTTAACATATAAATGTCAGATTTAATAAGAAATAAAAATCCAAAATCAAAATATAAACTTAAAGAACCCTAAAATAGTTAACAAAGATCCTAACATATAAAGAAAATAACTAATATTCAGTGTTTTAATATGTATTTTTAAGATTTCAAGGAGCGAAAAACTCTAAGTAAAAAAAAACACTAAAATTATCTAAAAAGTTAATCCTAACAGATAATTAATAATAAATACTAGAAATTTTATAAAAAAAAGGCAAAAAAAAGAAAACACTTAATCAAAGAGGAATAACAAAAGAATAACGTCATTACATACACTATTTAGATGAGGCAAGATAGATATTATAAACTTGGTTTGATGAATAATTGAAATATTTTAGCAAATGAGTTAGGATATAATGAGTTGTTTAGTTTAGTGGATTGGGATCAAATTTAAAAAATTAAATCAATTCTAATAATAATTTAATGTAAAGTCAAGCATTTGGTCGAAAACCCCTAAAATCAAAGTATAGTCGTTAAGTTTATTAACATTGAAGAACATAATTGGATAGCATACTTTATTTTGGCTTCTATAATAAAGTATAATTTCTCAATAATTTTTAGGGTGTAAGAATGTAAAGTTTAGTTAACACTTCAAAAAAAACATATTCACCTTTACTTTAGTTTCAAATAAGGAATCAAGAAATAAAAATTTTATTATAACAAGTGCAAAAGAAGATCTACAATTATATTCTTTTAAGATTTCAATAGCAAGATCTACAATTAGATTCTTTTTACATCTAAATGAAGATGCTCAATTTATTTTTTAATTTAGATTAAGAAAAATCACTGATATTAATTCTTTATGCTTACTGCTAAAGTAAAAAAGGACTTATTTATTTTTAATACTCTCTATCCCATTTTATGTGTCATAGTTTGATCGGGTATGGAGTTTAAGAAATAAGTAAAGACTTGACGATTTTATCAAATTGTCCTTTATTAAAAAAATGTACTACCACTATTTTTAACTAAGTGGGACCAATAAGGGTAAAAGTAGAATTGTATCTTTAAATAGTTATCAAATTAAAAAGGTGATATTTTTTTAAAGGAAATGTCACGACCCAAATAGCAATGAGTGGCACCCATACTAATCTTTCTGTGGGAGAACCATCTAAATCGAACCATTATCCAATCACTTAGTCAATGTTAAGATGATATTATTATTAGTTGAGTGGCTGAGAAATCTTTTGACAGATGTGCCTTTATGGGAAAGACAAATGTCACCAGTCTCTTTACATTGTGACTCACAGGCGGCAATTGGAATTGCTAAAAATAGTGTATAAAATGGTAAAAAGAGACATTCACATCAGATATGGTGTAGTTAAACAATTATTGAAATATGGTGTTATTTCTTTGGAATATGTAAGATCCGAAAAAAAAATTTGACGGATCCTATGATCAAGGGTTTGACAAAAAAATAGTCCTTGAATCGTCTAGGGGGTAGGGCTAAAGCCCATAGATTGAGGTAATATGGTGGATACCCATTTGCAGTTAAACGAAGCCATATAGGCCTTCAATAAACAATACATATCCTATCCCTGTGGCGTGAGGTAGTGTATTATGAGGTTGATCTTATTTTTTCTCTTAATGATCCATAGCTTTAAGGTGGTCTATGAGATAGACTTGATGGATCCCCTACTTGAGTGTAAAAGATTGGTCACCTTTTTATGAAAGACTTGGGTCGTCTTTCTAAACCACTCATGAGGCCCAAGGTTTGTGTGCATGACCATAAAAGCACTTTGAATTTATCACGGAGGTTGCTTAAAATCAAGGATATGGTATGTGTTGTGGGGGTCTCAACTTATGTCCATCTAGTTCAAGAGTACTTCACTTTTTGGATATGTGTTGCTGCCTCATATCACTACGTGTCAATTCAAATCGAAATATATTAACACTTAAGTACATGTTCCTTTCTTTTGCCCAAAATTGTTCTATTCTCTATCTTTGCATTAGTGGGGGATTGAAGGATAATTCCTTCTTAATTAATGCAAAGATTAAAAACTCTCATAACTCTCTCTAATAAATTTATGTGAACATCCGTAAGTCATAAGAGTTTGTAGGATGTGAGAGTTATTACTTCATAAATGTACATTCATTCAAATGACAATGAAATGTAACTATGTGAATGAAGAAACATTTAGAAGTCTTGAAAGTTAATAGCCTTTATGACAGTCATTAATTCAAGAGTAATGTTACATTACGTACATTAAAACTGTGTGTCTTCTTTCGCTCTTTTGATGGATGAAACGTAAATGATTACCTATTTAAGGAACATCATTTGAGAACTAAAGTAGAAGAAAACATAGGAAATAAAATACTCTCCCCCATTCATCAATTCTCTACCGTAATCTTGGCTTCCTATTCTTTGACAATTTTGGGCAATTGGTTTGGGTAATTGGTTTGGACAACCTCCAAACTTCCAGCCACGAGTGCACGTGTTTGGAAGTAGCTGTGGAACTTTGGGGAGCGACAGGCTAGAGGTATTTGCACCGGAGTCGGACCGAAATCGTTTTCAAGGCAGTGGCTTGCCACGACACAGTGTTTGTGACAACTCTCTTACTATCATTAATTTCATGTCCTTATCAATATTTTAGCATTTTTTTCCAACAATGTTAACTCAAAAAAGAAACTAAATAAATTCTAAAATAGTTAAGACCAAATTGTAACACAATCAAAATCAAATCTAGTGTTTCAACACTTGTTTTTAAAGATTCATCAAGAAATGAAATTCTTAATGTCAAATAATTACTTAGAAACCTTGAAAAAGGTTAACCTCGAACTATAATTACACATAATGCTATAAATCTTACAAGAATGGAATAAAAATACACATAATCGAAAAACGATCATTAGAAATAACATCTTACAACATTTAAAAGAAGTGAGATAGATGATACTAAATCTGATGAGATTCACTTGACCATAATTTTCTCCTTCCACATCGACGAACAAGTGAAATACTTTAGAAAAATCAGTTGAAAATTGATGCATTATTTAATTTTGTGGATCAAATCAGATTTAAAACGAAACCGATTATAATGATAAGATAATGTGGAATTGTACATTTGAGAAAAATCCTCAAATTTATAATATATTAGGTTTATTTACAGCGAAAATAGAAATAACTGGACTGAAAATTGAATGATAGTAATTGAAAAATAAAACTTACCAATAAATGAAAGTTAGAGAAATATATTTAGCCTTTTTCCCTAACTTAAATAATAAATGGAAGATTATTGTCTATAATATTTATTGATTGGTTTGAAATTATTTCTCGACACAAGGCAAAAGTCAGCAAACAACATATCTTTCATACTCAGTTAGTGTTATGGATTTCCAAAATCAAATATTTAGCTATTTACAATGATATATAATCTATAAGTGTAGTGTAACATTTCAGCTAAGAATGTTCGAGTAAGCAATACGTTATTATCTATATTAACAGTAGTAATAAATCTAGTATAATTTTTTAAGTTAAAATATGGCAAGATATTAAATGACTACATGGTGTGAGTTATGCTATTGACACTTTTGATCATTGTGATAAGAGTAAGAGTTTATCTCCTAAGAAAAGCCGGTGTCATTTGCATGAAATTAGTAATAATTGCAGTAGTCTTGTCACAATCCGAACTAGGACCTGGCCATGACGAATATCCCGAACCTTGAGGGTCCGGAATATCCCTCTCTATCTGGTAAGCATGCAAACATTCATATAAATAAAGAAGATGCGAAAACATAATCTGCTACGGAAACATGGTCAATTTTGAATACAACATACGTATGAAGATTGAAAATCAACTACATCTAATAACATCTGACTCAGTCTGCGAAATCTCTACTACAGAAAAAATATGACAACTTTCTAAAAACTAGGACAAGGCCCCCAGTAGACCAAAACGATAATAAGAGACATAATCTGAAAAACGGGCCCTCTGGAATAGAGAAGGCTCCCCAACTATTCACTACAACTCTGTCTGACGAATCTACTGTGTTTCTGGACCCCTAGACTAAGCCTCAGAACCTGAAGGGAGGAGGGGGGGTCAATACAGATGTACTGGTACGCAAAGCAATCCAAAATAAAGATTATATGTAAATAAAATAGTTTAGGAAATAACTTTGTCAAGACATTATACATCAAGTGGCTTTCGAAACACATGGGCACATTTCTGAAAAACATGTAACCTGCCTGTCCATGCAAGTTCTGATCTGTATATTACTTCTGAGTTAGGTGGAACTCCCCTACAATTTTGATCTTCCATGGGTGGTATGAAATTTTCCATTGACTCGGCGGGGAAGCCCCCAACCCGAGTGTTCCACAAGGGTTGGAGTTCCTGAATATGATATGCCACAGGGCTCTAGGCCAGCGTAATAAATAAACCCCGATCGGTAAATCATGATTTTGGGCGATGAGTTGTTTGATACTCATGCGTTCTTCGGGTAACCACCTAAACTATCTTTATGCCCAATCTTATCCTGTTCTAAATCATGCATGTTTCTAGTTTCAATATCTGAAAGGTCTGATTTCAAACATGCATTAAATTTGTTCTGAATTATCATGGTATAATCTGAATTGGTGTAGTCACACCAAGACTTGCAAGTCCTATTTCTGAGCCATAATGCATCATGCACAATTTTGTCATTAAAACACAGTTTAGATCACTCAAACATGCAAACAATATAAAAGATTTCATGTTCCGAGAACACAAGTCAAAACTATGCTGATATTGTTCTAACATATGGTGGTCATGTGCTTTTGGCAAAATCATGCACTCTTTCATTATATGAATATTTTCAACATTTATCACTATGCACAACCCTCTCTTTCGAATTCAAAAGCATAAATTATTTTCAACATTTATCAATACGCACAACCCTCTATTTTGAATTCAAAACCATAAATCAATTTGTAGCAATTATCAAGATATTTCATATCATGCTTTTCAAGATACATTCAAAACAATCTATATCATAAGAAAATTGAGAAAATCATACCAAGAGAGGGATTCATGTGCGTCATGCTCTCAATTCATTCATAAATCATAAAACATATGCCTACGTATATATAATTTCAAATCAATTTGGGGAAAGTCAAAAGACCAAAACAATACCGTCAAGATTTCTAAAATATGAATGTATTCATAAATCTGAAAATCCCTTTCTTAAAATCATGATTTCTATGCCCATGAGGTTCTTAGGAAAACCCCGCATACCTCAAAATAGGAAAAAAATTGGTGTTTCTTAAAGCCTATGATTCGGAGATTTCACATCTTCAATCGATTTTGAAAACCCAAGGTTGAATCTTGAGTTTCTTAAAGTTCTTGTTTGAAGCTCTAGAGAGGATTCTTGAAGATTTTGATGAAAGTAGGGTTAAGTTGCTCAAACATACCCTAAATCCTTTGTTTGGACGGTTTTCAAGTCTAGGAAAAAGTCAAAATTACACATAATGACTCCTAAATGGAACTGAAAATTTGAACTTAAAAAGCCGATTTCAGGTGCCACCGTGACGCACCACAATCGCGGTGGTCCACTGGAATTCGATGAGTGGGAAATTGAGTGCCTCCGCGATGCGCCACCATTGCGGAGCCCCACTAGAATTTGATGATTGTCAATTTGACCCTCTCCGCACGCGCTAGACACCAAAATGACGATGTTTACGACTGGCAATTTAAATTATTCATAACTTCTTTACCGAGTCTCCGTTTTGGATGAATCTTATATCGTTGGAAAGCTAATTCAGTCATCTACATAATAAAAGGTTGAAATCTAGGAAATTCCACATGAAAATTATTTTAGATCATTATAAAAGATTATGCTTAAACTTTCCATGGGAAGAATTTAGCTAAGAAGATGTCGGGGTGTTACAATATCCCCCCTTGGAATCATTCATCCCCGAATAATGATGCGGAAAATAGACAACCATGATTCCTAGCATACTAAAGCATATAAAAATTAAGGTAAGATTTGTACCTTTAACTCCGTCATATACTGGGTCAAAAAGGTATGGGTATCTTGCTCTCATGTCATCCTCTAATTCGCTTCTTCAACTTTCTGATTTCTCCACAAAACCTTAATTGAAACTATTTCTTTACTTCTCAATTTCCGAACCTGATGATCTAGGATTGGAATAGGTTCCTCTTCATATTATAAGGAGGCTATCACCTTGATATCTTCTATAGGAAACACCAAAGAATGGTCTCCAATGCATTTCTCCAACATGGATATGTGAAATACCGGATGGAAAGAACCTAAACTGGCAGGCAATTCTAACTCCTGCGCAACACCACAGATTCTCCTCAAAATCTGATATGGTCCTATATAGCGAGGACTCAATTTACCTTTCTTCCCAAATCGCATGACTCCTTTCATAGGAGAAACTTTTAGAAATACCCATTCACCGACCTCAAACTCTAAATCTCTTTTTCTAACATCGTCATAAGATTTCTAATGACTCTGAGCTATCTTAAGTCATTCTCTAATGAATTTCACATCTTGCATTACCTAATTAACAAGATCAGGCCTAAACATTTGCATCTTACCTACTTCATACCATCCTATAGGAGACTTACATCTTCTCCCATACAATGCCTCAAATGGTGCCATTTTACCACTGGAATGGAAACTGTTATTATACACGAACTCTATCAATGGAAAGTGCTCTACCCAACTTCCTTTAAAATCAATCACACAGGCCCTCTACATGTCCTTAAGGGTCTGAATGGTGTGTTCAGCCTGCCTATCAATCTGAGGGTGAAAAGCAGTGCTTAGGTTCACTTGGGTACGTAATCCTTTCTAGAAAGATCTCCAAAATTGAGAAGAGAACTTTGTACCTTGATCGGATATGATGGACACAGGCGCACCATGTAAGCGAACTATTTCTGCAATGAACAGCTTGGCATAATCCCCTCTCAAATAGTTAGTCTTGAAAGGCAGAAAATAGGCTTCAGTCTACCTACAATTACCCAAATAGAATTATACTGGTTTCGACACTTCAGGAGCCCTGTAATGAAGTCCATATTAATCATCTCCCACTTCCAAAAGGGCAAAGCTATATCTTGGGAAGAACCACCTGGCGTCATGTGTTCTACTTTAACTTGTTGACAATTCAAACACTTGGAAACAAAGTTAGCCACAACACACTTCATAATAATCCACCAATACAAAGATTACAGATCCTGGTACATCTTAGTAGAGCCTGGGTGAACAATATACCTCGAAGTGTGAGCTTCATCAAGGATTCTATTCCGTAAATCATCCATATCTGGTACACATAATATACCCTAGTATTTTAAAATACCATCACCACCGATCTCAAATGACATCATGTTCTGCTGACCCACATCATTCGTAATTTTCATCAACATGGGATCTTCAACCTATTTCTTTTTAACTTTCGCACAAAGGAAAGACGTAGCTATCTCATGAACAACCATTCCCCCATCTTCAAAATCCAAGAGTCGCACTCCTAGATTTGCAAGCCAATGAATATCTTTCACCATCTCTCTCTTCTCTTCCTCAACATGAGAAAAACTGCCTATAGAAAATCTGCTGAGGGTGTCGGCTACCATATTTACCTTACCCGAATGATAGTGAAGGCTCATGTCATAGTCTTTCAAAAGATCGATCCAACGCATCGATCCAACGCCTTTGCCTGAGATTTAGTTCTTTCTGCGAGAAAACTTACTGGAAACTCTTATGGTCTGTGAAAATATCAACATGCACCCCATAAAGATAATGCCTCCAAATTCTAAGCGCAAACACTACAACTACTAATTCAAAATCATGAGTGGGGTAGTTCTGCTCATGTACCTTTAACCGCCTAGATACATAAGCCACCACCTTTCTGTGCTGCATAAGTACACTCCCAAGTCCCACACAGGATGCATCACAGTACAAAACAAAACCCTATGTACCTTACGAAAGAGTCAAAACAAGAGCTATAGTCAACTTATCTTTCAACCTCTCAAAACTATTCTCACAAGAGTCAGACCATAAAAACTTCACCCTTGTCTGAGTCAACTTAGTAAGTGGAGCAGTTATAGAAGAGAAACTCTCTACAAACCTTCGGTAATTCCCTGCCAAACTCAAGAAACTCTGAATATCGGTTGGAGTCATGGATTTGGGCCATTTCTTTACTGTCTCAATCTTTTGAGGATCAACCTTAATCCCTTCACTAGACACAATGTGCCCCAAGAAAGCAATAACATTCAGCCAGAATTCACACTTGGAGAATTTTGCATACAACTTATGATCTTTGAGGGTCTAAAGAACATTGCAGAGGTGATTGGCATAGTCCTCCTTACTTTTAGAGTAAACCAAGATGTCATTAATAAAAACTATGACAAACAGGTCTAGGAACTGACGGAAAACCCTATTCATTAGGTCCATGAAAGCTGCAGGGGAATTAGTCATTCCGAAGGACATGACTAAGAATTCAAAATGACTGTATCTAGTTCGGAAAGTTGTTTTGGGAATATCTGACTCTCTAACCTTCAACATATGGTATTGCGAATGAAGGTATGTCTTTGAAAAGTATCTAGAACCCTGAAGCTGGTCAAAAAGATCATCAATCCTAGGAAGAGGATACTTATTTTTATTCATAACCTTATTAAGCTAATGGTAATCTATGCATATACGCGGGGAACTATCTTTCTTTCACACGAAGTGTACAGGTGCACCCCAAGGAGAAACAGTAGGTCTGATATAACCCTTATCTAGGAGATCTGTTATCTATTTTTTCAACCCTATTAACTCTGTAGGAGGTATTCTATATGGAGGAGTAGAAATAGGACGGGTATCTGACAATTTATCAAGGGATAAGATGGTACAAGCAACCCTTAGAAATAAGTTTACGGGCTCTAAAATAAATTATGAAGTGCCCTCTAGTGCTAAGGAATGCCCCTTCCACTTTATTGCTACCTTATTTGGAAAAGAAAAGGTAACCTTTCGGTTCCACAGTCTAGAGTGGCATAACATCGATGGAGCCAGTCCATTTCTAGGATAGCATCAAAAGCAACCATATCAATTTCTATGAGGTTTGCTACAGTATCCCTACTAAGAATAGACACAACATAATTTTGGTACACTCTTCTAGCCATAATCGAATCTCCCACCAAAGTGGAAACAGAGAAAGGTTCAGCAATCACATCGGGTTCAAACCCAAAACCAACAGCCACATACGAGGTCACATAAGATAAGGTAGACCCGATATTAAGTAATTATAACGTACTAGTGACTACGTCTTGTGAGGCTTCCGCCTCTTGGATATTAGTAAGAGCATACAGCAGTTTATGACCTCTCCCGGCAGCTGAATTGGTCCCCTTTTGAGGCGGTGGTAGTGTAGAAGAGTTTGCCTAAGATTTAGCTCCACCAATATTACTCCTAGTAGAGGGACAATCTATCAGGAAGTAGCCCGTCTGACTGCATGAATAACACACCGACGAGCCCAACTGACACCTTCCCGGATGATTCCTACCACAAGTCTCACAAAATGGATAAGAACGGTACTGCTGAGCCACACAACCTTGTGACTAAGTATCCTGAGCTCTGGGTCCCTGGCTAGCCTAAAAAATTTGAGATCGTCTATCAACTGGAGGTTTGGGTGCTGGGGCGCTAGCTGCAAATTGCGCCTTGCTCCAAAACTTCTTCTTTTTTAATTTGTTACCCAAATTACCACCCTGCTGCTGACTGGGGTTTTGATCCACTGATCTGGCTCTCTTCGCCTGCTTGTCCTTCTCTCTGGACTTGGCTATCTTCTTCTTCTTCTCCTTAACCTGTTGTATATGGATTGTTAGCCTACAAAAGTCTAATTCCCTATTTAGCATCGCCCCTTGACATTCAAGAACTAGATCATCTGAAAGGCCAAAAGCAAACTTCCTCATTCGGGCCCTCATACTACTCGTCATCTCAGGAGCATGATGGCCCACCTGATTAAACTTTAAAGTATACTTCTGAACACTCATCTTACCTTGCTTAAGGTTTATGAACTCCTCTACTTTGGCTTCTTTCAACTCTAGAGGAAAGAACTGGTCAAGAAAAGCTTCCACAAACTTATCCCAAACTATGGGCTCAGCACTATCACCCTTTGCCTCTTTCCACTCATTATACCATTGGTTTGCTACATTCTTTAGCTAGTATGCCGCTAGCTCAACACCTTCCACCTGATCATCATACATCACTTTAAAAATATTCCATTTCATCTATGAACTCTTACAGATCCTCTTCTACCTTAGTGCCAGTAAACTTAGGCGGGTTCATTCTCATGAACTAACCCACCCTAGTAGCTTTAAGTATAATAGGTGCAGACCCAATATCTTCTGATCGTTGGGCCTGATTAGCCACCAACTATGTCAGCATATGAATAGATTGTCTGAATTCTGCATTCAAAAAATCCCTCTGAGTAATCGGGGGATGGTTAACATTAGTCCAAGGAGCCCTAGGTAAACTGGTTGGGACTGGAGGGACTCCAAAAGTAGGACAGGTTCTGCAGTGTGAGCTCTGTTATATGTCCTCATCCCATGAGTGGGACAGACATCGTCCTCCTGAGCATTAATATTGGTGCGATGGGGAGGCGTAACTTGTTTTTTTGAAAAGCAAGAGATCATTGATTAGGTGAATGATTAGACTCTGAAGCATGAACTAAATCACAAAAAAGAGAAACATTCCTAAACACCTAGTAGCCTCCTGCTTATAAGTGTGGTGCGCTACACACTCATAAATAAGACTCTACCCGATACAATTTTGCTGACACCCTGGGACCATGAACTATTCTTTGATACCAAGTTTTTCATGACCTGAACTAGGGCCTGGCCATGACGGACATCCCAAACCCTGAGGGCCCAAAACATCCCTCTCTATCTGGTAAGCATGTACACATTCATATAAGTAAAGAAGATGCGGAAACATAATCTTCTACGAAAACATGGTCAATTCTGAATTCAACATACGTATGAAAATTAAAAATTAACTATATCTAATAAAATATGACTTAGTCTGTGAAATATCTACTACAGGAAAAATCTGACAACTGTCTAAAAACTATGACAAGGCCCCCAATAGACCAAAATGATAATAAGGGACTTAATCTGAAAGAAGGGCCCTCTGGAATAGAGAAGGCTCACCAACTAATCACTGCAACTCTGTCTGATGAATCTATTGCCTTTTTAGACCCCTAGATTGAGACTCAGAACCTGGAGGAAGGAGGGGGCGGTCAATACAGATGTACTGGTATGCAAAGCAATCCAAAATAAAGCTGATATGTAAATAAATTAGTGTAATAGCCCGTATGTTTCGAAGCTAGGAAGTTAATAAGTATTCTTATGTAAGAAATCTCCTATCCTGTGATTCATACTTGAGTACATGATTTACAATGAAGATCCTAGTGATAGGATAGCTTATGATGCATTAAGCATGTTCATATGAGTCACTTAAGGTAATACAAGCTAAGAGTTTTTGAATACATCAAGTTTTAGTGTTTGATTAGGCAAGGGTCGTCTTTGAACAAGTATACCTCGATATTAATGTGGTATTTTGGCTGATTTAGACCCACCAAATTGTAGAGAATTGAACTAGATTTCAAACGATACCAATTTTGCCTTAATATAATACCCGAGTGAAAAGTTATGCCCATTTTCGTGAGAGACAGTAAGGATAGGCTATTGGTTAGGCGCCGCCCAACCTAGCTTAGGCAATGACTTGGGCACCGCCTAAGTCAGTTCCAGGTGCCAAAAACACTCCGTTTTGAATTATTTTAAGGGTAATTAAGTATTTTAACACTCCTTGTAAGTCCCTAAACTTAACCTTACAAAATATATATCTTCTAAACATATTACAACTGTATTATCATCTCAAAGCTCATCATTCAAGAGCACTAAAAGAGAAAAACAACTAGGGTTGCATAATTAAGCTTGAAGATCTGATTTCAAGGAAATTTATCCATCGATAATTAAGAATCTTCCTTCTAAGGTGTGCGTGAGTTGATTCATGGACTCCTTTCGTCCATGAAGCTCAAGAACCATCTTCTAAATTTTGTATTATGATGTTTATGTTGTTGGTGGTTGATGTTCATGTGGTTCAAATTTGATGATGCCTAAGATGGGATCTTTGTATGTTTATTGTAAGGATATGGTGGTATTTAACGTATAAATATGTGAAATTGGTGGTTGAATATTTGTAATCTTGATGAATCCACCTATGCCTAAGATGTGCATATAAGGTGTTTGTGAAAATACCTAAGGGAATAGAAATCATGCTTTTATGACATAATAAGTCCTAAATGACTATTCTATGTTCTAAGTTTATGTTCAATGTGATCCCCATGCTATTGTCTTAAATTAAAGAAGTTGTACGAGATGCTCATGATATTGTTGAGATATGGAATGACCATGTTATTGAAGCCATGCAAGTACATACATGTTGTGTTCATTCCCAATCATGTGATAGTTTGTTGAGAATCATTCTTATTATGAAGTCCTTACTTATGATATTGTGAATTGTGGACTCAAATTTTGTGATCAAGTCATGTCATGTGTGTCAGTTTCCTCCTATCGAGTCCTGGGGGTACTTGTACCCGAAAACTATAGTTGTGTGCCTAGAGCCATGTCATGTTTCATGATATCTGAACTCAACCTATGATTCCATAGACTTCAGTCAGTCATGTGACTCAGGAAAACCTCATGATCTTAGTCAGTTGTCAGATATCAGTAACATTCTGCCAGTCAATGGAATTCAATAAGATTAAGTCATACACAGTCAGTTATTCATGTCCAGTCCCTCCAGATGGGAGTAGAGGTTAGCACCGAGTGAACCCAAGGATGGAAACTCACCCGCCAATTCAGGGTGTGATTCTTAGTAGTCATCCTTGTGTTCCATAACTACGTAGCCAGCGTCGGTTGAGACATCTTAACCCGTTAGATTAGGGTTGATGAGGTGGCTTAACCCATCAATTTAGCGTTCCTACCGTTCTTATTGAGTACCCATCAGATAAGGGTCACTCACAGGCTGTCCTTACCTGTGGCACGGTATTGGCACCCCTCCAGTCAGGGTAGAGATTGGACCCCAGCTTAGCCATAATGGCATACATGGTGCATATCGGTTAAACACTACTTCCCATAGTTTCAGTATTAGTGTCAATAAAAGAACTCAGGGTGTTTTTTAGATTTTAGTAGATACAGGACTGTCAGATACAGTCATCTATATTATCAGTTTCAGTATCAGTCATGAAAGTTATTAGTAAACCATGTATTAGCTTATAGTTAATGCTATCACGTATTCATGGTCCCAGTTTCTATATATGTGTGTTTGTACTCCCACGTTCATATTAGTCAGTCAGTGTTGTTTATGCATGAAACCCTTTATGTTCAACCTACCTTTCTCGTATACTCAGTACTCCAGTTGTACTAATGCATTTGCACTATGGTGCTTTATTTTCATATTACACCATAGGTTCCGAGACACGAGCTTCAGCCCAGCAGTAGCTGTAGCATTCCAGTCGCAGAGACACAGTGAGTCCTCATTGATTCGAGGAAAATGTGGCTTGATACATTTATTTATTTCTTCGATTTGGTTTTATGGAGTTAGTTGGAGACATGTTCCTTCAACTCCTTTTTCAGATAGTTTAGAGGCTTTCAGATTTACGTTCAGACTTAACTTTTAGATTAAGTTGTTTTGGGTATTTTCACCCACATGATTTTATTCAGTTGAACCTTATGGCCTTATAGTTCTATGTATTCCACATTATTATATCATGATTTGCAGTATACAGGTATAGATATCAGTCATGGGTTAGCTTGTGGTCCCTCAGGGTCATGAGCACTGTGTAGCATTCCGGTTCAGTGAATTGGGGTGTTACAAACTTGGGCATCAGAGCCTAAGGTTCAATAGAGTCCTAGGAAGTCTGAAACACGCATCTAGTAGAGTCTTTTACATGGGTGTGTTGCATGCCACATTTATGTGCGGGAGGCTATAAGATGTTTTACGAACAGTCCCTTTTCTTCATTATTCATGTCATGCTATTGAGCATAATCACAAGTTAAAACCTCAGTCTAATCCATTCTTCTCTTATTCCAGACCATGGCCCCAAAGAAAAGAAACCAGCCAGCTCCTCAGCCCGAAGATCCTTTGGGTAAACATATTTCCCATGCGAAGTTTAGAGCCACATTTACCACACTTGCTCAGTCCATGGCTACACAGAATGAATGGCCACCAGTCATTCCAGCCAATCCCAAAGCAGCTAGGGTTCGGGACTTCACCCAGATAAACCTACCATCTTTTCATAGGTCTAAGTCTGATGAGGGCCCTCAGGAGTTCATTGACCAAGTCCAGAAGGTCATTGACATCATTGGTGTTACTTCTATTAAGAGTGTCGAGTTAGCCACCTACCAGTTACAGGATATTGCGCATGATTGGTACAAATAATAGAAGTCTGAGAGGTTAGATGATACAGGCCCTATTGAGTGGGAGGAATTTGTCATGGCCTTCTTAAACAGATTCTTTCCCCAAGAACTGAGGAAAGCCAAAGTTCTTGAGTTCATCAACCTTAGGTAGGGGAATATAATGGTTAGGGAGTATTCTCTCAAATTTACTCAGCTAGCCAGATATGCTCCTCATGTAGTTGCAGACAATAGAGCTAAGATGAGCAAGTTCGTGTCAGGGGTCAACGATAGCATGGTAAATAAGTATAGGTCTATGATGCTGATCGGTGATATGACCTTAGCCAGACTCATGACCCATGCCTAGCAAGTAGAAGAGCAAAAGTTTAAGACAAGGGAGAGGCAGAACAAGATGGAGGAAACCGTTCATAGTTTCGCTTTAAGTCAGCCATTCTAGCTCCTTCCTCTGCCAACGCTCCAGTGCCGAAGTTCAGAGATAACAATAGAGACAAAGCGCCAAGCTCTAAATCATAGGGCAGTGTTAGCAGTGCCCGAACGAATCCCCTTTGTCAGACTTGCGGTAAGAACCACAAGGGGATTTGTGGAGCCTATAGTTATGTCCGTTTTAGTTGTGGCAAGTTAGCCACAGGATTTAGGAGTGTCTGCGGTCAAGACTTCAGGGCCAGTAAAATCATTCTATAGCTCAGTCCAGTCGCCCAAACTAGTAGGGTGCCATTTCCAGTGCTACCAGTGGGCAATGCCCAAACAGACTCTATGCTCTTTAGTCCTGGCAGGATCAGGAAAATTCTCCTGATGTCGTTACTGGTACGTCACATATTTTCCATGCTCATGTTTATGCTTTGCTAGACCTAGGTTCATCTTTGTATTTTGTTACTCCATACATAACAGGCGATTTCAGAATTAGTCCTGAAGTCCTAGCAGATTCCTTCTTAGTCTCTACCCTAGTGGGTAAAACCATCATAGCCCAACGGGTATATAGGATTTGTCCGGTTATGATATCTCAGAAATCCACGTCAGTAGATTTAGTGGAGTTAGAGATGACTAATTTTGATGTCATTCTCGACATGGATTGGCTTCATTCCTCCTATTTCACAGTCGACTGCAGAAATAGGATAGTTTAGTTTCAGTTCTCGAATGATCCGATCTTAGAGTGGAAGAGTAGCATTTTAGCATTTAAGGGTCAACTTATTTCCTACCTTCTGGAAAGGAAAATAATTTCTAAGGGGTGTTTGTATCATTTCGTGCATGTTAAAGATTCCAGTTCTTAATCTCCCAGCCTTGAAACAGTCCCTATTGTTAATAAATACTTAGATGTCTTTCCCGAATATCTTCCAGGCATTCCTCCCGAAAGGGAAATAGACTTTGGTATAGACCTTCTTCCGAATACTTAACCTATTTCTATTCCGCCATATAGAATGGCACCAGCAGAACTCAAGGAACTAAAAGATCAGTTAAAGGATCTCTTAGATGAGGGATTCATCAGACCCAGCATTTCCCCATGGGGTGCACCAGTATTATTTGTGCGCAAGAAAGACGATTCTCTCAAGATGTGTATTGATTACAGTCAACTCAACAAGGTCACGATCAAGAACAGATATCCTCTTTCCAGGATTGATGATATATTCGACCAACTTCAAGGTGCCAGTTTATTCTCCAAGATAGACCTCAGATCAGGCTATCATCAGCTCAGAGTTAGAGAATGTGACATTTCAAAGACAGCTTTCCATACTTGGTATGGTCACTTCGAATTTTTAGTCATGTCATTTGGTCTTACCAATGCCGCTGTAGCTTTTATGGATTTGATGAACCGTGTGTTCAAGTAGTACTTGGACATGTTTGTTATAGTCTTTATAGATGATATTCTGGTCTATTCTCGCACAGAGAATGATTATGCAGACCATCTCAAAATTGTTCTTCAGACTCTCAGGGATCATCAGTTATTCGCTAAGTTCAGCAAGTGCAAATTTTGGCTAAGATCAGTAGCATTCCTTTGCCATATTGTTTCTGGTGATGGAATTAGAGTAGATCCTTAGAAAACCAAGGCAGTAAGAAACTGTCGCAAACCCATATCTCCATCAGATATTAGAAGTTTCTTAGGTTTGGTTGTCTATTACAGACGGTTTGTCAAGGGATTTTCTTCTATTGCATCTCCCATGTCCAGATTGACTCAGAAGAAGATTAAGTTTTAGTGGTCAGATTCATGCGAGAAGATCTTTCAAGAGTTGGAGACTCGACTCACCTCAGCTCTAGTTCTTGCTATTCCAGATGGTTCAGATGGTTTTGTAGTCTATTATGATGAATCCAGAGTGGGTTTAGGTTGTGTCCTCATGCAGAATGGTAAGGTCATAGCCTACTCCTCCAGACAGTTAAAGCCACATGAGAAGAATTATCCTACTCATGATCTTGAGTTAGCAGCGGTAGTTTTTGCCTTAAAGATTTGGAGGTATTATCTCTATGGAGTTCATGTAGATTCTTCACAGACCATAAAATCCTCCAGTATGTCTTTTCCCAGAAAGATCTCAATCTTCGCCAGAGAAGGTGGTTAGAGCTCTTGAAGGATTACAACATGAGTGTTCTTTATCATCCGGTCAAGGCCTATGTTTTGGCCGACGCTCTCAGTCGACACTCCATGGGTAGTATTTCACACGTTGAGGATAGTAAGAAAAAGATGGCTCAGGAGATCTGTCAGCTTGCCAGACTAGGTATTTGCTTAGTCGATTCTTTAGAGAGTGGTGTATATGTTCATAGTAGTTTAGAGTCATCTCTAGTTTCCGAGGTCAAAGAGAAACAAGACAGGGATCCTAGCTTTGTCATGCTCAAAGAGTCATTTCAGAATTAGAAAGTCGAGGTTTTCTCCCAAGGGGGAGATAGTATTCTTCATTGTCAGGGTCGTTTATGTGTTCCAGGTGTAGATGAATTGAGGTAGCAAATTCTTGTAAAAGTGCATGATGTGCGATACTCTATTCATCCAGGGACCACTAAGATCTACCGCGACATACGGGCGATCTATTGGTGGAGTGGGATGAAGAGAGATATTGTAGAGTTTGTGGCTAAGTGCTCTATATGTCAGCAGGTTAAGATAGAGCATCAGAAACCTAGTGGTTCCATACAAGAGGTCACCATTCCTACTTGGAAGTGGGAAGAAGTTAACATGGAATTCATGATGGGTTTGCCTAGAACTCGTCATCAGAATGATTCAGTATGGGTTATTATAGATAGAATGACCAAGTCATCTTATTTCCTTCGTGTTCGTACTTCTTATTCCGCTGAGGATTATGCCAAACTCTATAATAGGGAGTTAGTCAGGTTACACGGTGTTCCACTATCTATCATCTCAGACAGAGGTACCCAGTTCACTTCTCACTTTTGGAAAGCATTCCAAAAGGGTCTCTGTACCCAAGTCCATGTCAAGATAGCATTTCATCCTCAGACAGATGGTCAAGCAGAGAGGACCATTCAGACTCTTGAATATATGCTAAGGGCATGTGCAATTGACTTCAAGGGAAGTTGGGACAACCACTTGCCTTTGATTGAGTTTTCATATAACAATAACTATCATTCTAGTATTTAGATGGCTCTATTCGAAGCTCTCTATGGTAGGAGATGTAGATCTCTGATTGGTTGGTTTGAAGTTTGTGAGGCCTCAATCATAGGTCCTGACTTAGTATTCGACGCCTTAGAGAAAGTTCAGTTGATCAGAGAGAGACTATGGGTTGCTCAGAGCCGACAAAAGTTCTATGCAGATGTTCATAGAAAGGATCTTGAGTTCGAGGTCAATGACTATGTCTATCTTAAGATCTCTTTGCTAAAGAAGTGCATAGGTGACCCAGCAGTTGTTATCCCTATTTAGAGCATCAACATTCTGAACAGCCTCTCCTATGAAGAGATTCCAGTCGAAATCTTAGATATCAGACTCGTCGATTGAGGAACAAAGAAGTCCCTCTAGTCAAGGTTCTTGGGCGAAATTAGTCTTATAAGGGAGCTACTTGGGAAGCAGAAGCAGATATGCGTACCAAGTATCCTCACCTCTTCCTCGCCAATTTAGATCAAGCTCAAGGTAACAGTTCTTCTTAATCTTATTAAGTTTCACGTTCATGTTTCCAGTATAAACTTGGTAATTATTAACCATTTCATACTCAGTCATGCATTCACGTGTCAGTTGTCCGTGCATCAGATATGCACGAGTTCAGTATGTTTAATATGTCAGTCATAAGATCAAGTTTCAGTTCTTCATGTTCAGTTCAGGTTCTATTGTCTTGTATCCCTTCTTAATAAATTCTCATTCGAGGACGAATGTTCCTAAGGGGGAGATATTGTAATGCCCCGCTATGTTTCTAAGCTAGGAAGTGAATAAGTATTCCTACGTATGAAATCTCCTATCCTATGATTTATACTTGAGTACATGACTTACAATGAATATCCTAGTAATAGGATAGCTTATGATGCATTAAGCATTTTCATATGAGTCACTTAAGGTAATAAAAGCTAAGAGTTTTTGAATCCATCAAGTTTTAGTGTTCGATTGTGCAAGGGTCATCTTTGAACGAGTATAAATCAATTTTAATGTGGTATTTTGGCTGATTTAGACCCACCAAATTGTAAAGAATCGAATTAGATTTCCAATGATACCAATTTTGCCTTAATCCAATACCCGATCAAAAAGTTCTGCCCATTTTCGTGAGAGACAGTAAGGATAGGCGATTGGTTAGGCGCTGCCCAACCAAACATAGGCGATTGGTTAGGCGCCGCCCAACCTAGCTTAGGCAATGACTTGGGCACCGCCTAAGTCAGTTCCAGGTGCCAAAAACACTCTGTTTTGAGTTATTTTAAGGGTAATTAAGTCTTTTAACACTCCTTACACGTCCCTAAACTTAATCCTACAAAATACATAGCTTCTAAATATATTACAACCCTATTATCATCTCAAATCTCATCATCCAAGAGAACTAAAAGAGAGAAACAACTAGGGTTGCATAATTAAGCTTGAAGATCCGATTTCAAGGAAATTTCTCCGTCAATCATCAAGAATCTTCCTTCTAAGGTATGCGTGAGTTGATTCATGGACTCCTTTCATCCATGAAGCTCAAGAACCATCTTCTAAATTTTGTATTATGATGTTTATGTTGTTGGTGGTTGATGTTCATGTGGTTCGAGTTTGATGATGCCTAAGATGGGATCTTTGTATGTTATTGTGAGGATATGGTGGTATTTAACGTATAAATATGTGAAATTGGTGGTTGAATATTTGTAATCTTGATGAATCCACCTATTCCTAAGATGTGCATATAAGGTGTTTGTGAAAATACCTAAGGTAATAGAAATCATGGTTTTATGACATAATAAGTCCTAAATGGCTATTCCATGTTCTAAGTTTATGTTCAACGTTATCCCCTAGCTATTGTGTTGAATTGAAGAAGTTGTACGAGATGCTCATGATATTGCTACGATATGGAATGGCCATGTTATTGAAGCCTTGAAAGTATATACATGTTGTGTGCATTCCCGATCATGTGATATTTTGTTGAAAATCATTCTTATTATGAAAGCCTTACATATGATATTGTGAATTATGGACTCAAATTTTGTGATCAAGTCATGTCATGTGTGTCAGTTTCCTCCTATCGAGTCCTGGGGGTACTTGTACCCAAAAACTATAGCTATGTGCCTAGAGCCACATCATGTTTCATGATATCCGAACTCGAGCTATGATTCCATAGACTTCAGTCATGTGACTCAGGAAAACCTCATGATCTTAGTCAGTTGTCAGATATCAGTAACATTCCGCCAGTCAATGGAATTCAGTAAGATTAAGTCATGCACAGTCAGTTATTCATGTCCAGTCCCACTAGATGGGAGTAGAGGTTAGCACCGAGTGAACCCAACGATGGGAACTCAGCCGCCAGTTCAGGGTGTGATTCTTAGTAGTCATCCTTACATTCCAGAACTACGTAGCCAACGTAGGTTGAGACATCTTAACCCATCAGATTAGGGTTGATGAGGCGGATTAACCCATCAGTTTAGGGTTCCCACCATTTTCATTGAGTACCCGCTAGATAAGGGTCACTCACAGGCTGTCCTTACCCGTGGCACGATATTGACACCCCTCTATCGGGGCAGAGATTGGACCCCGGCTTAGCAATAACAGTATACATGGGGCATGTGGGTTAAATACTACTTCACACAGTTTCAGTATCAGTCTCAATAAAAGAACTTAGGGAATTCTTCAGATTTTAGTATATACAGGACTATCAGATACAGTCGTCCATGTTATTAGTTTCAGATTAGTCATGACAGTTATCAGTAAACCATGTATTAGCTTACAGGTAATGCTATCACGTATTCATGGTCCCAGTTTCTATATATGTGTGTTTGTACCGTTCATATTAGTCAGTTAGTGTTGTTCATCCATCAAACCCTTTGTGTTCAGCCTATCTTCCTCGTATACTCAGTACTCCAGTTGTACTGATGCATTTGCGCTATGGTGCTTTTTTTTTTTTATGTTACACCATAGGTTCCGAGACACGAGCTCCAGGCCAGCAGTAGTAGTAGCATTCCAGTCGTAGAGACACAGTGAGTCCTCATTGATTCGAATACAATATGATTTGATATATTTATTTATTTCTTCAGTTCAGTTTTACAGAGTTAGTTGGAGACATGTTCCTTCAACTCCTTATTCAGATAGTTTAGAGGCTTTCATATTTACATTCAGATTTATGTTCAGACTTAGCTTTTAGATTGAGTTGTTTTGGGTATTGTCACCGACATGATTTTATTTAGTTGAACCTTATGGCCTCATATTTCTATGTATTCCACATTATTATATAATGATTTGCAGTATACAAGTACAGATAGCAATCATGGGTTAGCTTGTGGTCCCTCGGGGTCATGAGCATCGTGTAGCATTTAGGTTCCGCAAATCGGGGTGTTACAAATAGTTTGAGAAACAACTTTATCAAAACATTACAAATCAAGTGGCTTTCGAAACACATGGGTGCATTTCTAAAAAACATGTTACCTACTTGTCAATGCAAGTTCTGATCTGTATATTACTTCTGAGTTAGGGGGCACTCCCCGACAATTTTGATGTTCGACGGGCGGTATGGAATTCTCCATTGATTTGGCGGGGAAGCCCCCAACCCGAGTGTGCTGCAAGGGTTGGAGTTCCTGAATCTGATTTGCCACAGGGCTCTAGGCCAGAATAATAAATAAACCCGAATCGGAAAATCATGGTTTTGGGTAATGAGTTGTTTGATACTCATGCCTTCTTCAGGGAACCACCTAAACTCTCTTTATGCCCAATTTTATCCTGTTCTAAATCATGCATGTTTCTAGTTTCAATACCTAAAAATTCTGATTTCAAACATGCATTAAATCTATTTTGAATTATCATGGCATAGTCTGTATTGGTGTAGTCACAGCAAGACTTGCAAGTCCTATTTCTGATCTATAATGCATCATGTATAATTCTTTCATTAAAACACAGTTCAGACCACCCAAACATGCAAACAATATAAAAAATTTGATGTTCCAAGAACATAAGTCAAAACTATGCTGAGATTGTTCAAACATATGGTGGTCGTGTGCTTTTGGCAAAATCTTGCACTCTTTCATTATATGAATATTTTCAACATTTATCAATATGAACAACCCTCTCTTTCTAATTCAAAACCATAAATCAATTTATAGCATTAATCAAGATATTTCATATCATGATTTTTAAGATACATTCAAAACAATCCATATCATAAGAAAACTGGGAAAATAATACCAAGAGAGGGATTCATGTACTTCATTCTCTCAATTCATTCATAAATCATAAAACATATGCATACATTTATTTAATTTCAAATCAATTTGGTGAAAGTCAAAAGACCAAAACAATACCATCAAGATTTCTAAAATATGAATGTATTTATAAATCTAGAAACACATTTCTTAAAGTCATGATTTCTATGCCCATGAGAGTTTTAGGAAAACCCCGCATACCTCAAAATAGTAAAACAATGGATGTTTCTTGAAGCTTATGATCCGGGGATTTCGAATCTTCAATCGATTTCTTAAACCACGATTGAATCTTGAGTTTCATGAAGTTCTTGTTTAAAGCTCTAGAGAGGATTCTTGATGATTTTGATGAAAGTAGGGTTAAGTTGCTCAAACATACCCTAAATCCTTTGTTTGGACGGTTTTAAAGTCTAGGAAAAAGTCAAAATTACCCTTAATGACTCCTAAATGGAACTAGAAATTTGAACTTAAAAACCCAATTTTGGGTTCCACCGCGACGCGCCACAATCGCGGTGGTCCATTGGAATTTGACGAGTGGGAAATTGAGTATCTCCGTGATGCACCACCATCGCGAAGCCCAATTGGAATTTGACGATTGTCAATTTGAACCCCTCCGCAACGCGCTAGACACCAAAATGATGATGTTTACGACTGGAACTTTAAATTATTCATAACTTCTTCACTGAGGGTCTGTTTTGGATGAATCTTATGTTGTTGGAAAGCTAATTCAGTCATCTACATAATGAAAGGTAGAAAATTAGGAAATTCCTCATGAAAATTAATTTATATCATTCTAAAATATAATGCTTAGACTTTCCTTGGTCGGAATTTAGCTAAGAAGACGTCGAGGTGTTACAATATCCCCCCTTGGAATTATTCATTCCCGAATGATGATGCAGAAAATAGATAAGCACAATTCCAAGAATACTAAAGCATAGAAAGATTAAGGTAAGGGTTGTACTATAAACTCCGTCATCTACTGGGTCAAAAAGGTGTGGGTATCTTGCTATCATGTCATCCTCTAATTCCCAAGTGGCTTCTTCAACTTTCTAATTTTTCCACAGCACCTTAACTGAAACTATTTGTTTACTTCTCAACTTCTGGACTTGACGATCTAAGATTGCAATAGGTTCCTCTTCGTAGATAAGAAGGCTGCTACCTTGATCTATTCTATAGGAAACACCAAAGAATGGTCTCCAATGCATTTATTCAACATGGATATATGAAATACCAAATGGATAGAACCCAAACTGATAGGCAATTCTAACATAAACTGGCAGGCAATTCTAACTCATACACAACACCACCTATTCTCCTCAAAATTTGATATGGTCCTATATTGCGAGGACTCAATTTACCTTTTTTCCCAAATCGCATGACTCCCTTCATAGGAGAAACTTTTAGAAATACCCAATCACCGACCTCAAACACTAAATCTCTTCTCCTAATATCGGCATAAGATTTCTGACAACTCTGAGCCATCTTAAGTCATTCTCTGATGACTTTGACATCCTGCATTGCCTGATGAATAAGATATGGCCCAAACATTTGCATCTCACCTACTTTATACCATCCTATAGGAGATCTACATCTTCTCCTATACAATGCCTCAAATAGTGCCATCTTAATACTGGAATGGAAACTGTTATTATATGCGAACTGTATCAATGGCAAGTGCTCTGACCAACTACCTTTAAAATGAATCATACAGGACCTCAATATGTCCTCAAGGGTTTGAATGGTGCGTTCAGCCTGCCTATCATTCTGAGGGTGAAAAGCAGTGCTTAGGTTCACTTGGGTACCTAATCCTTTCTGGAAAGATCTCCAAAACTGAGAAGAGAACTGTGTACCTCGATCGGATATGATGGACACCGGCGCACCATGCAAATGAACTATTTCTACAATGAACATCTTGGCATAATTCTCTCCCGAATAGTTATTCTTGATAGGTAGAAAATGGGCTGACTTGGTCAGTCTATCTACAATAACCCAAATAGAATCATACTGGTTTTGGGACTTTGGGAGCCTTGTAATGAAGTCCATATTAATCATCTCCCACTTTCACAAGGGCAAGGATATCTCTTGGGAAGAACCAGCTGGCCTCATGTGTTCTACTTTAATTTGTTGAAATTCAAAAACTTGGAAACAAAGTTAACCACATCACACTTTATATTATTCCACCAATAGAAAGATTTCAAATCCTGGTACAACTTAGTAGACCCAGGGTGAACAGCATACATCGAAGTATGAGGTTTGTCAAGGATTCTATTCCGCAAATCATCCACATCTGGTACACATAATCTATCCTGGTATCTCAAAATACCATCACGACCAATCTCAAATGACATCACCTTCTGCTGACCCATATCATTCTTAATTTGCATCAGGATGGGATCTTCAACCTACTTCTTTTTAACTTCCGCAAAAAAGTGAGACATAGCTATATCATTAACAACCATTACCCCATCTTCAAAATCCAATAGTCGCACTCCTAGATTTGTAAGTCGGTGAATATCTTTCACCATCTCTCTCTTTCTTTCCTCAACATTAGAAAGACTACCTATAGACAATCTGCTGAGGGCGTCGGCTACCATATTTGCCTTACCCGGATGATAGTGAAGGCTCATGTCATATTTTTTCAAAAGCTCGATCCAACGCCTTTGCCTGAGATTTAGTTCTCTCTATGAGAAAACATAATGCAAACTCTTATGGTCAGTGAAAATATCAACATGCACCCCATAAAGATAATGCAGCTATTAATTCCAAATCATGAGTGGGGTAGTCTCGCTCATGCACCTTTAACTTCCTAAATGCATAAGCCACCACCTTTCTGTGTTGCATAAGTACACACCCAATTCCCACATGGGATGCATCACAGTACACAACAAAACCCTCTGTACCTTCCGAAAAAGTCAAAAAATAGGAGCCATAGTCAACCTGTCTTTCAACTTCTCAAAACTATTCTCACAAGAGTCGGACCATAAAAACTTCACCTTTTTTTGAGTCAACTTAGCAAGTGGAGCAGCTATAGAAGAGAAACACACTACAAACCTTCGATAATACCCTGCCAAACCCAAGAAACTCCGAATATCGGTTGGAGTTGTGGGTCTGGGCCATTTCTTTATTGCCTCAATCTTTTGGGGATCAACCTTAACCTCTTTACTAGACAAAATGTGCCCCAAGAAAGCAATAACATTCAGTCATAATTCACACTTAGAGAATTTTGCATACAACTTATGATCTTTGAGGGTCTGAACAACAGTACGGAGGTGATTGGCATGGTCCTCCTCACTTTTAGAGTACACCAAGATGTCATCAATAAAAATTATGAAAAAAAGGTCTAGGAACTGAAGAAAAAACCTATTCATTAGGTCCATGAAAGCTGCAGGGGCATTAGTCAATCCGAAGGACATGACTAAGAATTCAAAATGACCGTATCTGGTTTGGAAAGCTATTTTGGGAATATCTGACTCTCTAACCTTCAATTGATGGTATCCCGAATGAAGGTCTATCTTTGAAAAACATCTATAACCCTGAAGCTGGTCAAAAAGATCATCAATCCTAGGAAGAGGATAATTATTTTTAATCATGACCTTATTCATCTGACGGTAATCTATGCACATACGCAGGGAACCATCGTTCTTTCACTCGAAGAGTACAGGTGCACCCCAAGGAGAAATACTAGGTCTGATAAAACCATTATCTAGGAGATCTACAAATTGTTCTTTTAACTTTTTAACTCTGTAGAAGCCATTCTATATGGAAGAATAGAAATAGAATGGGTATCTGGCAACACATCAATGCCAAAATCTATCTCCCTATCAGGTGGAATTACTGGGAGATCATCTGGAAAAACTTTTCGGAAATTATTTACTACTGGGATAGACTGAAGGGGGAGACTTTTGGCGTTAGAATCTTTAACTCAAATAAGATGGTACAAGCAAACCTTGGAAATAAGTTTATGGTCTCTGAGATAAGATATGAAGTGCCCTCTAGGTGCTAATAAATGCCCCTTCTACTCTATTGTTGGCTCATTTGAAAAAAAAAGGTAACTTTTTGGGTCCTACAGTCTAGTGTGGCGTAACACCAATGGACTGGTTGGGTCCTACAGTCTAGTGTGGCATAACACCGATGGAGCCAGTCCATCCCTAGGATAGCATCAAAATCAACCATATCAAGTTCTATGAGGTCTGCTATAGTATCCTTACTAAGAAAATTCACAACAAAATTTTTGGACACCCTTTTAGCCATAATCGAATCTCCTACTGGAGTGGAAACACAGAAAGGTTCAACAATCACATCGGGTTCAAACCCAAAACCAACAGCCACATACGGGGTCACATAAGATAAGGTAGACCCAGGTCAAACAATACATATACCTCATGGGAAAAGATTTGCAACGTACCAGTGACTACGTCTAGCGAGGCTTCCACCTCCTGGCGATTAGGTAGAGCATACATCCGATTATGACCGCTCCCGGCAGCTGAATTGGTGCCCTTTTGAGGCGGTGGTGGTGCAGAAGAGTTTTCCTGAGACTTAGCTCCACCAACATTCCTCCTAGAATAGGGACAATCTCTCTGAAAGTGGCTCTTCTGACTGCATAAATAACACACCAACGAGCCCAACTGACACCTTCTTAGATGATGCCTACCACAAGTCTCACATTGTGGATAAGAATGGTACTGCTGAGTCACACTAACTTGCGACTGAGTATCCTAAGCTCTGGGTCCCTGACTGGCCTGAAAACTCTGAGATCATCTATTAACTGGAGGTCTGGACTCAGCTTTCTTCTTCTTCTTCTTCTTCTCCTCAATCTACTGTATGTGGACTGTCAGCCTAGAAAAGTCCAATTCCTTGTTTAGCATCGCCCCTTGACATTCAAGCACCATATCATCTGAAAGGCCGGAAGTAAACTTCCTCATTCGGGCCCTCATACTGCTCGTCATCTCAGGAGCATAACGGGCCAGCTAATTAAACTTTAAAGTATACTCCTGAAAACTTATCTTAACCTACTTAAGGTTTATGAACTCCTCCGTTTTGGCTTTCCTCAACTCTAGAGGAAAGAATCAGTCAAGAAAAGCTTCCACAAATTCATCCCACACTGTGGGCTCAGCACTGTCACCCTTCGACTCTTCCCACTAATTATACCATTGGTTCGCTACATTCTTTAGCTGGTATGCCGATAGCTCAATACCTTCCACCTGATCTACATGCATCACGCTAAAAATCTTCTCTATTTCTTCGATGAACTCTTACGGATCCTGTTCTACCTTAGTGCCAGTAAACTTAGGCGGGTTCATTCTCATGAACTAACCTACCCAAGTAGCTTCAGATATAATAGGTGCAGACCCAACATCTTCTGATCGTTGGGCCTGATTAGCCACCAACTGTGTCAGTATATGAATAGATTTTTTGAATTCTGCATTCGAAATATCCCTCTAAGTAGTCGGGGGATAGTTAACATTAGTCTCAGGAGCCCTAGGTGGACTGGTTGGGACTAGAGGGACTCTCGGATTAGGGATATGTTCTGGAGTGTGAGTTATGTTACGTGTCCTTATCCCAGGAGTAGGAAAAACTTCGTCCTCTTGATAATTAACTTTGGTGCAACGAGGTGGCATAACTGGTTTTTTTGAGAAGCAAAAGATCATTGATTAGGTGACAGATTAGACTCTGAAGCATGAACTAAATCATAAAGAAGAGAAACATTCCTAAATTCCTAGTAGTCTCCATCTTATAAGTGTGGCGCGCTACACACTTATAAACAAGTCTCTACCCAACGTGATTTTGCAGACACCCTGGGACCATGAAACATGCTTTGATACCAAGTTTATCATGACCCGAACTAGGGCCTGGCCGTGACAGACATCCCAAACCTTGAGGGCCTAAAATATCTCTCTTTATCTAGTAAGCATGAACACATTCATATAAACAAAGAAGATGCGGAAACATTATCTGTTACGGAAACATGGTCAATTCTGAATTCGACATACATATAAAAATTGAAAATCAACTACATATAATAACATCTGACTTAATTTGCAAAATCTCTATTACAAGAAAAATCTAACAACTGTCTGAAAACTAGGACAAGAACCCTAGTAGACAAAAATGATAATAAGGGACATAATCTGAATGACGGGCCCTCTGGAATAGAGAAGGCTCACCAACTAATCACTGTAAATCTGTCTGACGATTCTACTGCCTTTCTGGACCCCTAGATTGAGCCTCAAAACCTAGAGGAAGGAGGGAGGGGTCAATACAAATGTACTAGTACGCAAAGCAATCCAAAATAAAGCTTATATATAACTAAAATAGTTTGGGAAACAACTTTGTCAAAACATTATACATCAAGTGGCTTTCAAAACACATGGGCGCATTTCTGAAAAATATGTAACCTGCTTGTCAATGCAAGTTCTGATCTGTATATTACTTTTGAGTTAAGTGGAACATGCCTACAATTTTGATATTCCACAGGCAGTATGGAATCAACCACTGACTCGGCGGGGAAGCCCCCAACCCGAGTGTGCTGCAAGGGTTGGAGTTCTTAAATCTGATACACCAAAGGGCTCTAGGCCAGCGTAATAAATAAACCTGGATCAGCAAATCACGGTTTTAGGTGATGACTATTTTGATACTCATGCCTTTTTTAGGGAACCACCTAAACTTTCTTTATTCCCAATTTTATCCTATTCTAAGTCATGTATGTTTCTAGTTGAAACATCTGAAAAGTATGGTTTCAAACATGCATTAAATCTATTCTGAATTATCATGGAATAATCTGAATTGGTGTCGTCACACCAAGAGTTGCAAGTCCTATTTCTGAGCCATAATACATCATGCATAATTCTTTCATTAAAACACAGTTCAGACCACCCAAACATGCAAACAATATAAAAGATTTCATGTTCTGAGAACACAAGTCCAAACTATCCTAAGATTGTTCAAACATTTGGTGGTCATGTGCTTTTGGAAAAATCATGCACTCTTTCATTATATGAATATTTTCAACATTTATCAATATGCACAACCCTCTCTTTCGAATTCAAAACCATAAATCAATTTGTAGAATTAATCAAGATATTTCATATCATGCTTTTCAAGATACATTCAAAACAATCAATATCATAAGAAAATTGGGAAAATCATACCAAGAGAGGGATTCATTTTCGTCATGCTATCAATTCATTCGTAAATGAGAAAACATATGCATACGTGTATATAATTTCAAATCAATTTGGGGAATGTCAAAAGACCAAAAGAATACCGTCAAGATTTCTAAAATATGAATACATTCATAAATTTGAAAAACCCTTTCTTAAAATCATGATTTTTATGCCAATGAGATTTTTAGGAAATCTCTGCGTACTTCAAAATGGGAAAACAATAGGTGTTTCTTGAGGCCTATGATTCAAGAATTTCGAATCTTTAATCGATTTTGAAAATCCACGATTGAATCTTGAGTTTCTTGAAGTTTTCGTTTGATGCTTTAGAGAGAATTCTTGATGATTTTGATGAAAGTAGGGTTAAGTTTCTCAAACATACCCTAAATCCTTTGTTTGGATGGTTTCAAAGGCTAGAAAAAATTCAAAATTATCCTTAATGACTTCCAAATGGAACTAGAAATTTGAACATAAAAACCCAATTTCGGGTGCCACCGCGATGCGCCACAATCGCGGTGGTTCACTGGAATTCGACAAGTGGGAGATTAAGTTCCTCCGCAATGTGAAACCATCATGGAGCCCCACTGTAATTTGATGATTTTCAATTTGACCCTCTCCACGATGCGCTAGACACCAAAATGACGATGTTTATGACTGAAACTTTAAATTATTCATAACTTCTTCACCGAGGGTCCATTTTGGATGAATCTTATGTCATTGGAAAGCTAATTTAGTCATCTACGTAATAAAAGGTTGAAATCTAGGAAATTACACATGAAAATTAATTTAGATCATTCTAAAAGCTAATACTTAGACTTTTGATGGACAAAATTTAGCTAAGAAGACGTCAGAGTGTTACAAGTTTCCCAAGGATTCTTTGGCCCACGTGCACATGGGCATGAGAGCATTTAACTGTAAAACTCAAAATGCAAAAGACTTGAGATTCTTACTCATTTTTCGTTATCTTCATGAAATACGAAACACACAATTATTTTATCTTCACATGAGACAGTAGGGCCTGCCTAATATCATATCAATATTTGTTGTTAAATAGGCACTTGTTAATTGCTTCCAATTAAGCCCCGGTGATGAGCAGCCTCATTTCACCCATGAACACCTGTGATTATTACGATTCTTGATACAATTCTAATATACAATGTAAGAAATTTTACTATAGTACTATATATATATAACTACTAAATGTAATATAATATTTTATTCTACAAGTTGCAACAGAACTATTGTCATCCTTGTTATATTCCAAGAATTTCCTATTGAACATATACCAGCATAGTTAGCATAGAAAAACAAGCAGAATGAAAGATAAATAATAATCATAATAACATTTATTGAAGAAACTTAGTTTGTACAATAAAAGGAAGATTAAAAAATCACAATATTAAAGCTAATCCCTTTTGAGGCAATAGCCATTGAACTTGGTCTGTACAACAAAAGAAAGATTAAATAACGACAATATTAAAGCTAATCCATTCTTTGGGTAATAGCCATTGTCACTACAAAGGTACAAAATGTAAAGTTGCATGCTTTAAAAGGTTTTCTACGTCAAATCCACCAGCATGTATGACAAATTCAGCTGGGGTTAAAAGGCACCATGACAAACACAAACTATCTTTGACTGTTATCCCAAATTATATCCATACAAGAATCTTTCAATCTTATTTCCGTTTGGTATGCCACTCCTAGTGGAAACAAAAGACAATCTGAGCATGAGGTTCCTGAAAATCTCTGTAGTTTCTTCCCTGCTTTTCCTTGACAAGATTGATATATGCTTTAGTGACCAACCATTGACAAGGGCAAGTTTGCCAAATATCCATTTTTAAAACTTTCTTTGCAATTAAGACATAAGTGTTGAAAAGTTGGTCAAATACCCACTTTTATGACATCACTATCTCTTTTTTCCAAGTTAACAAATCCAACACATAATTTTCTAATAATACACTTTAGACCCCTTCATCCACAATAATATTTAAAATATCTTTCCAAAAATAATTTCAAAAAAAATCCAAAAGCTTAAAATATAAGCTTTGTTTCCCTCTAAAATTGTCTTATTCAGGCACGATTCCGACAATTTTTTTTGGGGATCAGTTCAAAATTAGTCCACAAACATCATAATCTTGTCCATTGCATTCATTGTTATCCTATTTATTTTCTATCTTCTCAAAGACATACTTTTCACAATTGTTAAAAAGCTTTCATAACACTCATATTACTTAAGAGCACTTTAGAAAGTACATTACAGTAGCTCAGGAGACTCCAACTTTGTTTCTCTATTTTGAAATTCAACGATCATTGATTTAAAGCAATATTTGCAATTTCACTAATTTGTATAAATATCTGCCTAGTCATCGACAATTTATATACCCAACATATACCAATAGCATAATCAACGATTGATTAAAGCTTAATTCTAGGTTTTCTATTACAAAGTATGTTTTGATTTCTAGTAATTTTATGGGAGAATGAGAGGAGACTCCCAAATGTTAGAAATAGAAATCTTTTACTAAGGTGACCTTGCCCATTGCGGTTCACCGCAACAGTTTGTATGATGACTTGGTTGCAAGGATAATGGAGAGCAGAGATTTAGATTACGCGCCGAGCGACGTGGTGGTTAGTTATCTAATGCATTAGAGGGAAAAGGTGTATTCTATGATCATAAATAATGACATACATGTGTCCTTATATATAATGGATGTTGGTGTTGATGAGTTTAGGCCTATTTTAAGGATAAATGTAGTTAAGAGGCCCTTTGAAGAATCATTGAATTCATTACCACCCCCACCTCAGTGCCCGATGAAATATTAAAGGTGAAATGTGTATCTTGTGGTTATGGTTGGTTATTCCGGGCAAAGAAGTACGAATGCTTTGACAAATTTTGCATATACAAGTATGTTGGATTCCACAAGTGCAGTGTTGAACATGCCATGGGATGACATAAGAAAATCTCATCCGAGATCATTGCTTCACTATGCATAAATTATTTTTGTGATGATAAAGGTCAAAGCATAAAAGAAATTTAGAGGATTGTGTTTAGGGAGATGCATCACAACACAAGCTTTTGGATGTGCTGGATAGGAAGTGTAATTGCGAAGAACATTATTCATGGGACACCGGAGCACAGATATTCTTGCTTGTCAGCTTTTTCCCACATGGTGGAATTATTGAATCCTATTTTTTCTTATTTTATCATGGTTAACAAGATGATGAATCATTTGTGTACTACTTTTTAACTTTCAGAGCTTGCATATGGGGATATACCCATATGAGAAAGGTATTTTCCATTGATGGCATACATTTATATGACAAGTACGAGGGTGTGTTGTTGAGTGCCATTGCACGGGACACCAAAACTCATATCTATCCAATTGCCTTTTGTGTTATAAATAAAGAGAACGATGCTTCTTGGACTTCTTCATGAGAAGTTAAAGTCTGTAGCAGAAAATGATCCAAATCTATGTTCCATATTCGATAGGCACATTAACATTGGCAATGCCTTCTCCCATATTTATAATTGTGTGTATCATGGACTTTGCATGAGGCACCTCGCTGAAAATCTCCGTGTAAATCAATATTGTGGCGAGCATCTTTTCTATTCTATGTCACGGAAAAGGCTTATTTTTTTAATGAGTTTAGCGAGCATTTTGTGGAATTCAAGGATAAATGCCCTGAGGAACCACATAGCCTTGAAAATGTGCTTGGTTTTAAGAAGTGGAGTAGAGCACATTTCTTGAGCAATAGGTACGATGCGATGACCACAAACATTAGCTAGTCGCTCAACTCAGTGTTAACGGATAAATGGGAGTACCATGTGTCATACATATTCAATTCGATTGTTAAAGAATTTGGTTAAAAGTTCAGGGAGTAGCATGCATTTGTTAGCAGTTCAAATAGCAAATTTGTACCTTTTGCAGAAAAGATCTTAAGGGATAATAAGAGTTCAAGTAATTCTTTGTATGTGGATAATGCAAACGGGGATCTTGACCAATTCACCATATTTAGTAGCAGTGTTACTGCCAAGGTTAATCTCTTGGAGAGGAGTTATTCTAGAAGGAAATATGACTTGGTGGAACTGATGTGTGAACATGCGATGGATGTTTTGCAATCAAAGTATGGCTATGGCAAATGTTATGGTATTTCCATCTACGAGTACTCTTGGCCTTTGATAAAGTTGAAACTTATGTCCTTTCATACTCTGAAGCTATTAACGTTGTCCCTCTAGAGTCCGAATGGATTGTACCATAGGAATTGCAAGACATGAAGATTGTTCCACCCCTTCCCCTATAATACCAAACTCAAAAGGAAGAGAGTAAAATGCGTTAAGTGCATCGATGAAACATTCAAGTCCAAAAGAAGGAATAAATGTTTAATATGCAAGAAAGCCGGGCACAAAAAAATGACATGTAGCATGGCCAACAACCGTTAGATAGGATTTTTATTTTATTTTGTAACTCAAGCTAGATACATTTCTATAGAATTTAATATTCAGTTGTCACTGACTATATCCATTGTCTATTATAGACCATGTTAATCTATGTTGTATCTTTCACTTGGTAGATTAAAAAATTATTAAAGAAAATATGATAACTTATCAAACATGTTATGTAGGTCTTTTAACTGTTATATCACTCTAATCGATGCTTTGAACCATAATTTTTTATTCTCAATTAATTAAAAGTTGCGAACATGTCTATTCATATAAAAAAATTGCTGGTATATGCAAGCTAAACCTTTTTTATTCCCACATGTGTCGACTGATCATTGGTTGGGAATATGAAACACCACCTTCTATAAGTCTTTAAGTACAATGATAATTTTTATGTAACCAGTCAGTTCTACCTAAACCAAAAAGTGTAAAAACCTCTTCTTCTTCAACAAAAAATTATGCCTCCAAGAAGAATACCCCTACGTCTGATCAGAAGAGTTTCCTTAAGGCACTATAATCTCCTTCTCCTCAGAAACAACCTTGATCGTCTTTTCTATGGACTCGGTAAAGACCACATTTTCATAGAACGTGAACTCGGTCATATTGCTCGATTTATAAGGACAATTCTGGAAAGGCTTAGAATAGAAAACAACGACTACATCACCCCTTACTATCCCCTAATTTTTTTTAAGTTTTTATTTTAGTTTTAGTTTAAGTTTTTGTATTTGTTAATTGCAGAAGAAGCTTTCTTAGTTAGGATTCTTGTTATAATAAAGCTTATTTTTTTTGACCTTCTTGCTGGTGTTGATGTTGGTAAAAGTATGTTTGACAATGAACAATATGATTATAAATATTTTGGTTTGTAAATTTTGTTTGCCCTCTTTTTTGTAATTGTTTCTTTGTCCTGGTTATTCTTTTATATGAATGGTAGGATTTTGCACACCCAACTTTTTAAATTTCTATTATTTGTTCAATGAATACAAGTATATATTGCCTTGATTAAATTTATGAAGAGTAAAAATTATTTGATAATAAATTCAGAACATATATATAGTCTATCGTAGACATGAAAATTAATTTATAATGCACCAGCTAATGTTTTATGCACTATCATCAATATAAGACACTGTCACTCCTTGACCAGACATATAGGTCGATCATGAACCATATAAATTGATGGACCATCAATAGCTGGTAGTTTAAAAGAAAACAATTACGTTTAAGAAGTTTAAACAAGTCATGTAATCATATGATTTGTGGGTGGATATCGAAGAGGCACATAATCACTGTTGAATTGTTGTGCTTTGAGTATGTGGTGACACTTGAACTGTTAAACTGTTGTTAAACAAATAATCTTAAACAGACAATAGACTGTCATCGATCTTGACCTATACCAATCCTCAACGAGATAAAAAAGTCTACTGTAGACAATTGTAATCGATGGACCCTCAATAACATATTTAAAAAGAAATAATTAAGTAAAAAATATACTTGTGCTTTTAGGTTCCATCAATTCATGTGTCTACTGTGGACTTACACTGTAGGTAATGTATGGATTACTCTCAAGATCAATGACAGATCACATAGATCTATGTACATGGTTATAGACCCTCACTTGGATATTGTTTAAAAATAAATAATTAAATAAAAATAAATAAATTGTAGGATTCTACACATATGAAGGAGTTTAAATAAGTCACATGAACTTGTTAGAGCTTACACAAATTACGGGTAGGGATTGAAGGATTATGTGGATAGATAGTGGTTGAACATTCAACATCCTCAAAGTAATGTTTGTCAAAGCACAAGTATGTTTTGAGGATCCTGATTGTATTTGATGACCACCCATCCACATACTTTTTGGATTGGGGGTGGTGATTGAAAGAGTGTGTGGATGGGTAGTCATCAAATATAATCAACATCCTCAAAACATACTTATGCTTTGATAATTATTACTCATAGGATATTGTTTCTTCAACCACTACCCATCCACATACTCCTTAAATTACCACACCTAATTTGTATAAGCTCGAATAAGATTATGTTACTTGTTTAAAATCCTTCATATATGTAGAATTCCACACTACATTTATTTTTTATTTATTTATTCATTTTTAAACAACATCCAAGTGAGGGCCTATAACCATTTACAAATATCTACGAGATCTAGCAATGATCCCGAGAGCAATCCATGTATGACCTACAGTGTAGGTCTATGGTAGACCAAATGAATCGATGGATCCTCAAAGCACAAGTGTTGAAACTCAATTTTTGACCTTTCAATGCTCATCTTAGGCTGCTATTTTATCAAAATTATTAAATTTAAAATATTAATATTTTTACATATTATTTTTGTATTAAATAAATAATGACATGTCACATTTATGATTTTAAGATACAAATTTTTTTTATCATATTTATTATATAATTTATTAATTTAAATATAGTATTTTTTATATTTATTAAATTATCTTCGTAGATATTCAAACTTATAAAGTTAGAAATACATTTTCCTATTATTATTATTATTATTATTATTATTATTATTATTATTATTATTATTATCATCATCATCATCATCATCATCATCATCATCATACTTATTATTATTATTATTATTATTATTAAATAGCAGACAATTTTATTTAGTTCAACTTATTTATTTTCTAGTCTAATTTTATCCAATTTATAATTATTCTAGCCTAAATTGTATCAAATTTAACCCAAATTAAAAGTACCAATTCATTTCCTAATTTTTCAAATCCTTTTAATCTCAGTCGTGAATCAAAATTGGGCCAACGGCTGGGATTACGTCACCCGTTCTTTCCTTTTAAACTCAAAATAAAACTCTAATCCCTCAAAACATCAGTCTTCACTTTCTCTCTTGTTTCTCTCTCTAAAAGTCAGCCATCACCACCGTCCCACGCCCTTTCTCCTGCAAGCAACGATGCTACTACCTTCACTGGCTAAACTAGCCACCGGTGAACCACCATCGTGCACACGTACCCTTCTTTCTTATTCTTCAACCAACAACCACCACTACCACTGATAAATCTCATACCGCACCACTCCATTTCTCCTTCCGGCGATCCTTGACCAAATCATCATGCCGCTGCCGCGACAACAACAATAATACCACCCATTGCTAGTCCATCCTCCACAAATCTAATGCCACTGCTGCTGACCTTTTTTCTCGAAAAATGATGGGTTCTCAAAGACCCATCCACAGGTTTGACCAAATGTTTAAATGTTTTTGTTTAATTTTAATTATATTGTACCTCTTTTTTCCTTTTCTTTGACATATTTAAGTTTCGAAATTAACAAAGTGTAATTGATTTTTTGGTTCTATTCTCTATCATTTGCGCGCATTTATACGCTAAGACTATCTTATTTTAAAAGCCCCAATTTTCATCAACTTTGACTAACCATAAATTTTTAAATTGGGTACTAGTTGGTCCATCACTGTGCTCTTGTCTATCAATTATTGGTGAACTAATCAGGTAGCACCGAGTTATGCTTATGCTTGCCCCTCTTCTTAAATTTTATTTTGGACTGATTTTTTATATGAGTAGCTGAATGTTATTTAATTTTATTGAATACTGGATATGTGATTTTTGATAAAATGTTTGATATTAGTTGATTCACCCTCCTAATGAATAACTTGCTGCTTAGTTAATTTTGGTAGGTTCTACTTTGATTATTTTTCTCCCTTTAAATGACAACTTTGTTACTTGAAAAAATAAGGTAAACATATGATTTGCTCAAATTCTTAGTAATTATGCGGATTCGAACAGATTGTATGATTTTATTTATGGTAAGTGAAAACAATTTCCTCTCTTTGATTGATTCAATTTACTAATTTTTTTTTTTCGAATGTTGTGTTTTCCTTTTTTACTGCTAATTGATTCTTATCTATTTTTTCCTTTTAACTCTTTATTATTTCCAATATATAAAGAGCCCCCTTCTTTCACTGCATGGACAGACCTTTTCCTTATTTTAACTCCCTTAAAAGAAAAACTAACTAACAACTATATTTCCTAGGCTTTAGGTCTAACAAGAAAACCTAGTTTTATTTATCTAGATTCCAAATTCAAAATAGAAAAGTTCAATGCCTCTTGGATGATAGATTTGGATGATAGGCATTTTAGAGGCGTTAGTTTTATTCTTTGTTCTTATAACGCTTTTACGTTTGACAACCAGCCTAGGTGGGGGAAGGGTAGACATTTAGAGATGATGGTAACCCAACATTGACAATGCGACACGACATTGTCACCCGGTAATAACCTGACTGCTGGCTAATGGGCCGGGTAATGATAAATACTTTGGGTGCTAATCCGAATTAAGTTAATAATTCCTTTGTTTGATCCTCCAAACTTTTTTTTCTTTATCAATCACTTTATATGTTTATTTGCTAAGGGTAGTTTAGGCTCTTTAATTTAATATAAATCTTTTGTTATAAGTTGTGTCACTTTTGTCTCCTTGCTTGTCATATTTATATGTTTTATTGATTTTTACTTAGGTAATTGACAGCTAAAATAATTAAATTATATGTTCTATTTATTCATATTGTGTCACTTAGTAACATTTAAGTTAATAAAAATAAGTGACCTTTTGCTTATCATGTAGAATCCCCACGTAAAGTACGAATTCGGTCAGGAACCACATTTGTGGACCTCGAAAGAGGCCTAACACCTTCCTTTCGAGGTAATTTGAACCCTTACCAGAATTGCTGGTGAACTAGATAAAATAATAAAATAGGTTCGTAGTTAGCCTAGAATGGTGTCCTAATGCACCTTAATTCATTAGGTGGGGACTCTTCACTCTTAAACTTTTCCAAAAAGAGTTGTCACAAAGAATTTTACTTTTCGTGAGAAAAATAGGGCGCGACAGAATGACGACTCTTCTGGGGTTGCTTAGGTTCTTACCATTATGAATTTGTCGTTTATGTGAGATTCTCTCTATTTTTCTAAATTTTATGTTTATGTAATATTGTTTATGTGTAGCATGTTAACCCTTTCCCCTGTCCTTTTATGTGTTTTTTTAGATGTCCCTTCATGTTTATCCCCTTTGCTTTTTTTCTTGATATTTGACTATATGTTGTATTATTTTCTTGAATATGTTATTATATTTTTGCTATGTGTTATGTGTTACTACTTTTCATAAACTGTCATTCCGCTCATATTTTCCTTACTTAGAACCTTCTTTATTTTATTTTACGAACAGTTGCATGGGTACACGGGCGTTCTTTTCTAAAATACCTTTTGGGAAATGCGTTATGGATCATTCGATCAATGGTGCATCGATAGTCATAAGATTTCTCACTCTTAAGTTGTCCGCTTGAGGGGACCTTGTCAGAAATCACTCATATTCTCTACAGTTTAATTGTATATTTCTTTATTAAGTAATATACATCTTGATAAATTTAGCATTTCTTCATGACCTATATGCATATGTCGAATTTGTTATTTTTCTTAATTTATTATTACAATTGTATTTGACAACACTCCTTGATTATCTCGTCCATATCCCGTCTTCACCCGCTATTCGGTAGGTCTAAGTCTCAAATTCCAAACTACGATCTAATTCTTGTTCGGACAAGATACATAGGCAATCCTTTATAAGGATGCAGTCTTCCTTTTTCCTTTCTTTTACAAAATATCCTAGTATTTGAAAATGTGAAACAATCTTTATTATTTAAATAGTCTTTCTACCAAATCATATTCCCCCTTTCTTTCACCTTTCATAATGTTATAAGGGTGAAAAATAGAACCTTTCTTCGGATTACTCGAATGATATTTTTTCACAATCTTTCAAACTCTCAAATGTTTCAAAATAAATGCCTTAGTTGAGTTAATTCTTCAAAAATTTTCAAACATGGCAAATCTTCAATTCTCTTATTTCTTTAAGAAAAAACTTCTTTAAACACTCGATGTGCATCTTTTAAATATCTTATTGTTATTTACTTATTCACCACATCAGCTCCAAGTATGAATTTAGTACCTAGGTTTTGCTTATCTTCTATCTTCTATCTTTTGACATCAGTTCACTTTTAAAGCTTAAGTTCTAACTCACCCACTCATCCTAAAGTCCTCTTTGATAAGATGACTCATATTATCATATTATTTTTTTCTTATTGGGTTTAGTCGCTCTAGCTTTGTTCAAATTGTTATTTTCCAAACATCAACTCATTTGAAAATATGCGATATGACAAAATGCTCAAAATTTAGAAAATTTCATCATTTTTCTTCTCGCCCAAGGAGATACACTATTTGTATTGTATCTCTTTATTCTTGCCTTACCCCCTACCAATGATATATATATATAAATATTCATAATGTGTTTCTTGTGATCGTGATAAAGTAATTTGAGCCAAAAATTAAGCAAATAAGGTTAGGAAATTTTAATTCCAATCTTCTATTGCGTCAAACTTGGATTATAATATCATAAGTCACATATATTTGTCATTCTAGGCCTACCTCGGACTTAATAAGGCTCCGTATATTATAGAACATTTTATTCTTGCAAATTAACGTGTTTATTCTTTCACTATATGTCACTTTCACCTTACTAACTTGATTTTTTTTTTGATAATTTTATTTTCCCCCCATACCCAAGGATTGATTCATGCATTCTCTCGCCCATCGCATCAATTGAAAAAGGTTAGGACTCCTTCACTTAAGTCTAAGTACCAATACAAGGAAATGAAATATAATAATGATACTCATGATGAGCATAATGAGGTGATCTTAAGAATGGAACAACGAATCCTCCAATTACAAGGGGAATTGTCACAAGTCCATAACATGTCTAATCTACCTCTTTCTCCGAATGCTCCTCTTGAGCCACAAGTGTAGGGTAACATCACTATTAAATCCCTTACCACTTTTTTCACAAACTTCGAACAATTCATGTCACATATATACGCTTCCTAAAAACAACCAACATCCACATTCTTGCCCACCACAATGCCACACATACCCAACTCCACTAAATTCTCAAACAACATCATATACCCACAATATGACGCCAACATTTACCATGAATATGTCTCATTCTTATGATCCAGACAACCATATTTTAGGTTCATTTTATATCAAAAAAACCCTATTCATCCACCACCAACATGAATCCAAACATCTAGAAAAATCTGCCCTTATGCAATTCATAGTTGAAAGGTTGGAACAACTTGAATGTAATAAGGGGTGCTAAGTTATGAGGACCTATGCATACACTCTGATATTGAACTGTCGGAGGGGTAAAAACCTCCTAAATTTGAATTACATAATGGAACTGGAGATTTAAAAGTCTATTTGAAACTATATTGCGGCAAGCTTTAGGAGTTCCTAAAAATGAGCATATTCTTATGAAGTTACTCATGGGGAGACTCAGTAGAGATGCTTTATCATGGTGTATCACAAAAGATGTAAGAAAATTATCAAAATGGACAAACATGGCCTTTGATTTCATAGAAAGATTTGGGTTTTATTTTGAGGATGCGCTAGGTTGGTTCTACATTCAAAAGTTAAAGAAGAAACCTACAGAATCATTCCGAGAATATGGAATGACATAGATACGTGAAGCATTTAAAGTGCGCCCTCCTCTAGAGTAAAATCAAATGAAGGAAATTTTTATGCATTCCCAAGAGCCACAATATTATGAAAGAATGATGCTTATAGACGATCAAAAGCTTATTGACATCATCAAATTGGGTGAGAGAATTGAAGAAGACATTAAAAATGGCATGATAATAAATTTGGAGGCGCCACAAGCGATTAAGACTTCACAAGACGATAAGAACAATAACATGAAAGAAGTAAATGTTATCTTGACTACGCAAAATCCTAAAACCCTTCTGATTTACCAAACACCACTTTCTACGCTTTAATACCAAAAACCTATATATCAAGCACCTTCATATACATTTTTCACAACTACATACAATTACCCCATACTATCTTATAATCCTACCAACTATCTTGCACAACCTGCGTACTTTCAAATTCCTCCAACTACCTTCCCAAAACCATTAGCTTATCAAAATCCACAAACAAATCTATGATCTAATCAATTTTTCAGACCTCAAGCTAAGCTTTAAAAAAATCCATCAAGATAGTACACTTATTTGGCTAAGCCTATAGTCCAACTTTATAAGAGATTAAGGCTTGATGGCTACATTACTCAAATTCCTGCAATTGCAATGAATACAAGGCTTGGTCATTTCAAAGTTTGTGCTAATCATTCAGGGTACAGGACACAACACATAAGACTGTCGTGCTTTAAAGGACAAAATTCAAGCACTCATTGATATCAAGATGATAAATATAATGGGGCTTAATCTTGGTGTTGATTAATTTCTAAGCATGAATGTCATCTATCTAACATTAATGAAGGGATATTATGTTGTTTCCTTATTCCAGGATCTCAAGCACTTGAGTTACTTTAATTTTTACATATGGTTGGAACAATATGAATTTCTTTTATGTAATTTAAATCATGTTTGACCTGATTCCCATTTAAGAGGGATACATAGGCGCTCCTATAGAGTTCGGTATTATTATAATGAAATCTTCATATTTTTGTTGGAGTATATAACTGGGACAAAATTTTTGAGAGGATCTCAAAAATTCTACGTAGAAATATTTTTACAAATTTAAGACTAGCATATGTAGCTGAGGCAGAATTTTTTAGATGATCTCAAAAATTCTATCGAGAACTATTTCTATATGTTCAAGGCTATCAAGATTACAACCATGAAACTGGGAAGAAATTTTTGATAAATCCTCAAAAATTTTATCAAGGACTGCATCTCGAGAAAGCGATATAAAGACAATGAATTCAGGACTTGAAGCAAAGGACTGGAAGAGACATAAATCAATCTTCCCCTTTCTTAAAACTAACAATTTTTCTTTGAGTGTAGGAATAGAATGATAGATACAAATCTTGAGTATAATATACACCATCAGAAGATATACAAGGTTAAGCATTATCATTTTATATTTTGAGCAGGTTAAGAATTACCCTTTCTCGAGAAACTCTCTAAGGCTAAGCATTGTCCTTAGAAAGTTGATTGGGTTAAGAACTACCCTCTCAATAAATTATCCGAAGCTAAGCATTATCTCAAAAATTTGATGGAGTTAAGCATGACTCTATTAAGAACTCTCTGGGGATAAGCTTTGACCTTGGAAAGTTAATTATGTTAAGCACTACCCTCTCTCGAGAAACTCTCTAAGGCTAAGCATTGTACTTGGAAAGTTATTTGGGTTAATCACTAACCTCTCTCGAGAAATTGTCTAAAGCTAAGCATTGTTTCGAAAATTTGATGAAGTTAAGCACGACTCTATCAAGAACTCTCTAAGGCTAAGCATTTACCTTGGAAAGTTAACTGGGTTAAGCACTACTCTTTTGAAAGAAAATGGCTGAGGCTAAGAATTGTCCTTGGAAAGTTATTTTACTTAAGCACTACCCTCTCTTGAGAAATTATCCGAAGCTAAGCATTATTTTAGAAATTCGATGGAGTTAAGAACAACTCTGTCAAGAACTCTCTGAGGTTAAGCATTGTCCTTGGGAAGTTAAGTGGATTTAGTACTACCTCCTCTCAAGAAACACTCTGAGGCTAAGCATTGTCCTTGGAAAGTTAATTGGGTTAAGAACTACCCTCTCTTGAGAAACAGTTCGAAGCTAAGCATTGCTTTCGAAAATTTGATATAGTTTAGCACGACTCTATCAAGAAAATACCTAAGTCTAATCATTGTCCTCTAAAGTTGATTGGGCAACTCAAAGACGAATATTATTTTCTAATTTTAGACATGCTAAGCACAACTGCCTTAGTGTCATTCAAGAATATTTCTTTACTTGATATGGTGGATTAAACACGAGCTCTTCAAATTTATATGAGCAAGACATTTCTCTCTCATGATAGATACACTTTCTTATCTCCTCTCATGATTATTATTGCATTATGTTTGTTTTCACCCCTTTGATTAATCTTCTATTTATATGAACCATTTTTATCTAGTGGCAGGCAAAATAAAATGCAATTGAGAATTAATCTTCTCCCAATTCTGAAACATAGTTTTTGTCTCCATATTTCAACCTATTCATATTTCACCTTTGAAAATCGTATTCTCTCCCATCTCATCGACCCATGACTTCGTTCTTTATACCCGTCATTTATCAGTAACAATCATATGTTAAAAGTCCTAATTGTCTTCAACTTTGACTAACCCTAATTTTTAAATTGGGTACTAGTTTGTCCATTGTTGTTCTCTTGTCTCTCCATTATTGGTGAACTAATCTAGTAGCAACGAGTTATGATTATGCTTGCCCCTCCGCTTAAATTTTATTTTGGACTGATTTTTTATATAAGTAGTTGAATGTTATTTGATTTAATTAAATACTGGATATGTGATTTTTGATAAATGTTTGATATTAGTTGATTCACCTTCCTAATTGGAATAACTTGGTGCTTAGTTAATTTTAGTAGGTTCTACTTTGTTTATTTTTCTCCCTTTAGATGACAACTTTGTTACTTGAACAAATAAGGTAAACATATGATTTGCTCAAATTCTTAGTAATTATGTTGATTTGGACTGATTGTATGAGTTTATTTATGGTAAGTGAACATAATTTTCTCTCTATAATTGATTCAGTTTACTTAATTTTTTAGAATATTGTGTTTTCCTTTTTCACTACTAATTGATTCTTACTTATTTTTTCCTTTTTAACTCATTATTATTTTCACTATATAAAGAGCCCCTTTCTTTAATTGCATGGACAGACCTTTTCCTTATTTTTATTCCCTTGAAACAAAAAGAAGCTGACAACTATATTTCCTAAGGCAAATGTAATGTAACACTCCGAATTTCATACTCGGAACGCTACACGGTACCCATGACCCCGAAGGACCACAAGCTAATCCATGACTGATATCTGTACCTATACACTGCATAATATACGTATAAAAATGTGGAAATAAAGGTTGATAGGCCGTAAGGTTCATTGCTAAACATAACTGATAAAAACTTAACATTTGTATGGGGTATGAAATACCCAAAGCAACTGAAATAACCGTCTGAATATGATAGTCTGAAAAGCCTCTAACTATCTGAATAAGAAGTTGATGGGACATGTCCCCAACTAACTCTATCTACTAAAAGCTAAAACTGAATTAATGAAATAATTCATAATATCATCCTCAAATGATGAGGACTCACTGCTAAACGTCGCTACTACTGATGTTCTAGAGCTCATGCTTCTGAACCTATGGTATAAAAACAAAATAGCATAAATACGTCAGTATGAATGAATGTACTAGTATGCATGTGAGGGAGGCTAAATGAAAAGGGTTTGCATGTATGAACTATACTAACTGGCTGGATAACTAGAACGTGAAAATGTATGCATGAATACATAATAATTGTAACTGAGATCATGACGACATGATCACTAATCTTGAGTGCTGGTAATATGAGATACTGATAGTTGTATAACTGAAATACCTGATACTGAGCAACTATATCTGATAGTCTAGTTTCTGATGGAACTAGCTGTGTTCCATACTGTTCTGAGTTGACTATATCTGACAGTCCTAAATTTTGAAGAACTATTTGAGTTCTTTTATTAAAATTGTATCACTGTATCTAACAATCTAGATCATGTAACTGAAACTGTGGGAATAGTTATATAGCTGAGTTGGGGTCCAATCTATAACCCCAACTGGAAGGGTGTTAATACCACGCTACTGGTAAGGACAATCTGTGAGTAACCCTCATATAACAGGTAACTATAGTGAGAACGGTGGAAATTCTCATATAACAGGTTAAGCCACCTCATCTACCCTCATATAACAGGCTATGATGTCTCAACCTACGCTAGTTATGTAGTTCAGGAACACATGGATTTCTTCTAAGAATCACACCCTTATTTAACAGGTGAGTTCCCATCCTTGGGTTTGTTCTGTGCTAATTCATACTCCCATCTAAATAGACTCTCAACATAATAAACTGAACTAGACTAGACTGATTTCATGGATTTTTGTTGACTGATGGAATACTACTGAGATTTTTGAATTTACTAAGATTTCCTGAGTCACATGACTGATTGATTTCTATGGATCATGGCTTGACTTAGGATATTATGAAACATGACACTAACTCTAGGTACACAGCTATATTTTATGGGTACAAGTACCCCCAGGACTCGATCGAAGGAAACTGACAAAGCATGACTTTCTTGAATACATGGCCAACATCAACAATTCATATTACGACAGTAGGGGATATTTCATGAAGCACATGGTTATCATAATCTTGTATATAGCTTAGAATGCACATGATCTTGTCTTAACTTTATCATTTTAATATCATAATTATATCATAAAGCAATTGTATTACACATCAATCCTCATGAAAATCATTTTATACATAGGGAAACACATACATTCATAACTTGGGTCACAGTTTAACTATCAAGCATAATTTCTATTCTCCTAGGCATTTTATCAAGCACGTAGATTGCATGATTTAAGGCTTAGGTATGAGCATGAATTTAATACAACCTTATTTTGCAAATCCACCCAAATTTATGATTTCAGCCCACATATTAGCATAATTTCATAAAGATATAATAAAGGTTCCATCTTGAAATTCATGAAACAACAACACATGAACATAATTCAGTTCATAGAATGAATATCACAATTTGTAATTTAAAACTTGATTCTTAGGCTTCATGGAAGAAAAGAGTCCATGAATGAACACTATGCATACCCTAGATGGAAGATTATTGATGATTCATGAAGAAATTTGCTTGGACTTGGATCCCCAATTGAAAATCCTAATGTATTCTTGAGAGGATCTTGAGGGAAATGGGTATATTTTGGTGTAAATGGGGCTTAATCCCGTGTTTTGACTTATATAGGGGAGAATTACCCCTTTTCCGTTAAAAACACGGACATTTAATGACTAAATAACTAGGCACTAATGCTATTAGCGATGCGGCGCATTGAGGGTTTCGATGTTATACCCGACGTGGCACGCCATAAATGCATTGAGCCTCAGTTGTTTTAGCTCTAGTGGTCAGTACAACTAGTGACCAACGTGATTGGCAACTCGGCGCACCAAGATTGCATTGGTTCACTCTTTTGGACTTCCAAACTTGCTTAAAACAAGTTTTGAAAAATCTAAAACTTGTCTGGGAATATCTACTAACCTTCTGATCATGAATTAACAAGAATATATACCATTAATGGATGTTACGGTGGTAAAATGAATTTTCCAACTTTTGAAAGCCAAAATTAAGCTAATTCTAGGCACCTATCTAGAATTTTCTAAGTTTGTGACCTCCTTGACAAGCTTAAAAGACTGAATTAAGCTTAAGTATTTTACGGGTTCTTTCAATATCTCCCCCTTGAGAACATTCATCCTCTAATGAGACAAACTAAGAGGGGAAAAATAGTAGATTGAAACACATTCTGAGCATGAACGACTTGAACATGATTTCATGACTGGCATAACTAATAACTGAATTTATCATACTGAGCATGCATATCTGATGCGTGTGTAATTGGTTCGTGAATGCATTACTAAGTGTTCTGATGAACTGGGTTTCTCACAATGAGAATGCATGTCTGATGCATGACTATATAACTGAACTGATACATGGATGCATGAATAAATATGTAGTGGTATTTAATACCGAGTTTATAATGGAATTCTGAGCATGAACTGAGTACCAAGATTGTAACTGAAGTTTGAACATGAAACTAAAAAGCTTAAAGAGAACTATTACCTTGAGCTAGACCTGAGTTGGTAGAGAAGAGGTGAGCATACTTCACTCGTATATCTGCTCCTGCTTCCCAAGTAGCTCCCTCAACGGACTGATTTCTCCAAAGAACTTTGACTAGAGAAACTTCTTTGTTCCTCATTCAACGAGTCTGATAGTCTAGGATTTTGATTGGAATCTCTTCATAAGAGAGGCTATTATAAACATCTACACTCTGAATAGGGACTACAACTTCTGGGGTTACCTATACACTTCTTGAGCAAAGAGACATGGAAAACTAGATGAACTGAGGCTAGATCTGAAGGAAACTTGAGCTCATAAGCTACCTTGCCAAAACAGCTGAGTATCTTGAAGGGACCGATATATTGGGGACTGACCTTTCACTACTTCCTGATTATCTTTACTCTCTTAATGGGAGAGATCTTTAGATAGACATAATCACCAATCTCAAACTTAAGATCCTTTCTATGCACATCTACATAAGACTTCTGTCGGCTCTGAGCAGCTCGGAGTCTTTCTCTGACCAACTAGACTTTCTCTAAGGCATCGAATACTAAGTCAGGCCCTATAACTGAAGCCTCACTAATTTCAAACCAACCAACTGGAGATATGCATCTTCTACCATAGAGAGCTTTAAATAGAGCCATCTTAAAACTAGAATGATAGCTATTATTGTATGCAAACTCAATCAAAGGCAAGTGGTCATCCCAACAACCCTTGAAATCAATTGCACACGCCCTTATCATATCTTCTAGAGTCTGAATGGTCCTTTCTGCTTGACCATCTATCTAAGGATGAAAGGTTGTACTGAGATAAACTTGGGTACCAAGACTCTTTTAGAATGCTTTCTAGAAATAAGAGGTAAGCTAGGTACCTCAGTATGAGATTATCGATAATGGAACACCGTGCAATCTGACCAACTCTCTGATATAGAGTTTGGTGTAATCCTCAACTGAATAAGAGGTATGGACAGGAAAAAAATGAGTTGACTTGGTCATTCTATCTACAATGACCCAAACTGAATTATGTTGATGATGAGTATGAGGTAAACCCGTCACGAAGTCTATGTTCACTTCTACCCACTTTAAGTAGGAATACAGAACTCCTGCATGGATCCACTAGGCTTTTAATGCTCTATCTTTACCTGCTGACATGTAGAGCCCTTAGCCACAAACTCTACAATAGCTCTCCTTATCCCACTCCACCAATAGATTTCCCGCAAGTCATGGTACATCTTTGTGACCCCTAGATGAATAAAGTAGCGCACACTATACGCTTTTGCAAGAATTTTCTGCCTTAAGTCATTTATATTTGGAAGACATAGATGACCCTGACAATGCATAGTACCATCTCCCCTTTGGGAGAAAACCTCAAAATTTTAATCCTTGACTGATTCTTTTAACTTGACTAGACTAGGATTTTTTCCTTGTTTTTCTTTCACCTTAGAAGCTAGAGATGATTTTGAACTACTCTGAACTAATATGTCACCCTCCTCTATATCGACTAAGTGAATGCCTAGTCTGGAAAGCTGATGGACCTCCTGAGCTAACTTCTTTCTACTGTCCTCAACATGATCAACACTACCCATAGACAGTCTATAATCTTTCAAGAGCTCTAACCACCTTCTCTGATAAAGATTAATATCTTTTTGAGAAAATACATACTGAAGGCTCTTATGATTTGTGAATACATCTCTATGAACTCCGTATAGATAATGCTCCAAATCTTCAAGGCAAACACTACGGTTGCTAACTCAAGATCATAAGTAGGATAATTCTATTCATGGGGTTTAAGTTGTATAGAGGCATAGGCTATGACCTTATCATTCTGCATGAAGACATAACCAAAACCTACTATGGACGTATCACAATTCACTTCAAACCCATTTGAACCGTTTGGAAGAGCTAAGACTGGAGCTGAGGTGAGTCGAGTCTTCAACTTCTAAAAACTCTTCTTGCAAGGATCTGACCACTGAAACTTGTTTTTTTTCTAAGTCAGTCTGGACATAGGGGATGAAATAGAAGAAAATCCCTCAGCAAACCATCTATAATAGCCAGCCAAACCCAAGAAACTCCTAATATCTGATGGAGAGACAGGTCTGAGCCAATTTCTTACCACTTCATCTTTTGAGGATCTACTCTAATGCCATCACCGAAAATGGTATGACCAAAGAATGCTACTGACCTTAGCTAAAACTCAGACTTACTAAATTTGGTGAATAACTAGTGATCTCTGAGAGTCTAAAGTATGATGCTGAGGTGGTCTGCATGATCATGCTCATACGGGAATAGACCAGAAATCATCTATAAAGACTATGATGAACAAGTCCAAGTACTGTTTGAAAACCCGATTCATCAAGTCCATGAAAGCGGCTGGGGCATTAGTAAGACCAAAGGACATGACTATAAATTTGAAGTGACCATACCACGTACGAAAGGCTATCTTTGGAATGTCACATTCTCTGAATATAAACTGATGATAGCCGGATCTAAGGTCTATCTTAGAGAAATAGTTAGCACCCTAAAGTTGATCAAATAAATCATCAATTTTGGAAAGAGGATACTTGTTCTTGATCGTGACTTTATTGAGATGACGGTAATCAATGCACATTCTAAAAAACCATATTTCTTGCGCGTGAATAAGATTGGTGTACCCCATGCGGATATGCTCGGTCTGATGAATCCCTTATCCAAGAGATCCTTCAACTTCTCTTTCAATTCCTTGATTTTGGCTGGTTCTATTCTATATGGTAGAAAATAGATATAGGTTGAGTATCTATAAGAAGATCTATACCGAAGTTTATTTCCCTTTAGGGAGGAATTCCTAGAAGATCTTTGGGAAATACATTTGAATATTCATTCATGAGTAGGACTGATGCAAGACTGGGAGTTTTGGAGCTAGAGTCCTTAACAAACACAAGATGATGACACATCCTCTAGATATCATTTTACTTGCTCGAACGTAGAAAATAAGATGACCTCTGAAAGCTGAAGTACAACCCCTTCATTCTAGGATAGGTTCATTTGGAAATTGGAACTGGACTATTCTATTTTTGCAGTCGACTGTGGCATAGTAGGAATGAAGCCATTCTATGCCGAGAATAACATCAAAATCAGTCATCTCTAATTAGACTAAGTCTGATGAAGTGACTCTCTGAAATATCATAACTAGGCAGTTCCTAAATACCTATCGGGCTATGATGGTTTTACCCACTGGGGTAGAAACTGAAAAGGGTTCTACTAGTATTTTGGGACTAATTCTGAAATCAACTGCTATATAGGGAGTAACAAAAGACAAGGAAGCACCTAGATCTAGCAAAGTGTATACATGCACATGAAAGATCTATAATATACCAGTAACCACATAATGAGAAGTTTCCTAATCTTGTCGAGACTGGAGAGAATAAAGTTGATTTGGGCGCTACCTACTAGTAGCATTGGAGGTGGCACTTTGCTGGTTTGGGCGACCGAACTGAGATAAGGAATAGTTCTGTTGACCCTAAGGACCTGGCTAAGGATATTCTATGACTAGGTGTCCTGGATTGCCACATCCAAAATAAATACCACTGCTAGCTTTTTAAATACCCTAATGGTGCTTGCCACAAGTCTGGCAAAGAAGATATGTGCAGGCACTGCTAACACTACCCTGAGAGTTAGAGCTTGGCGCTCTATCTTTGCTACCGTCTCTGAATCTAGGAGCTGGAGCACTAGCTAAAGAAAGAGCTGGAAGTTATGACATAGGACAAAATTGAGAACGGTTTTCTCATTCTAATTTGGGTTGAGAAAAGTTAAAACTACCTATCTTTACTCTCTTATTATGCTTCTCACTTATCTAAATCTTTTGTTCTTCTATCTGTTGGGCATGAGTCATAAGCCTGGCTAAAGTCATGTTACTATTCAACATTGCAGACCTACACTTATTGACCATACTATTATTTACCCCCAAAATAAACTTACTCATCTTCAACCTGCTATCTGCAACCATATGAGGGGCATATTTGGCTAATTGAGTAAACTTAAAAGAATACTCCTTTACTTTCATGTTACCCTGCCTGAGGTTGATAAACTCTAACACCTTAGTCTCTCTCAGCTCTTGGGGAAAGAATCTATGTAAGAATACAGTGACAAACTCCTCCAACTCAATAGGCCCTACATCATCTGGCCTTTCTGACCTCCACTATTTAAACTAAGTGTGAGAAACGTCCTACAATTGATATAAAGCTAGCTCAGTTCTCTCACTAGAATTAACTCCTATGATGTCTGTAATCTTCTAAACCTAATTGATGAATTCCTGAGGTTCCTCATCTGATTTAAACCTAAGAAAGGATGGAGGATTCATTCGGGTGAAGTCTCAAATCCTGGACGCAGCTGAACTGGCCATTGAGTTGGCTAAAATAACAGGTGGTCATTCATTCTGAGTAGTAACTGACTGAGCAAGAGTGTGAATGTAACTCTGAACTCTTCATGAAAAACATGTTTGCGCAATGTATTTTTAGGTTGAGGGGCTGACTGATTCCCGTTTCTTCTTTTGGGAGGCATGTTCTGTAGAAGAAAGAGAGAAATAGATCAAACTGAGAGATTAACTTGAGATTATGCTCACTGGTACGACATGAATACTGAAAGAAGGAAAATATTCCTAAAATATCTCATAGTCTCCCATACATAAATATGACGTGTAACACACCCATGTACAAGACTCTACTAGATGTGGAATTCATACTTCCTAGGATACTATTAAGCCTATCTCTGATACCAAGTTTGTAATGCCCTAAATCTGATACCTGATATGTGAGCAGATGCTAACATATTTGAGGATTTTAACTAATAATAATTGCAAAGTCTTAAGCAACTTTTTTTGTTTTATCTTTGATTTTGTAGTGGAAGTCAAGAGGCAAGAGAACCAATAATGATGGAAGTAAAAGAGTTGAAATCTGAAGCAAATAGAAGAGAAGTGTGGCTGACGATATTCCTGATAAGTCGTCAGCACTCTGACAGGTTATTAGCTTTAACGTCAGCCTTAAACAGAAAATGGGATTCAGTTAGAAGAAGTGATAATGACATGTGATAAGCTTTCGTCCTTGTGATAAACTATCAGAGTCACCATCAGCCTTAGACATAACATGGGAGTTGAGGTGAAGAAGTGACAACATTATTTGATATGTCATCACAGTTTTGATAAGCCATTAGGATTTACCGTCAGCCTTAAGAATAAATTATCAAAATTGAAGAGGATTTGACGACATCCGTGACAAGTCGTCATCCTCCTAATAAGTCATCACGAATGTCGTCACCTAATCCGAAGAGATTATTGAACTCTGTGATTTTGTTTTCATAATTAGGCTGACGTATTTAAAGCATAGTTTAGGGTTTTCTAAAAGGGATTCTGAACAATGCACGTATTTTGTTATGTTCTCTCTAGTTTCTTGGGTTGAACTAAACAATTAATTTTGAAGAGATTATCATCAATATTTTGGGATTTCTACTTTGATCTAATCTGAGAAACACTCATTGTTATTTATCTTGTTGTAAGTTCATCTTTCAAATTATGAATTCAACTTGTTGTATCGACTATTACATTATGAGTGGCTAAATCCCTTTAACCTGAATTATGGGATCTATGGGTTAGGTCTTCGTAAGTTGCTAAGTGTTCAAGATTCTAAAGGTAATAGGACTCTTTGATAATTTTGAGGTTTTAATTATTGTCTATTGGTTGCAAATGATAGATAGCACCTGCTTTTATTTACTTGAGATAAGAAATCAACTATAGTAGGAAGTGAATTATTGACAGGGACTTGGAAGCTACCAACCTTTCATTTAATAATTGATGCTATAACAAGGTTAATTAACCTGAGGTATTGTTTGGTCAGTGAATATAAATTCCCTAAGTTCGAGAGGATTAGGTAATTAAATGCTTAAGTAGGTCGAGAGACATTTAGTCCTAACTTCGATAAAGACAATCTGTTGTTCCTCCTATCGTGAGAATCTTGAATCACTATTGGAATCTGTCAAGTACCAAAACCCATAGTGAACATAATTTTGGTTTTCCATAAACTCTTGATTACAAACATTGAAACTAAAGTGACCAACAATTATTTGCTAATCTTCAAAACCCCCATTTTATCTTTTCATATCATCTGTTTGAATTTAATTTGTAGCTATAGATTCAAATTAATTTAATCGCCACTCACATTGTTCCCCGTGGATTCGACCCCAACTCCAAAAGTTGGGTAAATATATTGACGACAACCGCCTTGTACTAAATTAACGTGTAAGTTGAGCGTTATCAAAAATGGCGCTGTTGTCAAAGAACTATTTGGCGTATTGATATTAGCCCACTTTAGCCTAAATGACCTTCCCTGTATGCATAATATCACTTGATCCCTATTTTGAGCCTAAATAGGCTACTTCTTGTTATGATACCTATCACCATCCCATTTTTATATCATAATGAACCTGTTTTGACTTTGGTCCTCCTTGGACACTGTGCACCTTGACTTAGGCAAATGGCCTAAGTTGAGGGTGGCTATCATAGGGGTGCGTGATGTAAAATGAGTATGAAGAAAGGTAGAGAAAAAGAAAAGAATAAAAAGTTGGGTGCAGTGGAAAAGAGCAAGAAAAGAAAAGTTGTGAAAAAAAAGAAGTGATTGTAGAAAAGAACCTCACCCATCCTGAATAAGTGTGATCAAGAAAAGAGAAGAATACAAAAAGGCTAATGAGTGAAACCCCAAAAGATAGTATAGTGTCAAGGAAGATTAGTCACTTTAAATATCATCGAGTATCATACTAGCCCTTAGCCTACATTACAAGCCTAAGAGAAGACCTATAGTGATCCTAGCTAACTTGTCTGAAAGTGTTAGTAAAGAAAATAAGGGCAAGCCCATGGTATTCGGCATATATTGACTGGAACTTCATTCTGAGAGTAAGTGTCTTATGATTGTCCCCATGGTTACATATGTGATGTCTGATATAAGTGCAATGGGACTTCTTTGTAGTGAGGGCACACTAGTTACATTGCTAGTTGCTAACTTGTTTTGATAGTGTAAGCTTGATACATGCATGGTTGTTGTTGCTGATTTGTTGCAATATCTTAATTCCTATGTGTCACGTTGTTGCTCTTCAATAACATACACAATTGTTTGTAAATTAATTGACCTTAGAGATGGTGAAGATATTTTGAGATAATATGGATGGTTGACTGCTGAATGTACTTTGTATTCTCTTGGTTGTGTTTTAGTTGCTTGAGGACAAGCAATTGTTTTAAGTTGAGGGTATTGATGTGTGAGCAGATGCTAACACATTTGAGGCTTTTAACTGAGAATAATTGCAAAGTCTTAAGCAACTTTTATTGTTTTTTATTGTTTTATCTTTGATTTTGCAGTTGAAGTCAAGAGGCAAGAGAACCAACAATGTTGGAAGTAAAAGAGTTGAGATTTGAAGCAAATAGAATAGAAATATGCCTGACGACACTCCTGATAAGTCGTTAGCACTCTGATTGGTTATCAACTTCATCTTTAGCCTTAAATAGAGAATGAGATTCAGTTGGAAGAAGTGACGATGACATATGATAAGTCGTCAGTCTTGTGATAAGCCGTCAGAGTCGCCGTCAGCCTTAGACAGAACATGGGAGCTGAAGTAGAGAAGTGACGACATTGTTTGAGATGTTGTCACAGTTTTGCTAAGCCGTCAGGATTCACCGTCAGCCTTAAGTAGAAAATGTCAAAATTAAAGAGGAGCTAACGACATTCGTGATAAGTCGTCTGCCTCCTGATAAGGCATCAGACATATCGCCACCTAATCCGAAGAAAACACTGAACTCTATGATTTTGTTTCCATAATTAGGCTAAAATATTTAAAGCATAGTTTAGAGTTTTCTAAGGGGGATTCTGAACCTATTTTGGAACACACGTATTTTGTTATTTTCTCTCTAGTTTCTTGGCTTGAAAAAAAACAATTAACTTTGAAGAGATAATCATCAATATTTAGGATTTCTACTTTGATTTAATCTGAGAAACACTGGTTGCAATTCATCTTGCTGTAAGTTCATCTTTCAAATTATGAATTCGACTTGTTTTATTGATTATTATATTATGAGTGGCTAAATCTCTTTAACCCGAATTATGGGATCTATGGGTTAGGTCTTGGTAAGTTGCTAAGTGTTCAAAATTGAAACGGTAATATGACTCTTTGAAAATTCCAAGGTTTTAATTATTCTCTATTGGTTGCAAATGATAAATAGCACCTGCTTTGATTTGCTTGATATAAGCAATCAACTATAACAGGACGTGAATTATTGACAGGGACATGGAAGCTACCAACATTCCGTTAGATAATTGACGTTGCAACAAGGTTAATTAACCTGAGGTGAAATCTGGTCAGTCAATATAAATTTCCTAAGTCTAAGAGAATTAGGTAATTAAATGCTTAAGTAGGTCGAAAGGAATTTAGGCATAACTTTGATAACGACAATATGTTGTTCCTACCTATAGTGAGAATATTGAATCACTATTAGCATTTGTCAAGTACCCTAATTCTGGTTTTCCGTAAACCCTTGATTAGAAACACTAAATCTAAAATGACCAACTATTATTTGCTAATCTCCAAAACCCCCCATTTTATCTTTTCATATCATCTGTTTAAATTTAAATTGTAGCTATAGTTTCAAATTAGTTTAATCGCCACTCACATTGTTCCTTGTGGATTTGAACCTGACTCCAAAAGTTGGGTAAATATATTAACGACGACCTCCATACACTAAATTGACGAGTTAGTTGAGCCTTATCAAGACGCTAACGACTTATCACGAAAGTCTTGGGGTTTTTGGCGTCGTACATCTTTTCCCCGGAGTCTTTTTCCTAGTAGAGCCGTCATGTTTAGGCCTATTGTCATTTGTTGTAAAATGTTGTAGTTGACTAGGAGAAATACAAGTACCTTAGGCATTTAACATGTTTTTTTTTGTTTTTTGAAAAGCTCTCCAATGGTCTATTTTATAACTATTTGATATGCATTTATGTGTGACCATTGTGCATCTTGTTATGGCATCAGTACTAGTGACATGATAACCATAGCTAAAAAAATTACATGAAATGAATGGGTAGTAGCTTATGATGTACCTTTGTGCGATGTGTGTGTGAGATACTACCTAGTTCCCGTTGTGTGTTAAATTCAGAACATGCTCGATTGGTCTTGCCTTGGTTGTAGGATAACGGTTAGGAAAAGATCATAGGTCGTTATTAATATTAGTCCACTTTTCGCCTAAATGACCTTTCATGTAAAAATAATATCCCTTGATCCTGATATTGAGCCTGAATACCTATTCTTTTTATTATACCTATCTCCTTCCCATTTGTATCACAATGAACCTATTTTGGCTTTGGTCCTCCTTGGAGATTGTGCACTTTAACTTAGGCAAAATAGCCTAAGTTGAGGGTGGCTACCATAGGGGTGC
>NC_061112.1:93677148-93743163 GCF_002878395.1 Capsicum annuum | reverse complement strand
TATCACTTTTCTCTCCTTGCATGTCTTATTTATATGTTTTATTAATCTTATTACTCAGGTAATTGATAGCTAAAATAATTAAATTACATGTTCTGTTTATTTATATTGTGTCACTTAAAAACATTTAAGTTAATCAAAATAAGCGACCTTTTATTTATCATTAGAATCCCCATGTAAAGTATGAATTTGGTCGGAAACCACATTTGTGGACCTCGAAAGGTTACTAATACCTTCCTTTCAAAGCTATTTGAACCCTTACCCAAATTTCTGGTGAACTAGATGAAATAATAAAATAGGTTCGTAGTTAGCCTAGAATGGTACCCTAATGCACCTTAATTCATTAGGTAGTGGAGAATCTTCAGTCTTAATCTATCCCAAAAAGAGTTGTCACGTCAAATCCCACTATTTGTGAGAAAAATGGGACCCGACGACAAGTACATTTTTTACTTAATTATTTCTTTTTTAAACATGTTATTGAGGGTCCATCGATTACGATTGTCTACGGTAGACTTTTATATCTTGTTGAGGATTGACATAGGTCAAGATCGATAACAATCTATTATGTGTCACCAACAATTTAAAAAGTATAACTACTATTTCAACTGTAACAAATGGCTAATTTTCTACCCCTTCAATGGTAACATTTCATTTTACTTCATATACAAAGTCCTCCATCCCTCATTATTTTAATTTCTCCACTTTATTTTTATTTTAAAATTCTACAATATCTCAAGCATTTCAAACATCCAATTCAAACAAGATTCTAATCTACTATTGTCGAAATGCGGTTTTCTTGAGGATGTCACGCATGGACTCAAATCTAGGTCGCAAATTTTATAACTGTGCAATTCCGAAGGTAAGTTGTGTATGTATTTTTTTAAAATTATGTAAATTATTGTGTAATTATTAGTTTTTCTAGGATAATGGCACATGCTTTTTAAATGGCTTGATGAGCTATACCTCCAAGCAGTTCATCAATGCTGAGTTCGAAATTCGAGACATCAAATTTTTATGGTGTGGTAAATTTTAATCCACTACAAAGGCTCCAAGAATACAAAGAAAATAGATATTTCCTCATGACTTTGTTCAAAGAAGTCAAAGAGCAGAGGGATCACTTAAAAGTAGTGCTACAAGACACCCAAATAGAGAGGGATGAACTAAAACAAAAGTTTTTTTTGGCCGAAGATAGGGAGAATGACCTATAAATGATATTAAAAAGTTGATTTTGTCCAAAGAAAGGTAGAATGGCCTATAAATGATGTTATATGGTATAATGCTAGTGTTCATTGTTTGAAAAGCTGTAACATGGATGTAGTGAGAGTGAATAAATAAAATATTTCTATTTTTCTAAAATGATAATACTGTTTTTCATAGAATCATAGTTTATAAAACTACACATCAACTTAAAATCAAGTAGCAAGGTAATGATAGACTTGCTAGCAGTATACGAAGGATTAAATATGCATTCTATGATGTCAACTATACACTATGGCAATTATGACAATACAATGCATATTCAAATTTCATGCAACAATACAGTTTGATAAAAATAGATTCAGTGCAGAATCCTAATAACTTTCATAAAATAAAAAAAATATTTGTCATATAATTCCGATGATTATTCAACTCTCTTGTTTCTCAAATAAAAAAAAGTCTTAAACATAAACAATATTATCATTCAAATATTTTTTTCCTCATCATCACAAATGTTATCATTGATGAAATCAACGATATCCATGACCACATCGTTTTTGCCTGCTTCTTCTTTTTCTTCTTTGTGTTCATCTTTTTGTCTTCTCCTTCTTCTTTGTCAGTTGCTTTTTCTTTCTATCTTCAGCTGTTTTGCTTAATTCTTCAATATTTTTTCCATCTTCTTCTATCTCACCTTCTTTTTATTTTTCAACATCTGCTGCTACTTCTTTCTCAGCTTCTTCTTCTTTCTCACCTTCTTTTTCTTTATCAGTTGCTGCTATTTTTTAAGCTACTTCTTCTTTCTCATCTTCTTATTCTTCATTTACCGCTGCTTTTTTTAGCTTCTTTTTCTTTCTCACCTTTATCTTCTTCATCTGCAATTGCTTCATTTTTAGTTTCTTTTTCACTCTTATCTTCTTTTATTTCTTCTTCTTTTTCCTCTTCTGCCACAATAGTGGCCAACTCATCTATTTTACTCATTTTTCTTCCTTTTAATTCTTCTCCACTTCATGAAGGTCCATATGCACTGTATCATATTATGAAGTATTACTAATACTTACAGCTAAAAATTCATTAACTACATCAATTTTAAATGAAGTTACCTCACTCATGTTGTTGCTCATCTTTTTTATTTTTCTTCAGTTTTTTTTCTTTGATATAGGCAGCAATATCGAACACGACTTCCTCGAGCATAGCAACACGCTTAGGCAGATCCCTATCAACAGAGGTGCTCACTATCACTTTTGAGGTGCTCGAAGAAGCATCATCAGAAAAGCTTACTCCAATGGGGTTACCACCCAAATCCCCATCATCATCATTAATCCTATTTGAAGCAAGAATAGTCACCCTTTGTAAATTTTTGTTCAATCCATCGAGGAATTTATTTTTCACCTCATTTGTATATGGCTTAAACGTAACCATGTAATACGTATTCATCTCATGAACAATAGGGATGATGTATGGGTGTACGTTCTACAAAAAATCAATTAACAATTACATAACATTTAATACAATAGTAGTAGTATTGCATAATAAAAATAAGTTCATGCCTCTATAATTTTTTCTTTGTACTTGAATGGGTCGCCTTCAATTTTCTCGTCACTCTTTGTAGTGTGCCATCTGAGAATACGGGAAATGGAAAAGGGTTCATCTATTGATTTTTCAAAAAAAATTTCAAGATGAGGAAAGGCCTCGTAGATCCAAATCTATAATAAATACAATAGTGATAAAATGATTCAGAGTTTATGAAAGAGTATAAATAAAACAAGAATTTATGATAAACTGACTAAAGGGTTGCTGGTAGATATCATGAATGTCCATGGAAATTCAAATAGAGCATAGGATGCCTTCTGTTTCTCATCAAATACTTTCCTCTACTTTTTTAGGTCAGATATTCTTTTAGATAGTCCATGGTCAATTGAAATATCTCTTTTCCCTACGGATAACTCTCGAATAAACTCAAAGAATCCACCATCTGAATTAGTTTTTTGTCAACAACCTTTGTCGAATCTTTTACAAGCAACGTGATGTGCAAGAACCACAGTAAACAACACTTAAACTTCTGCTCCTCATTGAACTTATTCTCTCTAATCAACTGTAACAACTTGGCCGTAAAAATGTTTCTGTTTTTCATCACCTTAAAGCAAAAATGCTCCCCCTTCTCTAAAACCTTCTTCAGTTTTGATTTACTGGGGTATGATGAGCACTTCAACCATGTAATCAAACAAAACTCCTTTAAGCCAAAGCAAGCTGGTTTATTTTTCACACAAAACCACTTCTCATGACGCATCTTATCGTTCTTACGATGTCACAACAACAAATAATGGATCATCTGCCCAGTGAATTTAAGATGTTGTGGCATGTTTCTTAAGTGTCCAAAATAGGACTGCTTGAATCTTTTCTTCAAATCTTGGTCAATAAGAATTTTCTTAAATTCTCGGTATGCATTCATCCTTGATCTAACTGATATTTCGCTAGGAAAGATCCAACCTCGTCCATTAAAGTTCGAAGGTCATACTAATCCACAAAAATGTACCTTGAACAAAATGGCACGAACAAAATATAATTATCTCCTTCAACACTATTTTTGTAACTTCCCTCACTCCTTCACTATCATCACTATCACTACACTCAGTAACATCATCACTAGACTCATCGACATATCTATTTATCTCCTCTATGGTCTCCAAATCCGATTCCGACTCTTTTACTTCAATTTTCTTCTTCTTAGAGGCATTTTCAACTGCCTCATTTCTCTTTTTTTCTATAGCTAGAAGCAGAATCAGGTGCGGTACCCATTGTGCGTTTAACATCAACTCTAGCTTTACCCATTTTTTAATAGAATCTACACCTAAAAATAATTCTTCCATTGTTAATTCATAGACCACAAGTCTACTAACAGAAATAATACAATACTAAAATGAAATATCCAAAATAACTAAGAATTACCCCACCATTAAACAGTTCACTACACAAAAATACCATAACTGAACCAAAATTCAATAGTGTGATGAACGAAAAATTTCCAATCAAACATGTGTTATCAAAACTCAACTGTTACTACAAATCAAACTAATTAGCTATTAATTTTTTAATTTTCACTATTTAATCAATTATATTTTAAAATAATTTCATACACCTAAAAATTTATTTCAATCTAGGGCATTGTTAATTCATAGACCACAAGTCTACAGACAGATATCGGTCACTGCTCGATTCAAATGGATAAAATAATTCATAAATTAACAATTATTTCACCATTCAACACTGCAGTGCTCAAAAAAATGCAAGAATTAAAGAAAAACTTCTTAACAAAAATTTTAAAATTCAACATCATGATCGACAAAAAATTTTGTCGAAACTACCGAATCAAAACTCAACCCTTGCTACGGAATCAAATTAATTACCCATAAAATTCTCATATTTTAACTATTTAATCAACCAAATTCAAAAAAATTTCCTACACTACATCACTACGAAATGGTTAATAATAAAAACAGTTAAAATGGATCTACAAATAATTGAAACTTGATTTTAACTTACCTTACAATGCAAAAAGGAGCCCTTTACCACTAGAGAAGAAGGAAAATAAAAAATAGTGGTTGGGAGAAATTTCTTTGGAGTAGTAGGAGTTTGAGATGTTGAAGAGGAGAGAGAGAAGGGGTTTTATTTAATATTGGAAGAGGTGGAGGGTGTTAGGTGAAGTTTATTAAATTCTCAGAGATTTAAACATGATGAAAAGTCCCCTTGGCCCATTATAGACCCCACTTTTTCTACTTTTTGGATCTTAACCCTAAAAAATAAATGGAAAAGAAATTAAGTGGATAATTGGAAAAATAAGTTTGAAAAGTTGAAACAATCTCAATTATTACACATTGACTAGAGGTCATACATCAGTACTACCACTTGTCCCTACAATGAAGAGATGTGCAAGGTATATATTGTTGGGTAATGATAAGTGTAAACAATAAAAAATAGACTACAATAATTCAGTACTTCAATCATAAGGAAATAAAGTTAGCATGAACTTAAGGTAGATTCTACTTGATATACGAGATCTTGGGTAAAGACGGGTGATAGCCCAAATTACAACTTTCTTACAAAAGTGTAAACGATCGCTGTCAAATATAGAACCCAACTGGGTTGGGCGTCGAATCCCACAGGAAATACTGTATTCACTAAGTATTGTGGTTGTTATTAGACTATTGATCAAAGGTTCCATAATAAAGGAGGTTTTGATGTAAGTATGAGATAATAGTTTCAATTTAATAGTGAAACAATACGCGTAATAATATTTGAATGCAGAGAATAACAAGCGAAGGTTATGTCCACCTTGTAGTTTTTAACATCTTCTAACTATGGGTGTTAAGAATTCATACATGCATGCACTTATAGAGAAATGTATTCAAATTCTTAATCCAAGCGTTTCTCAACCATCAAGGATTAATTCACTTTAGTTCTCTCGAATCACAAGTTCTTACTCAATTATATGAAATCTCTAAGTTGTTAATTCTGTTAAGGCATTAACGTGTGAAATAGAGGTTGGAAACCCTATTTTCTTATCACTACTCTCTTTTTCAAATATTAACCTTTCTATAAAACAAGTTATGTTTCAATGGCACATTCTCTATGTTTGCAACCACAAGAATTAAAGCATAACAAAAAGAGTATGATATAAGTAAATCAATGCATAATGAATTCAAAACCTATAGAAATAGATAGTATGCTACAAGGTTTTCATAACCCTAACCAATAATTTTAGCTACTCATGGACAAAACGAAAAGCACCATAAGTATATTCACATACCAAAAACTAGAAGACGATCTTGGTGTGTAAACAATGAACCAAGAGAAAAATATTTTTTTTCACTCTAAGCCACCAGTCTCTTTTTTGAAAAATAATACAGAATAAAATCATCATAAAAATTCAGCATCAAGTCTTTTTATTAATCTTTTCTCTCATGATTGCCTTCTAAGTCCCTAAACTAATTATAAATGACAAATTAGTCTTGAACATAGTTTCTAGGAGTCACATTTTGTCCAACAAGCTACTTTTCTCTTGTGTGACTAGTCATCCGCAATCCGTAGTCCCATCATATCTTTATCTACCTCATTAACACATAAAATCATGCTAATGACAAAGATTAGCTCAATTACATCAAGGTAGAGTAAAATCATAAGAAACTAGGCACTTTATTCTTAAAACTTAGCTGAATATGGTTAAGTTATGGTGCTTAGGTGTAAAAATACAAGATCAACGGGTGATTTTTTAGTAGGTCAGTTAACACCCGAAGTCGAGCAACAGATGAAATTAGCATTGCATACTGGTTGAGATGCAATGTGATATGAACCAAAATCACACCTTAAGGATAGTACTTGTTGTTGTTCTTCTAGGCTTCAACCACCATTCTTTCAAGGCCAAAATCATACCTTAATTATAATAATTTTCTTTCTAATTCTTAATTAAACTACCAATTATTAGATTATATTCACTAGCAAATGTAATCAAAATGTGAACATCTACAATTCTATTTATTTGATGTGAAATTGAAAGATTTATATAGAGAGGTTATCCATGATGAATATTGAGTATATTGTTTGAGAAAGTTGTCGGCTACCTACTCAACCTGAAATTTTTCACCATTTCATACAAATTAAAGTGAAATAACATATATTCAATGGAAGATTAATACCTTGAGATTTGATAACTTTGATTATTTTCACGTTTCTAATTTTTCAGATTTCAAAAGGGAAAATACATGTTCATGGGGACCCCAAAAAAAGGGGATAGAGAGCGCGGAAGACAGACTCCTGAATTTTTTTAACTTTTTTCATATTTACACCTCAATTAGGCCATGTACCTATTCCGTCCTTTAGTTATACACAAAATGTGCGAATAAGACACAATCTGCTGATGCGACATATTTTGTATTAATCTACTTAAGATTTATTAACTTAATATATTTTTCAAGTTCATATGCTCAACTTTGAATGTATTGCTACATAATCTCAAAAGGAATACTCAGCGTAAACTCATTAGTTCAACATTTATTGATACTATAGCACTACTAAAAACTTGAATTTTTATTTTCCTTTTCTACTTTGGGAGCAACACCAATTTTTAAAAAAAAAAAGTTAAAAAGGTAAGGAAGACTTAAATGTATAATAAGTCTCTAGTACATTTAAGTTGTCACATCAGAATGAAAAATTAAAATTAAAGTGAAGAGAATAGAATTTAAATGATTCATAGCTATTAGAGTTAAAAATACTTTCACTTGAATTGACAATTCAAATTAAAAGAATATCTGTCATAGAAAATATAGTAAAGAAATTATTTTCTCAAAGAAAATGATCATATCATATGAAATTTCCATGGAAAAGACTTGTACATTGACTTGAGAATGACAAAATTTAAGTATTTGTTGTTGGACTCTTTGTTTTTTTCGAGAGTAAAAGAAGCAGACTAAATATCGGGCATAACACTGCATTTGGGAGCGTGTAATGTTAATTTTTTTTTACATAAATATCTTTATCTTTTTCATTTCTATTAATCTCTCCATTCTCATTATTTTTTTCATTTTTTAAAATAAAATTTCTCTCTTCTTCCTCTTTACAAGAGGCACTTCTTTTTCATTTTCTTCTAATCTCTTCTTTTTCTCTCTACCACCATTTCACTGCCACTCCACCATCATTTCATCATCATGTATTCTAGGCATTAAATTAATGATCAAATGGGTCTGAAAAATTAAAAAACATATGCCAAAAATATATCTTTGAAATTGAATTTTTAACAAATGAAGATTGTGCTATTCTTTCATTTATGTGCTATTCTTCAATTTTTCGTCATTCTATTGAATATCAATTTTTTCTTCTACTACTTATCATATTTAAATGGTGAAGATTATTCAATCACATAAAAATTTTTATATATAAGAAAACTATTAAATAAAAATTAAAGAATAGGGGACGATGATGGGAAAGGGGTAAGTGGGGGTGGAGTGTATTAATTGGGGTTTTATTTTTATTTTTTTAATTTAGATTTAATTATATTTAAAAATTATTTTTATGATTATTGTAAATTAAAATGTCACGTATCTTTATTTGATTTACCACTCTACCACATCATTCGCGTGTATATTACATGCAGTTTATATTTTTATCACATCAACAAATTGTGTCTACTTGGCACACTTTGTATATAACTAAAGCACTCAGTAGGTACATGGCCTAATTGAGGTGCTAATACGAAAAAAGTCTAAAAGTTCAGGGATCTTTCTATGTATTTTGCTTATTTCTAAAAGATTAGACCAAACGTCAGTTTACTATGTTACTAGTATAAATAACACTTTGAAGTAGCTAGCTGATACTTGTTACTAGAGCAATGTTAGCTACACCAAAATGTAAAAGAGCAATTTGACTTGTGTCAACAAGGCATTAGGTTGAGGTTATGTTTCGTGTGCTAACAGCCAATTTTGGCTCTCCTTTTTCTATATTTAATTTTTTCGATGCTTATTAGTCTCTAATACTTTATCAAAATGACACTTTTTATCCTTCATACTAATTTCAGTAATTTTGGCATAAACGGGATAATTTTTATTTTTACTTTCTTATTTTTAATCTTATATATATATCATACAAATATTACATATACAGTATCAAATATTTAAATATTATTATGTTAACTTTAAGCTCTAAATGAGTTTTGTTTTATCGATACAATATTTTTCTAAAAATAGTTACTCTTGTTTAAATTTATATGTATATAATAAGTTCATTATGAAAATTATTTAAGACGAAACATCATTAAATTAATCAAATGAAAAAATGATTGAAAAAATCAAATTTTCTTATAAACCAGTCTATCTTTACACATTTTAGGCCCAATTATATTATTTTCTCTTTTGAATATGCAAATCAAAATAGTAAAACCCTATTTTTCAACTCAATTGCAAAAAAATCCCAGCCCAACTTCACCCAAATCACCTCAACTGAACTAATTCCTAACCTCTTACCTCTCTCATCCATACTCAACCAAAATATCGGTATTCTCCTTTCTCCCTTCTCTGTAAAATGCGAAACATCTCAGACCATCAGATAATGGCTATTCCGATGGTCTTCAACCTTCTCTTTTACCTTCAGCTCTCCCATCAACTTTATATATTTTCTACCCTTCTTTTTTTTATCAGATCAGTCCCCTAAAATACTCTATCTCCACTGTTGTTACTGAAAAGGTGAAGAGCATGAAGGACCGCCAGGTTTGAGGTTGTCATCTCTTTAATTCAATAGGTATGAATATGAAGTCTCAAATCATCCTTTCCCCTTCAAATTAATTCAAAAAAGGGGAGAAAAATTCAGCTTTGCTTCTATTTCCTACAATTGAGACTTTCAAGAATTCAAACTTTGAATTCAAGATTTTCTCCTCCAAGAGGTTGAAAAATTGTCATGAGCCAAATGATCTTGAGTGGCACCTATAATAATCTTGCTATGGGAGAACCATCTCAATCACACTATTATCCCATTACTTAGTCAATTTTAAGATGATATTAGCATAAAACCAACTTAACAACAATAATCTGAACCTAATCATTAGTAATACGAAAATCAACAAACTACTTAATGAAATCTCCAAGACCCAAAAGTCATCGTACAAGAACTACTAACAAAGATCATGTCTAAGGAGATATCCAAAAATAAAGTAAATAAAGAATGTTTCATTGTCCGAAATATGGACAAGAACAACTAAGATGACCCATGGAAGCCTGGAGATAGATTTCTCACCCTTAGATCAAGATCTTCTATCAAACTTTAAAGATGAGGGCATATCTGAGCCTCTAGAACGCTTCTTGCACTCAACAGAAGAAGAGTACAGGGTAAAATCAGTACAAACCAATATATTAATACGTATCATAGATCAACTCAATGTAATAGTAGGTACACAACATAAATCAAATAACAAGTAGACAGACATTGTCACATAACAATATTCAATGAATCAATAATACAGCAACAACAGATCATACAGTGCTCACAAACATCCACATAAGCATCAAGAGTATCAACCATACCGTAAACATCCACAGACTCAACACAAATATATACACACATGCTATGGGACTTATTTTTGCCCAAATAGACATGACCTGCAGGGAACAATCTATGTTCATGTACCGTACCAGCGTGGTACCCGATCCAACATATACATACCCGTACCGGTGTGGTACCCGATCCAACATATATATACCCGTACCGACATGGTACCCGATCCAACATATATATATCTGTCCCGGCGTGATACTCAATTCAACATATACATACCTATACCAACGTATTACCCGATCCAACATATACAAATCCCTACCGGCGTGGTACCCAATCCGACATATATATATCCATACCGGCGTGGTACCAAATTCAACATTTACATATCCATACCGGTGCGGTACCTGATACAACATATATATATACGTACCGGCGTGGTACCCGATCCAACATATACATATCCATACCGGCGTGGTACCCAATTCAACATTTACATAACCATACCGGTGCGGTACCCGATACAACATATATATATACATACCAGCGTGGTACCCGATCCAACATAAACAAGTAATATCAATATCAAATTTGTACTACCTCACAAAATACAATATGATGTACCAAGTTTACAAGTATACTTAAAGTCATAAGACAATTCCATCAAGTAAATTTTCAATAATCATTTATACACGCCTCAACAATCTGAACATCATCAATTTCAAGCATGTTCGAATGCCAATCAACACGTATTCAATTTAGGACCATACACACAATTAAATCTAATCTAAACTTCAATTAAAGTGTAACCTACCTTAACCGCAGAATTAGAATGTAGCTAGTCCACAATTATCCATCCTTTTCTCTATGTTTTGAAACGTTCAAAATCTGTTCTAATATAAAATTCTCATAAGAGTATGAATTTAATGGAACCTATTTGTAAATTCTTACTCTAAAAATCTTAGAACAAAAATTCAGTTTTGCTAACACTTAAAGTCCGAAGCAGTGTATGAAAGAAAAAGAAAAACTACAGTTTTGACTCCACTAATTTCACAAATAAATAGCAATTTTGGAGTAACATTAGTGCCAATGAATTGGAAATCATTACCAACACATTTAATATACTAACTTACTAATTATCACTCTAATCATTAGAACCTTATCCACTCATCATTCCTTTGTCTTTATTAAGGATTTTTTATTCAAATCATCTGCACAACCTCCAATCCTCCTAACGTATACTTTATTACATGCAATACACTAGGAATACAATTACCCTAAGGAAATCATTCGGATACTTATAGGAAAACTTCAAACTTTTGACATGAAAACAAAGACCAGTGCCTCTTTGTCTCTCCACTTTCTCATTTTATTGTTATAATATATGCTAAACTGTACCCAACTAAATTTATTTTTGTATTGATCACATAAGTAAAATTATGGGTTTTGACCCATTAAGTTAATAATTACACTAATTATTTAAAAATATGTCAAACTCTTAATAAATCCTCGTAATTTATTCGAAACCTTATATAAATAAGTCAAATATGTAACTTGACTAAAAGTACATTCTGGATATATTGAAATCACTAAAACACTAGTCCATGATCATCATGATTGAAGGCTGACCAATATCGAGTTTAACTTTCTCAACTCAATAACCCCACTAATGACTTAAATTACTTTCGAACACCTCAAGAATTGGTACTAGTCATCCAGTGAGACATAATCCACGTATAAAAACTACGGAGATTACTAGAATAAAGAAGATGAGAAAATTTCATAAATGACCGGAAGGGTCGTTACATCAGCTACCAATTAAATAATGTTCGTACCCGAACAGGCAAACAAGCAACAAGAAAGGAACCTAAAGAATTACCTAAATCATCAAAAAGATGTGGATACTCGTTGCGTATGTTTGCTTCAGTCTCCCAAGTGTCCTCCTCAATAGGATGATTCTTCCATTGGACCTTCACAGACACAATCTCCTTAGTCCTCAACTTATGGATAATCAAATACCTAGTTGAGCCTATGTGTACCCCCACCGCCCTAGACTCGAAAGGTTTAATCAGTATACAACAACAAAAGGCATATTCTTCATCCATATATATATGCAACTGTCCTATACCGGCTAATAAATATAGGTACATACTAGTGATAGGCGATGCACATACAGGAATAAATGCAAAGTACACATTCAATAGCAAAACTCACCATAACTGTCCTCATCAGGACCATCATCATTGTAATCAACCTGCGGTCATGCCGAATATCAACACATCATCAATAGTATCTTTTGACCTTGTTGGTTATTAACATATTATAAATATATCCTTCGGCCTTGTTGGGTATCAACATATCAGCCTTATCGGGTATAGCATATCATCATAATAGTCATTACCGAATAACATACACTAAAATACTCATAAAAGATAGTCATATCACCATAGAATTTCTATCTAGTCATTACTTCTCAACTATTCATTATTATCTAACCAGCACTTATTATAAGAGAATCACTACTTCAGTAGTTATCACGTAACCTCTAGTTATTAGCCTAAACATTATACTACATATAATCCTTATTCACAGGATAGCAACTAACCACTATTTTTTTAATAGCCAACATCTAACATCTAGTCAAGGTTCATCACTAGACCAAAATCGTCATTTATCCACCATTCATTATTATCAACTAATCATCCTATATCCATTAATCATGATAGGATAATACAATATTGCTTTTCACCTAACCATGTTTTATTAATTGACACCATTCCTTATCTAACCATCATTTACCGTAAAACCTCGTATTCCTCTAGCATGATCTAAGTCCCAATACATGAGTATTCGTATATAAAATTTTTGAAGCACTCATTATTTTTAAGTTTAGAGTCTTCCATTACGTAGAAAATTCAGTTAGATTTCCAATAATATAAAATTCACCTAAATCTAATAACCGAGTAAGAAGTTATGGCAATTTTAAGTTTTAGTCGTTAAACACTGTTATTTTAAACCTTTGCGCATCGCGTAGGCATCCCCAATAACAATTGTCAATTTCTAGTGTGACTCTATAATTATGGTACATCACGGAGTAGGCTAATTTCCTATTTGTCAATTTCCAGTGGGCCACCGTGATGTTGGCATTTCACGAAGGTGGCCAAAATGGCATCCAAAGGCTTACCGAAATAATGGCGCATTGTGCTATCAGCCCAGTTCCCAGTTGTCAATTTTCAGTGACATGGCGCAATAGCGCCGCATTGCGCCAGGTGCCCATTTTGGGATAATTAGATAAAAAATTAATATTTCGTTCAGGGATAAAACAGTTCTTTCCCTCAATATTTTAGTCTGCCCAGGTGTGTTATTTAAGCCCTAAAACATTTTTTAGAATCATTTTTGGAATCATTCTTTAATTAATTTCCCCCAAATCAAAAGGCATTCTCAAGAACCCTATCTCTCAAATTCAAGGGCAATCCTCAAGAATTCACCAAGAACTTCAAAAAATTCATCAATTAAGGTATGTTAGATATTTAGCCTTGTATCTCTTTCATCAATGGAGTCCAAGCAACCCCTTTTAAATTATGAAATTATGATCTTTTCAAGTTATTGCATTTTAAATTGTGATTTCACCCATGAATCTCGATGAACTATGATTCTATACCATGTTACCATAAAATTATTATTATTATTATTTAATCTTCCATGTTTTAATGTTGTTATTTATTTAACAAGACCTCGATTTGACTATATTATATTGGATTTATGTTATTTCTATATGTTTTAGGACATTCCTATAATTGTTTTAAACCATGAACTACAAATGTTTGATAAAATGCCTACAAGAGTGATTTATATAATAAAAGCCTTCATGTTTTAGTCTTCAAGCTTTAGTGTCCTTTCAGTATTGTTGTTTCGAGTCAAAGGGGTATTGAAGACCCAAAATCCATAGCTTTTTATTTAAGTCTAGCCTCAGTACATTATAGAATACCTTCAAATTATATTATAAGCATTATTAGAATAGTCAGATATTAGTTATTCAACTCACAATAGTCTAGTAATTCAGTGTCTTTCAATTGGGAGTAGAATTTTAGCACCGAGCGAGTGTAGGGATGGCGGTTTCCCCGTTAGATAGACAGAGTCATTAGTAGTAGTCCTTATACTCTAGAACTATGTAGCCAGTATAGGATATGGGTAGTCACCTATCAGATTAGACTTGACTATCTCGCAGGGGTCACCCATCAGTTCAGGCTTGACACCCTTTGTCCTTTGGACATTATATCTATTTAGTGGTCCACACAGCCATTGTTAGTACTCGTGGTATGATATTAACACCCTTCCAACTGGAGTTATAGGTTGGACCCCGATTAGCTCAAGTTGGAGAATGTTGGTTAGATGATATTTCCCATAGTCTCAGATACAGTCTAAGTTATTATCCCAGATCAATTATTTAGTCTTAGTGTTGTTTGACCAAAGCATACAGATTTTAGTTATTTTAGTTAATAGATTTTACTCAGTTATGTTATATGTTTGGTCATGCATCCTTAGTATTTACAAATTTCCATGCATTATCAGTATCAGCAGATTCCATGCTCTCTACTCAGTACTCTATACTTTACATGCATATCCAGTTAATTATTAGTTCTATGCATGAAACCATGCATACCAGCCCACCTCATTTAGCATACCAATACATTCAAAGTACTGATCGCATACCTTTTTTTGCGCTATGATATATTATATCATAGGTTATGACTCTCAGTTCTCGACTCATGATTAGACTTATAAGATCCTCAGCAGTAGCAGTGGGGAGTCCTCATACTTCGAGGATAGGCTTACTTTATTTCATGTATCAGTTAGTAGTTAGTTAGAGTTAGTTGGGGCCTATCCCATCAACTCATATTCATTCAGTCAGTTTGAGAGGCTTTTTAAACATTAAAGTCAGTTATTCAGTATTTAGATATTACATTTAGTGATCCAGCTTATCATTATTTTATCAGATTCAGTCAGTTGTTTCTATTGACTCATATTCCAATTTTAAATTCAGTTATTAAAATCTTATGGCATGTCAGTATTCTTCCACATTTGTGACTATGTTATCCAATGCTCATAGCAGGTACCAGCTAATGGGTTAGCTTGTGGTCCCTCAGGACTCTAAGCACTGTGTGACAACTAGGGAGTATTCCCGGGTTGTTACAAACTTAGTATCAGAGCATAAGGTTTTAAAGTGTCCTAGGAAGTTTGAAAGTTGCGTCAAGTAGAGTCTTGCGCATGGGTATGTAGCGCACCACATTATGGATAAGAGGCTACAAGGTGTTTAGGAAAATTTTCCCTTCTTTTAGTATTTTATGCCATACGAGTGAGCCTGAGCTCAAGTTAAACTCCCTTTCTAATTCATTTTTTCCTTCTATTTACAGAATATGCCATCTAATAAGAATGTAAGAAGAATAGGAACTCAGCCAGCCCCTCAGCCTATCCAAGCAGATCCTCTAGACAAGCATATCCCTCACGCAGAATTTAGGGTTGCGTTTACTACTCTAGAAAACTCCGTAGCAGCATATAATGAACGACCAGGTGTTGTTCCGCCCAACCCAGAGGCTATTACTGGTGCAACCAGAATTCAGGATTTTACTCGAATGAATCCCCTTTCCTTCATGGGGTCCAAGTCTGAAGAGGATCCATGGAAATTCTTAGATATAGTTTAGAAGGTAACGGATGCAATGTGGGTGACGTCTATTCAGAATGCTGAGTTGGCTGCATATCAATTGAAGGATGTAGACCAAAATTAGTTACTAGTACGTTGCAGGTTTTTCACTTTTATATTTATGCTTTACTAGACCCTGGAGCTTTTCTTTCTTTTGTAACTCCATATATAACCGTCAATTTCAGAGTCAGTCCCAAAAATTTAGCAGAGCCTTTTTCAGTGTCTACCCTGTGGGCATTTCCATTATGGCTAGATAGGTATACAGGAACTGTCTAGTCAAAAAATCTCAAAAAGTTACTTTAGTTGATCTCTTGGAGTTAGAGATGATGGATTTTGACATCATTCTTAGCATGGATTGGCTCCACTCATGCTATGCCTTAGTTGATTGTAGAAACAAATAGTTTATTTTCAGTTTACAAAAAAAACTAGTCCTTGAAAGGAGGGGTAGTACTATAGCTCTTAGGGTTCAGTTGATTTCTTACCTTAGAACCAGAAAGATGATATCCAAGGGGTGTGTTTATAATCTTGTACGAGTCAAAGACTTTAACTCCAAAACTCCTACTCTTGAGTCAATCCCAGTAGTAAATGAATTATCTGATGTATTTCCTAAAGATCTTCCTGGAGTTCCTCCCGAAATGGAAATTGACTTTGGAATAGACCTTCTCCTAGATACTCAACCTATATCTATTCTGCCATAGAGAATGGCTCCAGCTGAACTCAAAGAAATAAAAGAACAGTTGAAGGATCTCTTGGATAAGGGATTCATTAGACCCAGCGTCTCCCCATAGAGCGCACCTGCTCTATTCGTGCGTAAGAAAGATGGTTCTCTCATAATGTACATAGACTACTGTCAGTTGAACAAGGTCACAGTCAAGAATAACTATCCACTTCCTAGAATCAATGACTTGTTTGACCAACTTCAGGGTACCTGTTAGTTTTCCAAGATAGACCATAGATTAGGCTATCATCAACTTAGAGTCAGAGAATGTGACATTCCAAAAATAGCTTTCCGAACATAGCATGGTTTCTTCGAATTTCTAGTCATGTCCTTTGGTCTTACAAATGCCCCAGCAGCTTCATGGACTTGATGAACCGAGTGTTTAAGCAGTACTTGGACATATTCATAATAGTCATCATTGATGACATTCTTGTCTATTCTCCTAGCAAAAGTGATCATGCAGACCAGCTCAGCATAGTGCTTCAAACACTTAGAGCTCATTAGTTGTTTGCTAAATTCAGTAAGTGTGAATTATGGCTAACATCGGTACCATTCCTTGGTCATATTTTTTTCTGTGATGGCATTAGATTTGATCCTCAAAAGACTAAAACGGTGAGAAATTGGCCTAGATCCATCTCTCCATTAGATATTAGGATTTTCTTGGGTTTAGCTGTCTATTATCATCGATTTGTTGAAGAGTTTTCTTCTATTGCATCCCCCATGTCTAGATTGACTTAGAAGAAAGTTAAGTTTCAGTGGTCAGATTCATGCGAGAAGAGATTTCAGGAGTTGAAGACTTGACTCACCTCAGCCTAGTCTTGACTTTACTAGATGGTTCATATTGTTTTGTTGTGTACTAAGATGCATCCAAAGTAGGTTTGGGCTGTGTCTTTATGTAGAGAGGTAAGGTCATAGACTACGCCTCCAGACAGCTACCCCATGAGAAGAATTATCCAACTCATGATCTTGAGCTAGCAGCTATAGTATTTGCCTTAAAGATTTGGAGGCATTACTTTTATAGGGAGCATGTAGATGTGCTCACAGATCACAAAAGCCTTTAGTAGGTGTTCTCTCTAAAAGATTTGAATTTGCATCAGAGAATATGGTTTGACTTATTGAAAAATTATGACATGAGTGTTCTGTATCATCCAGGCAAGGCCAATGTAGTGGTTGATGCTCTCAATAGAATGTCTATGGGTAGTGTAGCTCATGTTGAGGATGGTAAGAAAAAGTTAGCTCAGGAAGTTCATTAGCTTGTCCGACTAGGTGTCTGTTTACTTAATTCAGCAGAAGGTATGTAAGGGTGCAGCATAGCTCAGAGTCATATCTAGTCTCCAAGGTAAAGGGAAAGCAGGATAGAGATCCCAGTCTAGTTAAGTTGAAAGAATCAGTCAAAGATCAGAAAGTGGAGGCCTTCTCCTAAGGGGGAGATGGTTTGTTGCGCTGCTAGGGTAGATTATGTGTGCCTAGTGTAGATGATTTAAGGCAACGAATTCTTGTAGAAGACATAGGGCGTGTTACTCTATTCATCTAGGGGCCACTAAGATGTACCGTAATTTATGGGATATTTATTGGTGGAGTGGGATAAAGAGAGATATTGCAGAGTTTGTAGCTAAGTTTTCTACATGTTAGCAAGTTAAGGTTGAGCACTAGAAACTTAGTGGGTCCATTTAGGAGTTCAGTATTCCCATGTGGAAATGGGAGGAAGCGAACATAGACTTTTTAATAGGTTTGCCTCATACCAGTCATCAACATGACTCTATTTGGGTTATCGTAGATAGGATGACCAAATCAGCTCATTTCTTACCAGTCCATACCTCTTATTCAGCCAAGGACTATGCCAATCTCTATCATAAAGAGTTAGTTAGGTTGCATGGTGTTCCCTTATCTAGCATCTCAGATAGAGGTACTCAGTTTATCTCTCACTTATAGAAAGTGTTCCAAAATAGTCTTGGTACCAAAATCCACCTCAGTACAGCCTTCCACCCTAGACAGATGGTCAAGTAGAAAGAACCATTCAAACTCTTAAGGATATGCTAAGAGCATGTGTTGTTGATTTCAAGGGTAATTGGGATGACCATTTGTCGTTGATTGAATTCGTATACAATATAACTATAATTCCAGTATCCGTATGGCTCCATTTGAAGCTCTCTATTGTAGGAGATGTAGATCTCTAATTGGTTGGTTTAAAGTAGGTGAGGCTGCAGTAGTAGGGCCTGACTTGGTGTTCGATGTGTTAGAAAGGTTCAGTTGATCAGAGAAAGGTTTAGGGATGCCCAGAGCCGACAAACATCGTATACCAATGTGAGGAGAAAGGATCTTGAGTTTAAGGTAGGTGACTTTGTGTACTTGAAAATATCTTCCATGAAGAGAGTGAAGATATTTGGCAAGAATGGGAAACTCAGTCCCCGATATATTTGTCCCTTCCGAATTCTCAGTCGTTTTGGAAAGGTAGCTTATAAGCTTGAGTTGCCTTCAGATTTAGCCTCAGTACACCCAGTGTTCTATGTCTCATCGTTGATGAAGTGTATTGGTGATCCAGCTGTAGTTGTTCCCTTAGAAAGTATAGATATTCAGAACAGGCTTTCCTTTGAGGAAGTTCTAATAGAAATTCTTGATCATCAAGTTCGCAGACTAAGGAAGAAAAAAGTCCCACTACTCAAAGTTCTTTGGTGGAATCAGTTCATTGAGGGAGCCACTTGGGAAGCACAAGAAGCTATGCGACCCAAGTACCCTCATCTCTTCTCTGTGAATCCAGATTAAGCATAAGGTACCAAACTACTTAAGATTTTCTTTTCTCTGTCATGCTCACTTTCAGCCGCACATCATGTTCATGTCAGTCGTGTATTAATGAATTAGTTCATTCATTCATTCCATGCATCATAAATGCATATTCAATGTGTAAATCAGTCCATCAGTTCCCTCAGCTTAACCAGTTTCATTCGAGGATGAATAATCCCAAGGGGGAGATATTGTAACACTCCATATTTCCCTAGCATAATCTAAGTCCCAATACATGAGTATTCGTACATGATATTTTTTAAGCACTCATTATTTTTAATTTTAGAGCCTTCTATTACGTAGGAAATTTAGTTAGCTTTCCAACAATATAAAATTTACCTAAATCCGATAACCGAGTAAGAAGTTATGGCGATTTTAAGTTTCATTCATTAAAAATCATTATTTTAAACCTAAGTGCATCGCGTAGGTAGCCCAAATAAAAATTGTCAATTTCTAGTGTGACTCTACGATCATGACGCGTCACGGAGTAGGCCAATTTCCCATTTCTTAATTTCCAGTGGGACTCCGGGATGTTGGCGTGTCGCGGAGGTGGCCAAAATGGCATCCAAAGGCTTCTGTGATAATGGCGCGTCGCGCCGTTAGTCCAGTTCCCAGTTGTCAGTTTCTAGTGACACGGCGCAATATCACCGCATCGTGCTAGGTTCCCATTTTGGGAAAATTTGATGAAAAATTAATGCTTCATTCATGGATAAAACAGTCCTTTCCTCCTTTATTTTAGTCCGCCCAGGTGTGTTACTTAAGCCCTAAAATCATATTTTAAAATCATTCTTTAATTAATTTCCCCCAAATCAAAAAACATTCTCTCCTAAGCAAGAATCCTAGCTCTCAAATTCAAGGGAAATCCTCAAGAATTCACCAAGAACTTCAAGAATCCATCAATTATGGTATGTTAAATGTATATCCATGGATCCCTTTCATCCATGGAGTCCAAGTAACCCCTTTTAATCTATGAAATTGTGATCTTTTCAAGTTATTGTGTTTTAAATTATGATTCACCCATGCATCTCCATGAACTATGATTTTATACCATGTTACCATGAAATTATTGTTATTATTTAATCCTCCATGTTTTACTGTTGTTATTTATTGAACAAGACCTCGATTAGACTCTATTATATCGGATTAATTCTATTTATATATGTTTAAGGACATTGCTATGATTGTTTTAAACCACGAGCTACAAGAGTTTGATAAAATGCCAACAAGAGTGATTTATCTAATAAGAGCCTTCATGTTTTATTTTCAAGCTTCAGTATACTTTCAGTATTGTTATTTTGAATCCTGGGGGTATTGAATACCCAAAATCCATAGCTGTTTATTTAAGTCTAGTCTCAGTACATTATAGAATAGCCTTCAGATTATATTATGAGTATTATCAGAATAGTCAGATATCAGTTATTCGACTCAGAATAGTCTAGTATTTCAATATCTTTTAGTTAGGAGTCGAATTTAGCACCGAGCAAATGTAGGGATGGCGGATTCCCCATTAGATTGGCAGACTCATTAGTAGAAGTCTCTATACTCCAAAACTACATGAGTAGTCACCTGTTAGATTAGGCTTGACCATCTCGCAGGGGTCACCCGTCAGTTCAGAATTGACACCCTTAGTCCTTTGGCGATTATATCAGTTTGGTGGATCCACACAGCCATTGTTAGTACCCGTGGCACGGTATTAATACCCTTCCAACTGGGGTTATAGGTTGGACCCCGATTAGCTCAAATTGGAGAATGTCGGTTACATGATATCACCCACAGTCTCAAATATAGTCTTAATTATAGTCCCAGCTCAGTTATTCAGTCTTAGTATTGTTTGACCAAAGCATACAAATTTTAGTTATTTCAGTATTTTAATTTCCAGATTTTAATCAGTTATTTTATATGCTTTGTCATGTATCCTCAGTATTTACAGATTTTCATACATTATCCGTATCTACAAATTCCATGTTCTCTACTCAGTACTCCATGCTTTACTTGGATATCCAGTTAATTATTAGTTCTATTCATGAAACCATGTATACCAGCCTACCTTATTTTGCATGCCAGTACATTCAAAGTACTGATCGCATACCTTTTCTCTTGCACTATGATGTATTATATTATAGGTTCTGACGGTTATTTCTCAGCTCATGATTTGACTTATCAAATCCTCAGTAGTTGCAGTGGTGAGTCCTCATACTTCGACGATAGGCCTACTTTCTTTCATGTCTCGGTTAGTTGTTAGTTGCAGTTAGTTGGTGCTTGTCCCATCAACTCATATTCAGTCAGTCAGTTTTAGAGGCTTTTTAGATATTAGATTCAGTTATTCTATATTCAGATATTACAGTTAGTTATCCAGTTTATCATTATTTTATCAGATTCACTCAGTTGTTTCTATATACTCATATTCCAATTTAAAATTCAGTTGTTAAAACCTTATGTCACATCAGTATTCTTCCGCATTTATGATCATGTTTTTTAGTGCTCACAGTAGGTACTAGCTTATGGGCTAGCTTGTGGTCCCTCGGGACTGTAAGCTCCGTGTGACGACTAGGGGGTAGTCCCGGGTCATTACATTTACCAACTAATCGTTGCTTAACTATTCATTAGCTAATCATTTAGCAATTATTCATAGTTATTAACTAGCCATCTCTTATTACCTACATCTTTTACTAGCTAGCCTATTTAATACACAACTCCTTATTTATCGAGTAATCAACATCACGAACTTAGTCATCAATATCAACTAATCTTCACTTATGCTTAACCCCACCTCACCATAAGTCTCACATTAACCATCCCTAGCTACCACGTTTTAATTAAGCAAGATTCATTATCTAATACATTAAATTCCTAGCCCTCAAGTGCTATAGCCCCCTATTAGACAACTAGTTACCACATAGCTTAACCGTTAATTAGGAAGAAGTATCGTAAGATCATATTTCATCTAAAATCATATCAATTACCAATATAATACTCATGAATGTACAAAATATATGCATGCCATCACCAGTATCCAATCAATAAAGTTATAAGAAATATATTACATCTTCCTCCGTCCCACACCGAAGAGATGTGTATACAATCATATATTTATTCATAAACTGTAATCGTATCCTTTACACTGATAAACACTTTTCGAATATTCAATCATAATCATAACCTATCCCTTGGCTCATTAATTTATCCAAAGTAATCACAACATCATAATCACGGCCTTAGGCCCAAATACATATCTAGAACTCAGTAATGCCCCAAGACTACAAGTAGCCTTAAGCTAACCCTCTAAAGAATCTTCTAAATTTGAAACTCATAATAAGGAAGTATGGATATATATAATCAAGCTAAAATGTGGAATTCTGTATGAGCTAAGCTGAATATGAAAATAATAACTCAAGAGTCTAATCAATCAATACTGAAAATTTGAAGCATATATAGTACTCTGGCAAGCTTCTACTACTAATGCTAGAGAGTCACTGGGACAAGCCCCCAGCTGACTTGAACTATCTGAAAATAGTAAATCATCTATACTAATAAGCTGAAAAACTTAATAATTGGGTCCCCAAACTATGAGGACTCACCAACTATCGGGATGCAGATAGAGATGCTCGAAATCACTCACGCTGCTGAAACTGAGCACCTGAACCTATATTATGAGACAATGTAGCAAATAGACGTATATGTAGATCAGTACTTCTGGATTGTACTGAGTATATGGGGTTTAATGCACAAATAAATCAATATATCAATATTATTATAAATTTGTAATCGCATACTAAATGTAGATAACTCACATAAGCTAGAATATCTGAAAACCGAAGATCATAATCATGAATAGAAAGCATGTTGCATAGATCTAGTGAGTCATAACATTTAGTTTCTAAAATTTGTACTTGTATTATATCTTTAAATCATGTTGTCTAAGTGTAGAAAGGACTCACTTTTATATCTGAAAGCTAATATCTGTAACTAATGCCTCGTATAAAGCAATATCTGAATAAAATTTGTGAGCCTTTACACTTAGTTTCTAAAAGCTTTTTTTGTTACTCTTTACTCTTTTCTGTAAGCTGCAGGGAAATACTTTTAAAAAATATTTTGCAAGTCTTTACTGTTAGAGAGGTTCTTCTAACCGACATACACTATGTGAGTTAACATAGTGTGCAACATCTAGTTCCATTATGGAAAAACCTGATATTAGGAAGAGGTGTTATACTCTTTCCAAGGAGTATAACCTAATCTAAGTAATCACATTTGTATCTGTCATCCATATAGAAATGGAAATAATATGATAATATGAACCTACGTTGGCTCGTAGTTCCAGGGAATGTGAACATACCCAACTCGGTACTAAATACTACTCCCTTTAATCTGTATGCTCATTCTGTTGAAAATCCACTTTTAAAACTAATATAAGGGTTTATAATGAAAACCTCTTATAAATCTGTTTTCTGTAACTGTAGCTAAATTTGTGGTGCATCCATATCTAAGCTGAGATCAAAAGATAAAATGTTTGTTCAAAATCCTAATATAAAAAGTCATGGGATGCTTAAAAACATAATCTTCTTGAAATAACAACATTCAAACTAGGGCTAATAGCCTATGCATCTATTTCATGTCAAATCATCATAAAATCATGCTAAGTAATGAAAATATTGATAATTCAAGTCTAAATCTAAAAATTACTGAAATACACATGAAAATATAATAGTAGACATGCAATTCAACATCTAAATTACTTGAAATCTCTCAGTCTTGCAAATAACAATATTGGGTATGAACCCTAATTTGAAAATCTTATAAAATTATCTTCAAAAATTAATTTTGGGCACAAAAATGAAAGGATTATCCTTGTTGAAAACTCCACATACCTTAATTGATGTCTAGATGAAGAAACTTGAACTTTGAGTTCCTACTTGTGCTCTTGAAGATAGATTCTTGAAGTTCTTGGGTTGGAAATCTTTAATTTTGAGCTATCTTGGAAAAAGAATGGTAGAATTTAGATTTCTTGGAGATGAAGATTTGAGTTTTAGGGTTTCCTTAGAGAGTAATTTTGATGAAAATATGCATATAATGGTTAAAATAGGATTAATTTCGTGTTTTACACGATTTGGAGGCTTGAAAAAAGACTAAATTGCCCTTTTAAAATTTTACTCGGAACTGAAAAATCCCAATTTTACCACCCACCGTGATGCGCCGCTATCACGGTGGCTTACTGGAAAAGGGACAATTGCCATTTTGGCCTCTGGCGCGATGCGGTGAAATCGCATTGCATCACTAGAAAAGGGATGGGTGCTATTTTGGCCTATGGCGCAATGCGATGTAATTATGTTGCGCCACTAGAAAAAGACGAGTACCATTTTGCACACCACCTCGATGCGGTGTCTGCCCAATTAGGAATTTTTGATGCGATACGGGCTAATCACGGTGAGCTACTGGAATGGGACGAATGGGAACTGGAGTTTCACCGAGACGCGGGCTATTCATAGTTCTCCACTAGAATTGGACAGTAATGAATCTGTCCTTCACCATGATGCGGTTCTTATTGCGGTGCCCCACTGTTTTCACTAAAATTTCCATAACTTCTTAACCGAGTATCGGATTGAGGCAAAATTAGTATCGTTGGAAAGATGAGCCAATTATCTATACATTGGAGGGTCTAAATCTGGAAAATTCTACTCGTATAAAGAGTTATTCATTTTTAAAGTTGACCCTTGACATTTTAGGAGCTAAATTGAGCTAAGAAAAGTACGGGGTATTACATTATCTCCCCTTGGGAAAATTCATCCTCGAATAAGACTAGTTAAACTGTAGATTCTAAGGGACTGAGGCTATATGCTGGTAGGAACAACTGTAACAAAATGTATGATTGAATCTAAAACATATTGAGCGACTGAACTAATCTTTGAATGCATGCATTTACATGAAAATAACTACATGGCTGAATCTTAGACTCGAAATGAACTGAATCAAGGAAGATTCTTACCTTCAGCTGAGTCTGAGTTCATGGATAAGAGATGAGGATACTTGGTATGCATGTCTACTTCTGCATCCCAAGTATCACCCTCAATAGACTGATTTCACTACAGAATTTTGACCAAGGGAACTTATTTGTTCCTTAGTTTATGGATATGAAAATCAAGAATCTCTATTGGAAGTTCTTCGTATGAAAGGCTATTCTGAATATCTGTGCTTTCTATAGGAACTATAACAACTGAATTATCTATGCACTTCTTCAATAAGGATACATGGAACACTGGATGAACTAATGACAAGTCTTCGGGTAGCTCAAGATTATACACTACCTTTCCAACATAACTCAAAATCTGGTAGGGGCCTACAAATCGGGGACTATGCTTCCCCTTTTTGCCAAATCTCTTCACCCCCTTCATGGGTGAAACCTTCAAATACAAAAGATCATCAACTTCAAACTCAACATCTCTCTTTCTTATATCTGCATAATATTTCTGACGACTCTGAGATGCTTTCAATCTTTCTCGAATCAACTGAACTTTCTCTATGGCTTCAAACACCATATTTGGCCCAACCAAAGTGGCCTCACCCACTTCGAACCAATCGATTAGTTTTCTACACATCCTCCCATAAAGATCCTTAAATAGTGCCATCTGAATACTAGAATGGTAACTATTATTATAGGCAAACTCGATCAATGGCAAGTGGTTATCCCAACTGCCTTTGAAATCAAGGACACATGCCCTCAATATATCCTTTAAAGTCTGAATGGTCATCTCTGCCTTACCATCTATCTATGGATTAAAAGTTAAACTGAGATGAACTTGGGTACCAAGACCTTTCTGAAAGGCTATCCAAAAATGAGAGGTAAATTAAGTACCCCTATCTGAGATGATGGACAAGGGAACTCCGGGCAATCTAACCAATTCTCTGATATACATCTTAGCATAATCTTCAACTGTTTATGACTTGTGAACTAGCAAGAAATGAGCTGATTTGGTCAATCTATCTACAATCACCCATATCGAATCATGTTGACGACACATATGGGGTAATCCAATCACAAAGTCTATATTAACCTCTTTCCACTTCCAAATGGGGCTATCAAACTCTAAAAAGTACCACCAGGTCTTTGGTGCTCAACCTTAACCTGTTGACAAGTGCACACTTGGCAACAAATTTTGTGATATCTTTCTTCATACCACTCCACCAATAGACTTCCCATAAATCACAGAACATCTTGGTGGCTCCCGAATGAATGGAATAACATGCACCATGCGCTTCTGCCATGATCCACTACCTCAAATTGTCAACCCATGGCACACACAATCTACTCTGGTATCTCAACATACTATCTCCCGCTTAGGAAAAACTTCTACCTTTTGATCTTTAACTGACCCCTTTAGTTTGACCAAACTAGGATCCTTATCCTGCTTCTCTTTCACTTCAAACACTAGAGAAGATTATGAACTATTTTGGACCCAAACATTCCCTTCAGCAGAGTCAACCAACCTCACACCTAATGTAGCTAACCGTTGAACTTCTCGAACTAGTTCTCTCTTATCATTCTCCACATGAGCAACACTGCCCATAGATAATCTACTAAGGGCATTTTCCACTACATTGGCCATGCCCGAATGATACAACACACTCATATCATAATCCTTCAATAATTATAACTACCTTCTCCAATGAAGATTTAAATCCCTTTGAGTAAACACATACTGCAAACTTTTGTGGTCCGTAAACACATCAACATGCACCCCATAAAGATAGTGCCTCCAGATTTTTAATGCAAACACAACAGTAGCTAACTCAAGATCATGGGTAGAGTAGTTATTTTCGTAAGGCATAAAATGACTAGAGGCATAGGCTATAACCTTACCTCTCTACATCCTAACACAACCCAGACCAATTCTAGAGGAATCACAATAGACAATGAACCCATCTATACCATCAGGTAGCGGTAAAACTGGGGCTGAAGTGAGTTGAGCCTTTAACTCTTGAAAATTCTTTTCACAAGAATCTGACCACTGAAACTTAGCTTTCTTCTGAGTTAATATATACATAGGGGATGTAATAGACGAAAAACCCTTAACAAAACATCTATAATATCTAGCTAAACCCAAGAAACTTCAAATTTCTGTTGGAGAGATAGGTCTAGGACAATTTCTTACTGCTTCTGTCTTTTGGGGATCAACTCTAATACTATTACTGGAAACAACATGAACGAGGAAAGCTACTGATCTTAGCTAAAATTCACATTTACTAAATTTGGAAAAAAATTGGTGATCCCTAAGAGTTTGCAACATAATTCTAAGGTGGTCTGCATGATCATCCTCAGTACGAGAATAGACAAGAATATCATTTATAAAAACTATGACAAATATGTCAAAATAGTGTTTGAACACTCGGTTCATCAAGTCAATGAAGGCTTCTGGGGTATTTGTTAGCCAAAAGGACATGACTAGAAACTCAAAATTGCCATAACGAGTTCCGAAATCTGTCTTTGGAATATTACATTCCCTTACCCTAAGTTGATGATAGCTGGATCTAAGGTCTATCTTGGATAAATAAATTGCATCTTAGAGCTGGTCGAATAAGTCATCAATCCTAGGAAGAGGATATTTGTTTTTAACTATTACTTTATTCAGCTAATGATAGTTAATGCATGTTCGCAAAGAACCCTCTTTCTTTTGAACGAATAGGACAGGAGTGCCCCATGGAGAGACATTGGGCCTTATGAAACCTTTATCTGAGAGTTCTTTAAGCTTCTCTTTTAACTCTTTAAGCTCGACTGGAGCCATACAATATGGAGGAATAGACACAGGTTGAGTATCTGGAAGAAGGTCAATACCAAATTCTATTTCCCTATCGAGAGGTACCCCTGACAAATCTTCGGGAAAGACACCAGGAAACTCATTGACTACACGGATGGACTGAACTGTTAGAGTATCAGACTTAGTATGTTGGACTCGAACTAGATGATAGATACACCCTTAATAGATCAACTTTCTGGCTTTAAGATAGGATATGAAATGACTCTTGGGAGACACAGAATTACCTTCCCACTCAAATACTGGCTCATCTAGAACTGGAAACTTCACCACTGGAGTGCGAAATTCTATAGATGCATAACAAGAATAGAGCCAATAATAAGCTCAAAGTCGACCATATCTAACTCTATTAAATCTGCTAATATGATTTTATGAAGGATAGTGGTAAGACACTTTTTATAGATCTATTTGGCAACAACTGACTCACCCACTGAGGTAGAAACTAAGAAGGGCTCAGAAAGTTGTTCAGGACCTACTTCAAAATCTACCGTAACTAATGGGGTCACATAAAAGAAACTCAACCTAGGGTCGAACAACACATAAACATCAAGATAAAAGATACAAAGCATACCAGTAACAACATCTGATGAATCCTCTTGCTCTTGGCGGGATGGTAAAGCATAAAACTAATTTTGGCACTGACCGTCATCGGTACTAAATTATGTTCCCTGAGGACGGACTAGGCGACCCGGAGGAGATGGTGCACTAGTAGACTGAGTCTGGGGGCTTACATCCCTATTTCCTTGCTTAGCATGTGGACACTCTTTGATTCCATGTCCCAACTTACCACAACCATAACAAACTTTCTATTCCAACAAGCACTCACCAGGATGATTCTTACTATATTTAGCACATGGAGGATAACTGGGTTTTCCACTCATACTATTCTGAGATCTGGATATATAAGTCTTACCCTACTGCTCTTACCTAGCCCTGGGGTGGGAGCACTGGCTGAAGATGGTGCTGGAATAGATGAACGATTTTAAAACTGTGATAATTTCCCTCTCCATACTTTTTCTGGCCATTCTCAAACTGCCTGGTCCAAGACTTTTTATTTCCCCTATCTCTTTCCTTCACCTTTTCTGCCTCAATCTATAGGGCATTAATTATCAACCTAGCAAGATCCATGTCCCTAATAAGCATGAAAGTCCTACAATCCTTGACTACTAAACTTGATACTCTAGTAACAAACTTACTCATACTTACCCTAGGGTCATCCATCGTATCAGGGCATACTTAGACAACTGGTTGAACTTACGGCAGTACTCTTTCACTATCATCGATCCCTTCCTCAGGTTCATAAACTCTTATACCTTATTTTTTCTCATTTCTTGTGGAAAGAACCTGTCTAAAAATGCATCCTGAAATACCTGCCAACTCATAGGGGTTGCATTCTCACCTCTACCATTCTTCTATATGACCACCCAATCATACGCTACAACCTTCAATCTATAGAATGCCAATTTTAAAGTCTCTTCTTTAGAAACATGCATAATTTGGGTGATCTTTCTTATCTCATCTTACTAAAGTTGTGGGTCCTCAACTTCTTTTGACCTGAAGAACTCGGGCGGATTCATTCTCATAAAGTCATGAATTCTAGCTGCTGCTAAATCCCCATTCTATTGAAGTGGGACTGCCGCCTGATGGTTGCCCTGAACATTAGCAGTTACAGCTTGGGCCAGCACCTGAGAAGTAGCCCAAAATTCGGCATGGGATACTTTCCCATTCAGAGGATCAGCAGGCTGGATGGCTGGTTATCATTTCTGTGGGCGTTAGCTCGACAATGAGGCATATTTAACTGTAAAAGAAGAGCATGTTTTAAAAGAAAATAAAGATACTGTAAGTATGATAGATCAAGAAAGAAAGAGATGATTTCCTAAAAATGACTCGTAGCTCTTGCTCATAAATGTAGCGCGCTTCACAGCCATGATAAAGACTCTACGTAACGCGGCTTATCTGACTCCCGAGGACTCTTATAACCTTAGGCTCTGATACCAAGTTTGAATGCCCTAAAAATGAGTCCCGAGATGTTACACGATGCTCAAGACTGGGAGTAGCCTCAAGCTAACCCTGTAAGCCATCTACTAAATCTAAAACTCATAATAAAGAAGTATGGATATATAAATCAAGATAAAATGCAGAATTCTATATGAGCTAAGCTGAAATTGTCCGAATATAATATCTAAAAATACTAACTCAAGAGCCTGATCAATCAATACTGAAAATTTGAAGCATATCTAGTAGTCTGACAAGACTCTACTACTAATGATAGAAAGTCACTGGGACAAACCCCCAGCTGACTCGAACTGTCTGAAAATACTAAATCATTTATACTAATAAGCTAAAAAACTGAATAACTGGGTCCCCAAACTATGAGGACCCACCAACTATTAGGATGCAGATAGAGATACTCAAATTCACTCACGCTGCTGAAACTGAGCACCTGAACCTACATTATGAGACATGTAGCACAGAGACGTATATGTGGATCAGTACTTCTGGATTGCATTGAGTATATTAGGATGAATACATAAGTAAATCAATATTTTAATATTATTATAAATTTGTAAAAGAATGCATGCTAAATGTAGATGACTCACATAAGCTAGAATATCTAAAAACTGAAAATCATAATCAAGAATAGCAAACATGCTACATAGATCTAGTGAGTCATAACATTTAGTTTCTAAAAGTTAGACTTATATTATATCTTTAAATCATGTTGTATAAGTATAGAAAGGACTTACTTTTATATCTGAAATCTGAAAGCTGACATCTTATCATGACCCGAAACTAGGCCCTGGCCGTGATGGGCATCTCAAACAATGAAGGCCCGAGCGCCCTTATCTATCTTGCAATCATACACATTTTCATATAATATGAAGGAAAATGCGGAAATATAAAACAATACAGAATCATGGTCAGTATCATAATTCAATTGAACAATCTGGAATGGAAACCATAAACCTCTAACAACATCTAACATCAGTCTGCGAAATATCTAACAACTGGAAATGACATTTGTCTGAAATTTGGGACAAGGCCCCAGTAGGACCATGAATCAAAATGAAATTACAATAACAAGTTCTAATACAGGCCTTTCGAAGTAAGGAAGGCTCACCAACTGCAAACTTTAGACAAAATAATCTACTACTTAACGGGACCTCAAGACTGTGTCTAAGGATCCTGAAATATAGGGGTTCAATACAGATATACTGGTACGCAGAACAATCCAAAAACAAAATATGCATTTTTATAAAAACATAGGTAAGAGCATTTCATAAATCACATGTCATCTTGAAACTGTTTGAAATCATATGGGCATAATCTGAAACTTTAGAAACACATTCAGGAGTTCATGACTCTACTTTTTATCTTACTTCTGAGTCAGATGGTACACCCTACAATTCTGCTACCCCATGGGCTATATGGGATCCACCCTTGACATGACAAATAATCCCCCAACCTAAGTTTTCCCCAAGGGTTGGAGTTTCTGTTTATTCCACTACACCCCAGGGCCGTCGGTACCGTACAATTTCCATTTCGGGTATCAAAAAATCGTGTTGACAAACCATGATTTTGGGCGATGAGTCGTTTGAATCGTGCTTTCTTCGGGTAACCATCTAACTCTCTTAAGCCCAGTTTTAGATTCTTTAAACCATATCTTCTTTGAGACATTCTTTCTTTCTTAATATTTTTTGGGCACATAAGAAATAGGGAATCATAATACCCCACTTGTAAGTTGTGTCACAACATATCTACTGCCCTTATCTCATTTCAAAAAAGGTTTATTGACTACCCAAACGATCTACCATTTGAACAAAAGTTCATATTTCAAAACAGTTAAAAATCAGCCCATTCTCGATACTTATTCTACGGTGGTCATCATATTCAATTACTTTAAAACCATTCTAAATAAGAATTATGATCATTATAAAACAAGTAAAAACACTCTTTCATTACTTCATGAAAAAAACCAGTACAATTCATCTGTAATAATCTATCAATAGACCCAAACTTTCAACAGTTTGTAAATTCAATTCACAATGTGTAAATCAAATGAAATTTGTAGTAAAAGAGAAAATCACAAGTCTTGTGCTCTCATTAACTTCTCAACATTGACATCACAAGATCACACGAAAGTATTTTGAGTTGAAAATGCTTCGTCACAATCTCCACAATTTCTTTACAACAATATGAAATCCTTGACACATAATCTTCAACAATCTTGAAACCAAATTAGTTTGTAGGTATATATATATATATATATATATATATATATATATATATAGGTTGTGAGAGAGACTTAGAAAATAGTACTTCAGCCATAAAGTGGCTTAGAGAACGCATTAACAAAAAAGCTTATCAGTTAGGATAATAAATGCCAATTAGATATATTGAGTTTATACGAGAACTTCAAAGTCAATATTACAGAGAATTTATATATAAACATCAACTTGTAAAAATCCGACAACAATTTGTAGAAAGATTAGAGCTGTTAAATAAAGAAATAAGAAATCTAGAGACCGATATTTTAAATTTTAAAGAAACAGACGAAATAGTTACCATAGCATCAAATTATTATAAAAAAGCTTTAATTAGAGACCAATCTAGGCTAACAGAAAATATACAGGAAATAGATTTGGATATAACCTATACAAACAGTAGATTAAAATATCAAACTAAGCTAAGCAAAAAATATCTTAACTTAAACCACTTAGGATAAACAAGATAGCTTCGTTAAAACATCTAGATTACCTAGATCTCAGATTCCAACCTGAAAAGAAATATAGAATATTAAAAAAATAATTCTACCATAAGGTGTAATTTTAATCAAGGAGAACATATTTTACATTCAGAAGATAAACAATATAATACAATAATAGACTTTCTAATAAATTCAAGCGAAAAATTCAGGAAAAGGATAATAGTATAATAAGAACTCTAGACCACATAGAAGTTACTCAGAATAAATATAAAAAGACACTAGATAAGATAGAACAAAATTTAGATTATCTTAAGTCTCAAGAAGTAGAAATCGACAGAAAAATCCAGTATTTAAACCATAAGTTTAATTTGGAAAAAATACCTACAAAATTTGAAATCGAAAAACTAATAGCAACTATAATAGAAAAACCTAAAGAATTGGAATTAAAAACAACTCAACTAATATCTAAGCTTGTAGAACAGGTTGAAAACATAACAACAGAAATCAAAGACTTACAAGAAGTAACAAAAAGATTAGAAGAAATATCACTTTCATGAGCGAAGAAGATATAAATTACAATAAAGCACTAGAAGAATCAAAAAATTATCATAGTGATCCTGAAGGACTATCTAGGCATATACCTTCAAGTCAAACAGATAAAATCCTACTAAAACAAAATAACACTATAGTAGAATTACTATTAGATTTACACAAAAAGATAGACATCTTAATAAAAGACAAAGAAACTCAAAAACCTCTCCACAAAGAGCCAGAGTTATCCGAACTACACAAGAAAATAGACATCTTAATAAATAAAGAAACCCAACCAAAAAATAACCTAGAAATAGACGAACTAGTTAACCAATTAAAAAGAATTGAATTAACTCCTAAACAAGAACGAAAAAACATAATACGAAAACCACAAAAATGGACTTTCTATCAAATAGACGGAGAGCCATCGAAAATAATACAGTACAGGAAGAAGAAAGACAAAGAATAAGTTTTTCAGAAAATAGAATAGGAAATAATAATATATTAGCTAGAATATACAGAAGACAACCTAATGCAGAACAGAATCAAGAACTTACCGAAATCATAGATGTAGACAAAGACCTACAAATTTTTCAACAACATCAATTAAAATTATTAAATCCTAAGACACTATATAATGCAGGATATTTTTCTACAGATAACCAGTTATATCGACACTATAGAGAAGAACAAATATCTGCCATAGGAAAAGACTTTAAAATATTAGATTTAGTAAATGCTCATTCTCTAAAACATCTAAAAAATAGAATGGTATTAATGCATATGGGTTTAATAGTTATAGGAATAAAAGGTTTAACTAGAAAAAATTTAGGATCTAAAGTATTGATAACCATATATGATGATAGATGGTCAGACATTAAAAAATCAATAATAGGACTAACTGAAGTAGATATGACAAATAATGGAGGAATATTTTACATAAGTCCAGATTTCCTAATGAACTTAAAAGAATTTGGACAAAATATTAAAATAGGAATTCAGACTAAGGGATACGAAGAAATGAATAGTGGAAATAATTTATTAATGTGCATAGGTTTTATTGGAAAATTAACTCTAAGTAGTAATACAAAATTTAAACTAAAAGTAAATGATGTGGTGGAAATAATGGGAAATAAAGGCATAAGTTTAATAAAACCAATAAAAATAGATCCCGAAATATACGCAAGTTTAGAATGGAATTTAAATAAATTTACGAAACCAAAAATTTTTACACCAGACTCTCATCTATTATATACTACGAGTAAGGGAGAAACTTCGGTAAGGTTTACAGATTACAACTACACAGCTAAAAGAAATTTTGACGACGATGAAACAGAAAGTAATATAGAAACACAAAGCGAGTTTATGAATATAGAAGTCCTCCAAGAGGGATATGAAGTAGACATGGCCATAGAAAAGGCTGAAACTTTAGCGGAAGAATATAAAAATATAACTTTTAAATGTAAAGGATGTCGAAAAGACGACATGCAAATTGAAGAATGTATAAAACATTTCAAAAACTATTTAGAAAGAAATGATAATTTCGGATATAGAAATAACAAAACTAGCTTTGAAAGAAAAGATGAAGACACACTTTCTATATTAAGTGCTACTATCAGTTATAAAGAACTAGCAGAATTAGGACCAACTAGCTCCTCGAGTGCTAGCCCATTCCAACAGACAAACCCTAATCCTCAACCAATAGATTATAGTACAGGTAATGTACCTAGAAGACCAGCAATTAGGATAAACCCCGATACAGAACTTAGGGGCGATCATATAAAACCAGCAGGAAAGAGAATGCCGATAGAGGAACCAATAAAACTACAAGAAGGCGGTAGTAAAGGTAAAATTCTAAATATAGCAGCACATGATCCCCAAATGTGGGATACAGTAATAGACTTATGGAAAGGAATAGTAGCTGCAGATTACTTAAGACATTATACAGAAACAGATACAGAAACAATGTATAAATATTTAGAAACTTTTCTAGGAGAATCTGCAAAGGCTACGTGGGAAAGTTTTAAGACAAATTGCCCATATGACTTCTAGGTTCTATTAAGTATGGGGCCAAATCCCTATAATTTTACAAATAAAATGCATATGTTATTAACAGGAAAAGATCCAAATAGTGGATTATTAGCTCTACAAAAGGAAGCGTTAATAAAACTAGAACAATTAAGCATTTCACATTGGGTATATATAAAGAAATTCCTACAAGACTACTTCTATTATTGTACTGTCAGTGGAAATACATTTAATGAAGAATTAGGCAAAAAATTGTTTAATAAATTACCAGGAGCCTTAGGAAGAGAAATAGAAAATAGATGGTATAAGAGAGATGGGGTAGTTGCTAACCCAAATTTAAAATGGACAATAGGACATAGAACACAACATATAATGGATATATTAACAGAAAAATGTACAAACATACAAATACAAAAATAATTGAAAAGAAATGAAATGAATTTTTGTAAATCTGTTATATACACAACTCAAAATTATGATCAGAAACAACATAAAAAGTATAAGAAAAGAAATAATCAGAAACCATATAGTAGAAAACAATACTTCTTAAGAAAGTCAAAGGCTAAAAAACCTTGGTTAAATAGAGATCGACATGTTAGAAAATATAGAAACGACAGAAATTATAAAAATAAACTAGAATGTTATACGTGTGGCAGTATAGACCATCTAGCCAACGTATGTCCTAAGAGAAATAATAATAGAACTAGAAATTCTCAATTAATAGAAGATTTCCAAGAAACTTTATTAAACGTAGATGAATATATGTCCGATACAGAAAGTATATACTCAATAATAAGTATTGACATAAATGATAAAGATAATCAAAAATCCGACTCTTCTGAATCAGACGAGGATAACCTAGTTAATGAGCTAGGTCAAGAAATGGAAGATTTAGACTTAAGCAACCTAATGATTAATAATTTAATGAATGTTAATCAAGAATGTATACATGAATTTCAAAGAAATAAGGGTTTAGATAGTAATCGATGCCGTATATGTAATTGGTACCCAAGTAAAGACAACAAAGCTAAATGTAAAAAATGTTACCTAGAGGCATGTATAAATTGTATAGAAAACACTTTAAAAATAAAAGTAGAATCAGAAATAAATAATGGACAAAAATATACGACCAATCAAATCCTAAACCTCAGGGTCTCTACTCTAGAAACCCGCTTAAATGATCTGGAACAAAGACTAAATATTCTAGAAAAAGGAAAAACAAAAATCACCTTAGAAGAAACGGATACCCAAGAAGCAGTAAATTTAGAGAAATTGGAAGCAGAACTTATGAATTTAGAAGATACTAATACTAATCTAATATGCAATGAAGATAAAGAATTCTCTACCATTAAAGTTTTAGTAAAAATCAAAATAAAAGATGTCGAAATAGAAACTCTAGCATTAGTAGATCCCGGATGTACTAGCTGTTTAATCAATAAAGAAATAGTACCAGAACACTTACTAAAAATACTTGAAAAACCTATAATGGCTACTCAAATGGATGGATCACACAATATCTATAATTATTATATAGAGAAAGCTCAACTAAGTATTTTAAATACATGCAATCAATTCTATAACCCAGTTTACAATGTTAATAAAATACTAGCACGAGATTTAAATATAGGATCAGATTTTGTTATAGGATTAAGATTTTGTATACAAAATCGAGGAGGATGTCTCTTGACAAGAGATGGAATAATGCTCTTTAAAAATTTAACTTATACACCAGTACAAACAGTAACATTGCCAACAGTATATAGAACACTAAACACAAATAAAACTAGGCTGCTTCCAGAACCGTGTTGCGACAGTTGCCAAAACACTCAATGTCAAAACAGCAACCTGTCAAAAGAAAATAAAAATATAAAAGAAAACCTAGAAGAAGTTAGAAACTATACTCTGCTTAATGCAGAAGGACAAGAATGCCTAACAGATATCGAAAAAGACTATACCCTAATAAGCATAGAAACTCAGTTTTATAATTTTAGAAAAGGAATAAATAAAATAGGAATAATAAACAGTCCAAAAGATTTAGAAAATATAATCTCTATATTAGACGAAATGGAGATAATAGGAGAAAGACCGTTAGCCCATTGGGAAGCCAATGAGATAATGTGTAAATTAGATATAATTAATTTAGAATATACAATAAAAACGGCACCTATAGAAGCAAATAATGAAGATACTAAAGAATTCGATACACAAATAAAAGAACTCTTACAATTAGGAGTAATAAGAAGATCTACCTCTAAACATAGATCAGCTACTTTTATGGTAAGAAATCATAGTGAACAAGTAAGAGGTAAAGCTCGTATGGTAATTAATTACAAAAGATTAAATGATAATACTAGAACAGATGCTTACAAACTACCAAATAAAAGTGAGTTAATCAATAGAATTCAAAATAAAAAGGTTTACAGTAAATTTGACTGTAAGTCAGGCTACTGGCAAGTCAAAATGCATCCAGATAGCATAGAATGGACAGCATTCACATGTCCAAGCGGACATTTTGAATGGTTAGTTATGCCGTTTGGATTAAAAACAGCTCCGCCCATTTTTCAACGAAAAATGGGTAACATATTTGGAGAATATAAACATTTTATCTTAGTATACGTAGATGATATTTTAGTATTTAGTCAAACCATGCAAGAACATTTAGGACACTTACAAGTAATTTTTAGACTATTTGTTAAACATGGTATAATAATAAGTAAAAAGAAGATGGAGTTATGCAAAACTTATATTAATTTTCTAGGAATAACTCTAGGAAATGGAAAAGTAAAACTACAACCACACATAGCAAAAAAGGTACTAGACATGCCAGATAAATTAGAAACAACAAAAGATTTACAAAAATTCTTAGGATTAGTAAATTATGCGCGAAATTTTATTCAAGATTTAGGAAAAATAGCAGGACCTTTATATGCAAAAACAGGTAGCAAAGGACAAAAACATTTTAATATAGAAGATATTAAATTAGTTCAAAAAATAAGAGAAAAAATCAACAATATCCCGGACCTAAAAATTCCATTAGAATCAGACTACTTAATTATTCAAACAGATGGAAGTGACTTAGGATGGGGAGCTATTTTAAAAGCAAGACCTAATAAATATAGTAATAAAAGTGAAGAACAAATATGTGGATATCAAAGTGGCGCGTATAAAGAAAAAGGAAACATGAGCGCTATAGACTTAGAAGTATTAGCTATCATATATGGTCTAAACGCCTTCAAACTGTACATACTAAATAAAGAAGAAATTTTAGTCAGAACAGATTGTGAAGCTATAGTTAAATTTCATCAAAAAATAAATGACAAAACTAGTAGCAGAAGAAGATGGCTAAATTTTACAGATACCATATCCGTTTACAAGAATATAGTATTCGAACATATAAAAGGAAAAGAGAACGAATTAGCTGACCAGTTAAGTAGACTACAACTAGGAATAAATAAATAAGTTTTAATTTTACTCATTTGTTTTCAGCATGAGACCAACAGGACAACCTCCTGCAGACAAAGGCAAAGGTGTAGCTTCGTCCTCAGAGGCTTACCAACAGACTATGTTAGGTAACTTAAATTTTAGACCATTAGAATCTCTCGAGACAATGGAACGAATTCATTTCGGCCCATTTAATTTAATCGCATACCCCAAGAGTAATATACCTTTTAGAATAAGACCAGACTACGTTTTAGACAGACCTCAAAGATGTTTAATAGATAACCTCTGGATTTCTTACAATAGACAAAATCGAAATCATTTCATGGCATCTATGAATGCTTTATGTCATTACATGGCCGAAAAAAGTAGGCCTCGTTTTAAATACTATGTAGTAATTCATGGAAAAACTAATGGCATTTTCCAAACATGGTTAGAAGTATTAGACTCTATACAAGGTCTCAAAGCCCCTCTTTTTAAAGGTTTTAATGATTTCACAGAAGCCACTAATCATGCTAGGGGATATTTAGGGCTAAATTATTACATATCTCCTTCTCTTAGACAAAATCCAGACCAGATACCCCAGTACAACTTGCAAAAGGAAACTGGAAAGATTATTTTTTGTAACCATTATTCTTCTATGACGGAAAACTTCAAAACGCTAAATGCCCAAAAGGAGTCACTCCTTATGGAAAACACTAGATTGATTAAACACATACAAATGTTAGAAACAAAACTCAGACAGCAGACTCCAGTAAGCAAAACTGATGCACAAACTCAGACCCCAACTCAGAGTTCTCCATCTCCTCAAAAAATGGATGAGAAGGGTGTGCATTTCCCAATAAATGCTCAGAAATCCACTGTACCGGATGTTGGTACAGCTAGTCCGATTCAAACGGTGATTGGTAAAGACAAATCAAATCCGTTCATGGCTGTCACTTTGCCAAAAAGTGAAGATGAAGGCTGCTCTTCATCAAAAGCTAAAATAAGATCTAAGACTTCAAAAAAGACTTTAATATCCAAGAGAAAAAGTGAGACGATAGAGACAATAATTAAACAGACTCTAGACAGATTTTTTAGTAACCAAACTCAAAACAAATATATGGATGGACTACCAGACGAACAACCGGATAGCACTGTACCAGAAATAAATAATACAGATAATAATTCTGCAAGATCAAATGAAGAAGATAGCATAGCACAATTCCAGGATGCTCAGGATCCATATGAAGACGACGACTCAAGCATGAGCTTCGACTCCATAGCCCTGCACAACTTGGATACGTAAAAATGCTCTACAGTTGTAAAGATACTCTACAGTTGTCATAGTTTTGTATTATTAGCTAGTATGGTCAAGTGGGGATGCCCACTTTATGTCTTGTAAAAGTCAGAGTCAGTCTGAGTGCTTTCTTTATCACTACTTTCTAAAAAGAAAGAAAAACTGTTGAAGCACGCGTCAAAATAAGTGTGAAAGAAAATTAATAACGCATGTGACGATGGGGCCCAAAGCGTACCCGACTTGCATTATTAAAGTTTTCTTTCTTATCCCTTATCTAAAAGTGTCGGCCAATTATGTTGCGGCCACGTAGTAGCTTTAGAACCACTCCTTTATGTACCTTTTTCCTATAAAAGGAGCACATCTTGTAGTAGAAAGGCAGAGTGAAATCAACCAACCTAAAAACTCAACTGAAATGTTTAAACCTTTCCTCCCAAAAAAGTTGTCTAACCCAGTCGTTCTTGTATAAACTTTGTAACATCGTGGTTTAAATAAAAGCTTCAAGTTTTCTATTCGATCTTTAGGGGGTTCCCGAAAGGAAAACCTCTCTCCTAGTTACTTCATGTAAGTTCTTATTTCCGTATTTTCCCCACAAAAATATTTATATTCGTGTTCTTATATATGTTTTAAATAGTTTTTTGCATAACCATGTAAATTAAACTGTCTATAACCTTCTTACCCTTAGTATATGGTTAGCCTCTTAATTTCTTAGTATCAACGATGGATTAACCTGTAAATTCCTAGGAATTCTGACTTTTTTAGTCCAAAAGGTCTGCACAATAGACAAAGGACGATTGTTAGCTGCCAGATAAAAATTTTCCGGGGTGTGGTTAAAGAAGTACGATGTTAAGAACATAGATTAAGAGGAAGAGATGAACAGGGTAAAAAAAAAAAAACTTTGGGGAAAATAAGAATGAAAACATGAAGAAACAGTAGGAAAGAGACAGTACTGAGTAGGTTTTTACAAACTGATATATCATTAGTCACTAAAAAATTGAAATTTACCATTGGTTTTATCGAAACGGTTCTTTAGCATTAGTTTGTTTTTGAAATACTTTATTTAATTGAAATATTTTACTTTATTGAAATATCCGACTATTTTGGTATCAAAGCGAGAAGGTTTTGGGAACATTACCTACTAACTCGCAAAGTTTTATAAATTTTTATGAAAAAACATAGATCTTTCCAAGATATAAGGTGTATGTATTTCTACTTATATAGAGAAATTAGAAAAAGAAACAACATATTAACTAAAAAACGTAATTTAGAAGGAGGCCAAAAAAGGCTACTAAAAGTTAATAGAAAATATAAAGTTAATTATAACGACTTATTAAGTGCAGTAAATTGGGAGATACAAGTGCTACTATATATATATATACTTTAATTTAAAAATAGTAAAATCCATGCCCATGACGTTTAGGATAGTCCCACGTACCTTAATTGCAAAGAATCACAAAGAAATTTCTAAAAGATTTGACCTTTAAGCTTGATTGCCCAAACCCTAGTTGTTTTCTCCTCTTGTGCTCTTGAAAGATGACTTAGGGAACTTAAGAGAGAGTAAAACATTATTAATAGGCTTAATTTCATTTTAAGGATGATTAGGGATGGAATTTGGGTGAGGGATTATAACTAAAGTTCCCTAGACCCTTTAGGAATTGAAATAATGCATAAAACCACTTTTAAATTCGCGTTAGATTTCGTGTTGGGGCACAGTCAATGCAACGCGTCAAGATTACATCGGCTTACTGCCTCACACAGAAAATGCCATAAATTTTTGGTCGGTTATCAAAATTAGACGAAATTGGTATTGTTGGAAAGCTAATTCAAATATCTAAAATTTGTTGGGTCTTGAGCTGAAAAATTCTATGTGTATCGAAAGTTATACACATTCAAAGTAGACCCTTGTAGAATCAAATATCAAACTTTGGATGAATGAATGACTCTTAGCTCAACTTTTCTCCAAGTGATTTTTATGAATACTTCTCACCTCATAATCACTTCATACACTAGGAGAAGGACCATGACACATGAATTTAAATATAAACCATGGAATTAGAGCTTACGCACGTAGGAACGATGGTTCGATTTCTAGCTCGAAAAAGTGAGGTGTTACATTATCTCCCTCTTGGGATCATTCATTCCCGAATGATGGGTAGGGACTTTTTAAAGCTCTAAAAGTGTAGAATAAAGAACGAAACCTTGCATCGAACATGTTTCCTTAACAAAATATGTAAAAGCATCAAATGAGCTTCTTGATAACCCCTAGTAAAATGTGAAAGCACGAAACATGAGATAATGAGACTTTACATAGGGATGATCTTGCACATGAGTTTTATGAACCATAATCATCATAACATGAGGCATGAGTTAATTTGGTTATAACAGGACTGACTTACATCAGTACTAATTATGAAATAAGGTTTCCATGGGACATAGGATTTGGAAGCATTCTCCACCTTGCAAGGTACAACGAATAGACTTAAACTTAGAGACACTAATCGTCTATGCCCCAAACAATAAATAGCATACTTCAAACTTTTCAACTTACAATTATCCCATCACACATCTAACCACAAGAGTTTGAGTCCCAATGCAAAGTGCTTTTACGTTGGAGCCTAACTCGGAGTAACAAGGTGGTAACTTAAGCTACAGGAACCTGTACTATACATCTCCTTAAGAATATTTCTTCACCTTATAAATACCATCAAACACCGTCGGGTTTTAATTAAGAGAGTACTAACCACATAGCACATAGGTTTGTGTTTTCATCAATTACAAAGTTCAAGCCTAATCATTACCACACCAACTTCATGGATCTGCCCACCAAGACCAACAATTTTCTATTACTCTCACAATTATTTTCACAACATTTCTCCTTCGTAACTATTTCACACAATAAAATTCCTCTCATTTTTCCTTTAATCTATAACCTTAGTTCGAGAATCACATCAAAATTTTCACCTTCAAGAACATCTACTCCCCCACCTAATGTACTACTACGTTTCCACAACCACTATTATACTAACATACGGAGGATCATTGTGGGACCTGAGTATAAACATCATCAATGAAAGTAACACTATTAGACCATAACTTATACTTATTTCATTACTCAAGTAGGGACATGAAATGAAGATACGATAAAATTTACACAAAGTTCTCCATAGATCAAGTGTCTAGATCATAAGTAGAGAGTTATTCGAAAGAAACACATTACAACATGAATTCTTAGGATAGAGCACAGGGAGAAAATATTGGTGCACATATCAAGATAAAATGAGAGAAAGAGACTGAATTACCCTCCTAGACCTGAAAATCAGTAAAATGAACTTGGCACCCGATGCACTACCAGATATGATGCGATGATGTCGCATCGATCCCACCAACGTGCTACCCGATGCAGCATGAAGATATTGCATTGACTACTATTTTTGAAATCCAAAAACGTCCCATCCCTTTCCCAAAAAATCCAAAATTTCTTCGAGACATCCCCTTTTTCATCCCTGAACATGAATCAACTCAAAAATCTATGTCTCGAGGTCGGGAAGATCAATTTAAAAAATCATGAAAGATAAGATCTTAAAAATAGGTCTAAGTCTTCTAATACTTAGAAAAATTTTGGGTTATAATCTCTCTATGCATGCAACTAATGGTAGTATTTAGTCGAGAATACTATAGGGTGTCACATTTCAACTAAGGCATAGATTTCCACTTGAAGCAATTGCTTCTCACTTACAAAACTGGCATTTTCCATGAGTTAGAACTTTGGCTTATCCCAACATAAATAAAATAACAACATATTGAAGCATAGTTTCCTTTGAACTAAGCATGATATAAGACGTGGATTTTTGGATCATGAGAATCATAACATAGGGCTTGAATACATGAAAGACTGGATTACTAAGGGACATTATTGCTTCTAGTTTGGAGGTCAATTCATGGACATAAGTCCATAGACAATTCGAACTATAGGCAAAGGCATGACTTGAACACATGATGTAAGACATTAGCAAAATAATCTCCTAAATTGAAGTAGGAGGAACTTACTTGAATAGGAATTGATTTATCACGATTCTTTCTTGCAACTTGGCAACACAAGGAAATTCGGGAACTACTCTAATCCATCATCTCCCTCTTAGATCAAAGTCACACTTCTAGACATGAGGACATAACCTTGCATCGAATTCTATAGCCACAACTCTCAACAAAAAAGGGATATCACCATATAATTAGACTCTAAACTCTCCCCTCAATAATTTTTAATATAAGGACACTAAATTCTCCCTAGGACATCCCTTTTAGGGACACAAATCCTAATTTCCTCCAATCCCTAAAGTTATTGACTTATGGCTAACATTATGCATAGACACCCACGCTTTCAAACACTTAATGCTCTATCTTTAATTTTTTATACTAGCATTACACCTCTAATCACATAACTTGTAACTTAACAAACCAAAGGCACACAGTGACTACCCATATTTCTTCAATTCAACTCTAAATAACGCTATACGACAACTCCCCTGACTTCTCCATACCACAAGATTCGAGAATGAAATCTAGGTGCTCGTGACACTCATACACATAACACCTTATCTAGCAACATGCTACCTCAGGGTTCAACTTATTCCTATATACTCACGTTCTTATCTACTTAATGATTCAAACATAACTCAATGTTTAAACTCTAATCCTCATATACACATATACCTCACAATTACCACTTAAAATTTCTATAAATAATCAACCTAGGCTCTTTCACAAATCACATCAAGCTTACTAATTCATTCCCATAAAACATGCATCATTAATCTTAAGTTACTATTCTTACCACCACTTTCTACATCTAAAGTTCAAGCTTATAATCTACCAACAATCACGTACAACCGTTGAAGCATGCAACATACTATGCTAGTCCATCAAATTGGAAAATCAACCCAAATATTTCACTTCACTTAACTACTACCTACAATCATAATCCCTCCATGACATCACCATTACAAATTAACATCCACTATATACCTTCTTACATAAAGTACTAGTATACAACTACTAGAGAAAGGAAAATCAAGGGGCGTAAAGTCATTAACTAAGAATAGACGATCTAAATCTTATAATATAACCTATTGCAATCTTATCAACATATTCCACTTTCTTATATCATAGTTAGTTACCCATGCATACATCACAACTACCTTCAAAATTTCATGTACAACAATGTGTCTATACTTATAACTTATTTTCTATTCTAACGCTTTCCATTCACAACCTTTAAGGGATTCATATGACAATAATCACTATCCACTCTAGGCTCCTTCCCTATTTTGTATAACTAATAATCGTAGCTAGCCACTTCCTTCATAGAATACTATATAATCTACAAATATTGCTATAACACTAGTCACTTACTATTAAAAAAAAACAACCCATCCCTCAATCAGGGGTTATACAACTAAAACTAGCTTCTTTATGCAAAAATCACCCCCACTCAAACTTCTAACTTGTGACTTCATACAACTAACTTCTGGACCATCCTACTAGCAATAGATCATTACACTTTAACATATACTACTACTCGGGTAGAAATACAGTTCTAACATTCTGCTACACATCATTACTCTTATATATGACATCTCCAAGAAAGGCTTTAGGAAAAGAATTGAACACACTCCATACCTCAGGCTCAAATGCATGATTGATGTGGATAAGGGGTATAAGCTTAAATCAATAAACTTTAAAGAACTTATGGACTCTTCTCAAGTCCTTGTGTAATTTCATAACTTTATGGATAACTCAGTCAGAGAGAACTACATCACTGGGGGAGCTAGACTCTTACACTTGTATCGTCTCATCAATAAAGCATGACCTATGAAATTAGAACGAGGAATGAACTTGGATAACTCTCTTATGGACTACTCTATAGCACGAACTAGAGTATGAAAGAATAGAAAACAACTCCTAAATGCACGGTAGCCTCCTGATTATAAGTATGGTGTACAACATAACCATAAGAAAGACTCTACTAGACACGATTCCGTAGACACCCTGGGACTATGAACCATGCTCTGATACCAAGTTTTTCATAACCCAAACGAGGTCCCTGGCCATGACGGTTATCCCAAACCATGAAGGCCCGAGCGCCCTTCTCTATCTGGCAATCATACACACTTTTATATAATATGAAGGTAAATACAGAAATATAAAACAATACAGAATCATGGTCAATATCATAATTCAATTGAACAATCTGGAATGGAAACCATAAACCTCTAACAACGTCTAACATTAGTCTGCGAAATCGCTAACAACTAAAAATGACATTTTTTTGAAATATAGGACAAGGTCCCCAGTAGGACCATGAATCAAAATGAAATAATAATAACAAGTTCTAATACAGGCCTTCCAAAGTAAGGGAGGCTCACCAGCAGAAAACATCTGATAAGTCAATCTACTGCTTAACGAGACCTCAGGACTGTGTCTCAGGATCCTGAAATATAGGGGGTCAATACAAATGTACTGGTACGCAGAACAATCCAAAAACAAATATGCATTCTTATAAAAACATAGGTGAGAGTATTTCATAAATCATATGTTATCTTGAAATAGTTTACCACCACCTCCCCTATCTGCTAAAATTAGAGCTCGAGGAGCCTGTTCTCAAATTAGGACAAAACCTCCTAATGTGACTTACTCCACTGCACCTATAACATACTTAGACCCATAGAAAAAGAACCACTAAAACTACCTTCTCTACGGGCATTCTTTTCTACTGCCTAAGATTAGTACACTCATCCCTTTTTATATCTCTCAAAGTATAAGGCATGTACTTTTTTAGAAAAAATTAAGTCCAAGTCAAGGGAGGAAAATCTGCATCTCTACACTCTACATAATCAATCCACCATATCTTGGCATTCCCTTGAAATTGGAAGGTAACTAGTTCTACACCATACTGCTCAACCACACCCATCTTCGAGAATAAGAATGAAAGAAATCAAATACCAATTGGAATCGCCAAATACCAATTGAAATCAAGTAATATCACGTAAGAAAGAAGAATTTGAATTTTTCTAGTGTCTTATAGCCTCTTAAAGAAAAGTGCAAACGTCTCTGTACCATTCCGCAAGACTCTTCTAGACATGTTCTTGTACGATGAGATCGACAAACCTAGGGCTCTGATACCAACTTTGTCACGACCCAAATGGCCATAAGTGGCACCCATACTAATCTTCCTGTAGGAGAACTATATAAATCAAATTATTACCCAATCACTTAGTCAATATTAAGACTATATTATCATAAAACCAACTTAACAACAATAATATGGAGCTAATCATCAGTAATTCAAAAATCAACAAACTACTTACTGAAAAACCCCAAGACCTAAAAATCATCATACAAGAACTACTAACAAAGACCATGTCTAAAGAAATATCAAAAAATAAAGTAAATAAAGAATGTTTCATTGCCCAAAATATGGACAAGAACAAATAAGATGACCCATGGAATCCTTCAGATGGAGTACTCACCCTTGGATCAAAATCTGCTATCAAACTCTAAAGGTGAGATCATGTCTAAGCCTCTAAAACACTTTCTGGACTCAACAGAAAAAGAGTGCAGGGTAGTATCAGTACAAACCACTATGTACTGGTAGTTATCATAGGCCAACGCAATTTAATAGCATGTACATAACATAAATCAAATAACAAGTAGACAGGCATCGTCATATAATAATAGTCGATGAATCAACAATACATTAACAACAGATCAAACAGTGATCACAAACATTCACATAACCATCAAGAGTTTTAACCGTACTGTAAACATCCACAGACTCAACCAAAATATGTACACACATGCTATGGGACTTATTTTTTCCTAAATAGTCATGACCTGTAGGGAACAATCTATGTTCATATACCGTACCAGCATGGTACACGATCCAACATATACATACCCATACCAGTGTGGTACCCAATCTAATATATACATACTCGTACCGGTGTGGTACCCTATCCAACATATACATACCCATACTGGCATGGTACCCGATCCAACATATACATATCCGTATTAAAATGGTACCCAATCTAACATATACATATTCGTATCGGTGTGGTACCCGATCCAATATATAAATATTCATACCGACGTGGTACTCGATCCAACATATACATATTCGTACCGGCATGGTATCCGATCCAACATATACATATCCGTACCAGTGTAGCACCCGATCCAACAAATACATATCTGTACCGGCATGGTACCCGATCTAACATAAACAAGTAATATCAATATCAAATTTACACTACCTCAAAACATACAATATGATGTAGCAAGTTTGCAAGTACACTTGAAGTCATAAGAAAATTCCATCAAGTAAATTTTCAATAATCATTTATACACGCCTCAACAATCCAAACATCATCAATTTCAAGCATGTCCAAATACCAATCAACACGAATTCAATTTAGGAGCATATACACAATTAAACCAAGTCTAAACTCCAATTAAACTGTAACCTACCTCAATCGCAGAATCCAAATGTAGCTAGTTCACAAGCATCTAACCTTTTCTCATTATTTTGAAACATTCAAAATGAGTACGAATTTAATGACACCTATTTGTAAATTCTTACTCTAAAAATCTTAGATCAAAAATTTCAGTTTTTCTAACACTTAAAATTCGAAATAGTGTTTGAAAAAAAAAAAAGAAAAACTACAGTTTTGACTCCACTAAATTCACATAACCATAGCAATTCTGGAGTAACATTAGTGCCATTGAATTGGCAATCATTACCAACACATTTAATATACTAACTAACTAAGTATCAGTTTAATCATTAGAGTCTTATCCACTCATCATTACTTTGTCCTTATTAAGGATTTTTTATTCAAATTATCTGCACAACCTCCAATCCTCCTATCACTGCCCACAAATTTAACCAATTTACTTTAGAGTAAATACATAATTTCCTCCTGATATTGGCTGAAATTTTCAAAAAGACATCTAAACTTTGAATTTGACCTATTACCCCATGATTCTTACTTAATCCGTTGCAAATACACAAATTTTCGTTGAACTTCAGTCATATCAAAGAGAGTGAACACCCGCACCAATCAGGTGCTGACACGTGTTAAATATATTTAATTTTATATTTTATTTATTTGTTTAATAAATTTTTCTTTTTTATTTAATTTATTACCCCACCCCACCCCACCCCCTCTTTCACCACCCCAACCCATTCAGCAACTCTCCTCCCCCTTCTCCTGTATCCAGTGGCTCCCCCTACCCCATCATCTTCCTCATTCAGCATCCTAACCTTGTAAATGTCTCTCCTTACCCCCCTCCACTCATACACCATCATCACCACCACCACTACCACCATCACTACCACTACCCCCATCAAAACATACTCACCACCATCATGAAATTGAAACTCCATTTTTACACTTTTGAATTTTTCTTGAATTTCAACCATTTTAATTCAAACTTCATATCAATTGCTTCTTCAAAATCAAAATTCAATTCTATTAAACATTCAAAAGTGATAAATAGAGCTTTAATAGAGGAGCTATAGAGGAGCTTTAATGGTGTTGAAGATCTTTAATGGGTAGTTAAATGATATGATTAACTACAAATAAGAAGCTTTAATGATATGATTTACAAAAAACTTCAATAAAGCTTTAATAGAGGATTTAATGGTGTTGAAGAAGAAATGGTGGGAGGAGGGGCAGGGGGAGGAGTGATACAAAAGATCAAACTTATAACAAAAAATCAAGAGAACAACAAGAACAACATCACTAGAGAATCAAAGGCCCTACTCGGCTTCTCTAGGTTTTCAAGGCAACAACGACAATATTCAACAAGATAGATAAATAACACAAGATTGCAATAACTATAGTGAATTGATAGAGCCCCCACACGGCTTCACTATATCAAGATACAAACAACAAGATTATAAAATAATGGATAGTAATTTGACACAAAATATCCTAGAATCTAAGAACCCTAACATGGAGATTAGGACCCTAAGACTAAAAGATATTTACACCAAATTCTTACTTGAATCAAGAGGAACTCATGAACCTTAAGACCCCCAAGTTTCTATCCAAAGAACAACAGAAGTGTTACTACACCTTGTTCTCTAGTTTTGGGTTCACTCTCAAGAACAAGAGAGAGAAGTTATCAAAATATTACAAGACTTGTGTTTCTTCAATAATAGAATGAACGAAGTCTAAGAAATAGCCTTATTATTGTCTATTTATAGTACTCCACAAAATGAAAGGAAAATAACCATTCTACCCTTGGTCTTGAGTAGCTTTGGAGTGTAATTAAAAAAAAGTGTTACTACACTTTTTTTGGAGTGTAATAAACGTACACTTCAAAGCCCCTCTTCACACTTCAAAATATGGAATCCCTTATATGAATTAATTACACATTCACACACGGCCATTTACATGAATATGGCTTGGAGTTTTTATAACTCCCAAGCTTGGCTACGTGTGAATGGTTTTGAACTAGTTGCACTTGTATCATCCTCTCCATCTTGAAGGGAATTTGTTCTCAAATTCAGTGGATATTCATCCTCAACTGTGGCAATAGGAGAGAGGTCACATATGTTAAAGGTGTTGTGCACTTGATATTCCGAAGGAAGGTCAATTTTGTTAGCATTATCATTTCAAGTACTTGAAAGGGACCATCACCCCTCGGCATCAATTTGGTTTTCCTTTGTAAAGAAAACCTGTCTTTTCTAAAGTGCACCCAAATGCAATCACTCGGTTCAATTATAAGATATTTTCTCCCCTTGTTCGCTTTCGTAGAAATCTCTTGATTTTTATTCTCAAGCTTTTGCCTCACTTTCTCATGCAATTTCTTCATGGATTCGGCCTTATTGCTTCCATCTAAGCTAATCATAAGATCACTTGGTAAAGGAGTTAAATCTAAAGGGGTGAGGGGTTGATACTATATGCACATTCAAAGAGAGTCATTCCCGTACTTGAGTGTATAACCCGATTGTATGCAAATTCCACCAAAGGTAGGTAGTCCTCCCATGAAGTCATTTTACCTTAAATCATTGATCGTAACATAGAACCCAAATTCCTATTTACAACCTCAGTTTGGCCATCAGTTTGTGGGTGGCAAGATATAGAGAATAGCAATCTAGTGCCAAGCCTACCCCACATTGACTTCCAAAAGTGACTAAGGAACTTAGAGTCCCTATCACTTACAATGGTCCTCGGAACACCATGCAATTTGACAATATTTTTAACAAATAAAGAAGCCACACTTGATGCATCTTCACTTTTTGAACAAGGTATGAAGTGTGCCATCTTAGAAAACTAATCAATTACAACAAAAATGCTATCCCTACCTTATCTAGTCCTCGGCAATCCTAACACAAAATTCATAGATATATCAAGCCAAGGACGTAAAAAAGTGGGAAGCGGGTTATATAACCCGTGAGGAAGAAGCCGAGACTTTGCTCCCTTACAATCTACACATTGGCTGCAAATCCTAGCTACATCCTTGTGCATTTTAGGCCAATAAAATTGCTCCTCCAATATCCCAAGGGTCTTGTCAATCCGAAAATGACCCATTAGACAACCATCGTGTGCTTCTCTCACAAACAAATCTCTCCAAGAGCTAGAAGGTACATACAATCATCTACCTTTAAACAAGTAACCATCAAACTTGGCATAGGGATTTGAACCCCTATCTGAAACCCACTTGTCCCTACCCAATTTTTTGCATTCCCTAAAGATAGAAGCAAAGTGAGGATCCTTAGGATACAATACCTTTAGGCTCTCAAAACACATTAACTTTGAAGATAAAGTGGACACAAGTACAAGTTTTCTAGACAAGGCATCGGCAACCACATTGTCCTTACCCTTCTTGTATTGACTAACATAAGGAAAGGTTTCTAGAAACTCAATCCATTTGGAATGCCGTTTGCTAATCTTATCTTATGCCCGTAAGTGTTTCAAGGATTCATGGTCCATATTGATCACAAATTCCTTGGGCCATAAGTAGTGTTGCCAATTGCCCAATGCTCTAATCAAGGCATACAATTCTAATTCATACGTAGAGTAGTTTAGACTAGCACCCTTGAGATTTTTACTAAAATAAGCAACCGGTTTTAAGTCTTGCATCAAAACAGCCCCTATGCCTACTTTACTAGCACCGCATTCAACTTCGAATGTTTTATCAAAGTTGGGCAATTGTAACAAAGGCGTAGAAATGAGCATAGCTTCTAAAGCTTCAAAAACCTTAGCTTGCTCTTCACCCCACTTAAAGGGTTGGTCTTTCCGAAAGACCTCGGTCAAGGGGGAGGCTATGGTTCTAAAACTAGCCAACCCGTGGAAGCTTCTTACTTCACCAATGGTTTATGGGATTGGACAATTTTTGATAGCGTCTATCGTATATTTATTCACTTCGACCCTTCTTGAACTAATAATAAAACCCAAGAAAACAACTTCATTAACACCAAAGGAATGCTTTTCAAGATTGGCATACAACTTTTCTTTTCTAAGAACATCAAAGACACTTTGTAAATGCAATACATTGTCATCTATGGACTTGCTATACCAAGACATCATCAAAAAAAAAAAAAACAAACTTTCCAATAAAAGGCTTCATCACATGATTCATTAGCCGCATGAATGTACTTGGAGCATTGGTTAGGTCGAATGGCGTAACCATCCATTCATAGAGACCAAATTTGGTCTTGAAAGCAATTTTCCATTCATCTCTGGGTTGTATACGAATTTGGTGATAACCACTCCAAAGATCTATCTTGGAAAATATACAAGAACCATTCAACTCATCAAGCATGTCATCTAATCTAGGAATAGGGTGACGATATTTTACCATAATCTTGTTGATGGCTCAACAGTCCACATACATACGCCAAGTCTTGTCCTTCTTTGGCACTAATAATACCGGAACCACACATGGAATCATGTTCTCTTTGATGTACCCTTTGTTGAGAAGTTCTTCAACTTGTCGTTGTAGTTCTTTGGTGTCCATATGGTTGCTTCTATAAGCCAGTTTTTTTGGTAATTATGATCCTGGCACAAAGTCAACTTTATGCTTAATACCCCGAAGTAGGGGCAACCCTTGCGGAAGTTCTTTGGGAAAAAAATCTTCATAATCCTGCAACACAAGAGAAATCAAAGGAGAAATAAAAGAATTAGTGGGGTTAGTGTTAAAACAATGTGCCAAAAGAAGCATGGGTGTGTCTTCATCATGATCCACGAAGAGCTCCTTCTTTCTAACTAACATCACCATATTTTCTTTTCCATTTGATGTTGAGGTAGCCCCGGATACCCCCACTACCTCACCTACGGGTTCCCCTTCCTTTTCTTTATTTTTGGATTTCTTCCCCTTTTCTTTCAATTCCCTCATCCTTTGATGCAACTCGTTCACTTGTGAAGGCAAAAGTGGATGAAGTGTGGCCTTTCGGCCATCCCACTCAAGTGTATATCGATTAGACCTCTCATCATGTTTGGTAGACGTATCATATTGCCAAGGTCTACCTAACAACAAGTGACATGTTTGCATTGGTATTACGTTACAAAGTACTTCATCATGGTAGTTTTCTACTTTAAACCGTGTCACACATTGCCTCATGACTTTTAATTCACCATATTCATTCAACCATTGCAACTTATAAGGTCTAGTATGAAGTGTAGTTGACAATTTCAAGAAGTTCACCCTAGCAACACTAACAATATTTGCACAACTACCACTATCTATCACCAAAATGCACACACTACCCTTCACAAGGCACTTAGTATGGAATAGATTCTCCCTTTGGCTAGGATCATATATTGCCTTACTAATCATGGAACGCCTCACTACAATGTTCGAAATAACACACTCTCCTTCCTGCAGATAAACATCTTCCCCATCATCATCATCATGTGGCTCACCCTCAGTTTCTTCTTCATCTTAAGGCTCAGCCTCATTTTTCTCTCTTTTAACACCCACTTCTTCACCAAGGAAATACAATCTACCTTTCCTTAGGATTACATTGCGTCGATTAGGGAATTCGTTAGCTTTATTCCCCTAACCTTGTAAATTGAAGCATTGGAACCCTTTAGGATTAAGATACTTGTGAACTTCTTACCTCGGAGGAATTTTAGGGACTATTTTGGGCTTGGGCAGCCTAATAATGGCGAGTCGGTCCTTATTTTTGGGCCAACCCAAAGAGGATTGAACCATATCCTTGCCCCTTGGCCAACCCGAGGTCGATTGTCCCTTTTCTTTGAGCAATGACCTCTCTTTAAGTTACCTTTCCATCTCAAGAGCCGCTTGAAAATTGCCTTCGACGGTATCAAACTTATGAAGTGTCAAATAAGTGAGGATCTCTTTGTTCAACCCACACTTGAACCGAATGATGTCATGACTAATTTGTTCTCCATGATTATCAAGGTTCAACATGAGTTGTTGAAACTCATCATAATATGCCATCACACTTTGATTCCCTTGTTGTAAATTGTACAACCTAGCAAGCAATTCATGACGATAACTTTCGGGAAGATACCATTGCCTCATTAGATACCTCAACCGAAACCATGGTGGTGATTGTACATCAATCAACTTATTACCAAATCGTTTGACATATTCCCACCACATGTTAGCATAACCTTCAAAGTGAGCTATGGCGTAATAACTCTTCTTCTCTTCCGAGATATCATTCACTTGAAACACTTTATTGCACGCCGATTCCCAATCAAGATAAAACTCGGGGTCACTTTCACCCTTAAAGATAGGTAGGCTCAATTTGATGGTATTGATGCCTTCGTCTTTCTCTTGGTGTCGATTTCCCCTTTCACCATATACTTAGTATCTTCTTAGATCCACACATCCCTCTTTCATCTCCTCTTTCCTCATGTAAGCCTTATCAAAGGCTTCATACCCTTCCTAATATTCTCTACCATATTCCTCAAAGTAGACGGGATAGTTTTGGACATTTGGGACTTGATTTGGAGGAATTATATTTTATGGAGGTGGTGGTATTTGGTTTAGTAGAGCTCGGAAGGGAGGGTTTGGATTTAGTGGAGGGATTGGACGTCCAAGTCCTTCTTGCGGAACTTAAGGAGTTTGGAAATGGGTTGGTCTATTGGAGTCTCGGGTTACGGGGTTATGGGTTATTTGGCTTACGACATTTAATGGAGCTAGTGAAGGATTTAGCAATTGTGGCCATGTTTCGGGAGTAACAGTGGCGGGGGAATTTCTATCGTGTCCACTTGAGGAAACATATCAAGGGGTAGAAGGATGAGAGTCTCTTTGACTCTCCACTTGTTCTAACCTCCCACTAATAGTGGTTACTTCTCCCCTTATGGCTCCCACTTCTGTACTCAACCTTTCAAGAATTTGGGTCATAGCCTCAAGAGTGAACCCTCATATTTTCCATTTCATTAGAATCTATGGTTTAAGACGTGGTTCCCTCCATTGTCAAGGTATCACCTACACAAGAAACAAAAAAGTTAGTTTAAAACCTCTTCTCACTCACACTCTCTAGATTCACTCACACTCAAGCTCCACAAGTGTTGTAGATTGGCTAGTAACCCGTGAATCCTAAAGGTATGACTATGCTTTTGTCCAGAATAGATTCTTTTTTGAAACTCAAAGAATTCTTGTCGGACTAGAGCCAAAATTTACAACTTATTCAAACGATAAAAGAACACAAACAAACATTGAGAAGTACACAAAGCTTCAAAGGACTAATTGAAAAGCTAGTAGGAATTACTAGTTTGTTAATTAGTTCTCAAGTCAATTAGATAAAACTAGGAATAAATAATTAGAAACTAGAACATACAAATTTGAGCTTAATTAGCATGTGAAAAGTAACTAGGGTGATGTGGTAGCATGTCATTGGCCACGGGTCCACATACGTTGTTCATCAACTAGAAGCCTTGGTCCTTTTATATCATGTGTAATGGATGACTTGTTATTGGGAGGGAAACATAAAGTTTTGTAACTTTTTTTCTCAACTTTTTCAAACTCAAAAGGTGATGTTTGACCTTACTAGTTCCACAAGACAAGATTCCTTATTTTAAGGAAAAAGTGGTTGTCAAGTCTAGAAAGATGATGTTGGCAAGTCTTCCCATAAACAACTTTCTCAATTTTGTCTTGCAACCTTTTTGGATCTATTGCTCTTTTAAGACATAGGATGAAGATAAAATTTTAAGATGAACACAACATCAACACCTTCAAGAACAACACAACAATACACCACAATGGCACTCCAACATCCAACACAAGTCAAACTCAAGGCCACTTCAAGTTTTCACAACAACAAGTCTCTTCTTATTAAGCTCAACTTTAGATTTAGACACTTTTTTTTGTTGATGAGGAAGAGACCAACACAAGAAATAAACTAAACAAGTAAAATCTTTTGTAGATCTACAACCAATTTTTGACCAAAATATTCAAGAATACACTTTTTGGTAAGAGCTTCCCAAGATTGGTTTTATAAGAACAAAACCAAGCCTTGAGCTTTGATACCAAATGATACAAAAGATCAAACTTACAACAAAAAATCAAGAGAACAGCAAGAACAACATCCATAGAGAATCAAAGGCCCCATTCGGTTTCTCTAGGTTTTCAAGGCAACAACGACAATATTCGACAAGATAGATAAATAACACAAGATTGCAATAACTATAGTGAATCGAAAAAGGCCCACACGGCTTCACTATATAAAGATACAAACAACAAGATTACAAAATAATGGATAGTAACTTGACACAAATATCCTAGAATCTAAGAACCCTAACATGAAGATTAGATCAAATTCTTACTTGAATCAAGAGGAACTCATGAACCTCAAGACCCCCAAGTTTCTAGCCATAGAACAACAAAAGTGTTACTACACTTTGTTGTCTAGTTTTGGGTTCACTCTCAAGAACAAGAGAGAGAAGTTCTCAAAATATTACAAGACTTGTGTTTCTTCAATAATAGGAATGAACTAAGTCCAAGAAATAGCCCTATTATTGTCTATATATATTACTCCACAAAATGAAAGGAAAATGACCATTCTAGCCTTGGTCTTGAGTGGCTTTGGAGTGTAATTAAAAAAAAGTGTCACTACACTTTTTTTGGAGTGTAATAAACTTACACTTCAAATCCCCTCTTCACACTTCAAAACATGGAATCCCTTAGATGAATTAATTATACGATCATTTGCATGAACATGGCTTGGAGTTTTTATAACTCCTGAGCTTGGCTACGTGTGAATGGTCTTGAACTAGTTGCACTTGTATCAAGGAGAGAGGGGGTACGGGGTAATATTTAAAAAGAAAATTAATAATTTTCAAAAAAAAATAATATAAATTATATATTAAATTATTTACACATGGCAGCTTTTAATTAGTCAAAAAGTCAAATTTGAGCCCTTTCACGCGCTTGTGGTGCGTGTATACACGCAGAGGTCCAAAATGGTGTATTTGCAACGGAATAAAGAAGATTAATGGGGTAATAGGTCGAATTCAAAGTTTAGGTGTCTTTTTGAAAATTTCAGAAAAGATCTATGGTATAATTATGTATTTACTCTTTACTTTATTACATGCAATACACTAGGAATACAATTACCCTAAGAAAATAATTCGGATACTTACAGGAAACTTCAAACTTTTGACGTGAAAACAAAGACCAGTGCAAAATGTCATGCCTCTCTTTCTTTCCACTTTCTGATTCTATTATTATAATATATGATAAACCCTACCCAACTAAATTTATTTTTATATTGATCACATAAGTAAAATTATGGGTTTTGACCCATTAAAGTAATAATTACACTAATTATCTAAAAATATGTCAAACTCTTAATAAATCCTCGTAATTTATTCGCAACCTTATAGAAATAATTCAAATATGTAACTTGACTAAAAGTACATTCTCAATATATTGAAATCACTAAAACACTAGTCCATGATCATCGTAATTAAAGGTTGACCAATATGGAGTTTAACTTTCTCAACTCAATAGCCCCACTAATGACTTAAATTACTTTCAAACACCTCAAGAATTGGTACTACTCATTCCGTGAGTCATAATCCATGTATACTAAAATAAAGAAGATGATAAAATTTCACAAACGGCCGGAAGGATCGTTACAGGATACTCTCAAGTTGGAATTAAAAGGAGCCCAAGGAGGAAGAATATAATCACTAAAACGAAGTTCTCAAATTAGCATTAAATATTAGACCATATTATTACTTCGGCTAATTTTTGCCCCTTTTCCGAGTTCGAGCGCAAGTCCGAGATCGAATTTCTAATGAGGAGCCCCCTAGTTCGCTGCCCTGGAAAAGGTGCAAATCTGCCTCTCTTTAATTTTGGTTTTCATCTCTTTCATTTTTTCATCTCATTTGATTTATGTGTATGTGGTTTGTTTTATTCTCGAATTTTGTTGTTGTTTTTCGTTGCTTTTGCAGATAAAAATTCAATTCCGATTTTTGTTAATTTTATTCATGTAGGAATATATAAATTAACAAGTAAGTGAATATGTGATGTATTTTTTTGCTTCAAGTCGGCCACGATGGTGTTGTCTTTTGTCTCCGAACCAATTTTGTGGATATGATTTCGTTTGAAGCCTATATTGATTAAATATGTATGGTTGATTCCCTGTTTTGATTTATTATCAAAAATATAGGTTTGTAAAAACATGAAAAAGTTTTCTGGTCATTCTACTGTCCAGTGAATATTTTATTTTTTATTTTTTGCATTTTTTCTTGTTATTTTGTGGATTTGAGTCATTGACACATTTTGGGAGGTTTTTTATGCTTAAATAAAAAAGGGTGAAGCCATTTTGAGATGATCATGTCAATACGTCTTTGTTTCGCCTTGCTCTTTTCTGTCTTCTATTTTAATTCTTTGAATACAAGTTTAAAGGTGCTCATCTCGTTTAGTATGGTTGTCCAATTTTCGCAAGTTATGAACATCGTTTTGTCTAAATTTTTTTAATTTATTTTGAAGTGTTGTTTGCGTCGTGTTCGAACATGTGAAATAATGTTAAACCCTCTGTTCCTTGTTCCTACCTTGGTCAATGTGCTTATGTGAATCCTCTCCTTTGTTTTGTTCTTGTTTCTGTTTTCACTTTTCTCTGTCTAATACGATTCTGCAAATGAATACGTACGTGCGCGTCTTATTTCTTTTCTAGATTATGTCAGTACTGCTTCTTTTTCTCCGAAAGCCGATCAAGGATAAAACTTTATGTTATGTTTATAGTTGTTTGCATCCAATACAGTATAAGTATGGAACTTGAATTCCCAATCATTCTCAAGGTGTCAAATTTTAAAATATGAATCATAATGGTAGAAATCTTTGATACTATGATCTGTTGAGCACGTCTTATTCAAATAACTTGGTTGCTCGTTAAATTCTGTATATACATGTTAGTTCAAATTTATTCTGCCGTTGTGTTACTATAAAACTAGCTTGAAGCGTTGCGTCGTTTAAAGGAAAATCACGAAATCAATAAAAGGAATTTAACGTGTGTCGATGGAGTTAAATTTGGATCATGTTTTAAATTTCTGTAGTCTAGTTATATTTGCAAAATATTGAACAAGTTGTTGTGCTCTCTTGATGGCTTTAAGGGATTCTATGAACATGGATTTTATCTTTACCTAGACTAAGCATGTTGGGGGAGTTAAATAGTATTTTAGAATTCCTATGCGTTTTGATTTGCTCTAATGTTTTCTAGTAAAAATTATGAGTTAGATCTCTTTTGCCTTGAAATTATTTTTTTGTTAGGAGATTATATCGCTGGTAGTTTGCTAATCAAGCTACCAATATTTGTCAAGATGTCTAAATAACATTAAAATACTGGCTATATTTTTATCTTTGATGCTAACTAAAAATACAAGATCCGGCTCGCGTTTAGTGTTTTTCAATAGCAATCACATCATGGATTATTTTCTAACTAGATAGAGAGATCGATCGTATTCTTGTATGCATGTTAACTCTCTGCTCATATTTAAGTTCAATATAAGGAGTTCAACATCGCTTATAATCTGTAATGGTTTGAATAAATAATTTAGTATGCAGGGGATGGCTAACCCAAATGATTTTTTTAGTGACCAATTTATTTCTTGTTTATGTCTTGTGTGATCAAAATTTACGTCTATGAATCTGATTTTCCTTCATCTAATAGGATCTGTTGCCTTTTTATCATGGTATTAAGATTGTATTGTTTAAAACTTGCAAAATTGCGAATTCATGTGTTTTTGTCCAATTTGTTGCATTTAATCATTGCTTGTACTACTTGGTAAAAAATTTTCTTCTCTAATTTATATTTTCTTTGTTTCACATGAACACTCGGGAGCGCAGTTGGAGTCTTACGATTTGACTCCATCTCTTTCCAAATCAGAGAAGCAACAATAGACTATCACGTGTTTCGTCTAGCAGTCTCGTGCTTCTTTTTCTTTTGCTAGCTTATTTCTTCTTTTGTAGATACTCATTATTATCATTTAACATTTCGCATGTTATTATTTAAAATTAGTGTTTTATATATTTTTTATTTGAATTAGTGTGAATTTTTAAATTTGATAGCGAAATTTATTTATTTCCTTCTTGCCCACTAGCTAGATTTAAACTTAGCATAATCATTAGGCTCCAGTATATAGTATATATCGTTAAAAGGTAAAAGTTTGGTAAGTTAAAATATATATTTTAGAATAAAATAGTGGCTTATTTTAGAAGGTAAATATATCGTTAATATATCGTTAGAATAATATAGTATATATCGTTAAAAGGTAAAAGTTTGGTAAGTTAAAATATATATCGTTAAAAGGTAAAAGTTTGGTAAGTTAAAATATAAATTAATATGAAATAGTGGCTTATTTTAGAATAAAATTAGCTTCTTGTCAGTTACTAATGTCGAAATAGTCAAACAATAGGTTTTGAGGTAGACGGGCTTATTATCATTAAACTTGGAAACCGGCTTTAATTATTTTGGATATGGTAAATCAACTCCCTTTTCTCATCAATTTCAAATAATTAAAGGTAGTACTTTTCAATTTGATTTCATGAGGCCTATTCTGAAGATTTGTAACGATGAAAAATATTTTTTAAAACATAAGTCTTTTCTTAATAAAAATAAATAAATCCTCATATCATTGTAGATTTAGATAACTAGGTTTTTTTTAGCTATTCATTTAGTGTAGGATAACCTGTTGATATAAAGTTTGATTTAATGAAAAGAGCAAAAGAGACTTTTCTTAGAATAAAAAATGTGAAGTTTTTTAACATAATTAACTTTTTAATTATTAATTAAAAGCTTTTGTAAAGAAATGACTTTAAATAACTTTTTTTTTTTTGACAAAATAAGGTTACATCATTTTTAAGAGGTCTTATAAAGATTATTTTACGTAATTTTTGAAAAATAGTTTTTATGACAAGGTTTAATCTTATTCTTATAAAGAATTAGCATATATTATCTTATAAAATAGAAATATTCTTTTAATGCCTTGCCTATATCTTTATTTAATATTTGATTTTCTTATTTAAACTAAGTTTGGCCGGTTAACCATAGTTAGCGGATCCTTTAGGGTGCCTAACTCCTTCCCTTTAGGATAATTAGAATCCTTGCCTATAATTTTTTTAGTTAAGTAGACCTTAAAATTAAGTATTTATTTTCTTTTAATCACTTAATTTATAATAAGTGCCTTAATTCACTGTAAAACTAATTAGATGGCGATTTCCCTGAATTTATTTAGAAGTTTTTCAATGTATTGTACCTCGATTTGACCCAGGTTAAAATGGGGTATAACATCGTGGAATTGAAAGAATTTTCTATTCAATGGAATATGATTTTACATAAACAAATAGATGGAAAAATAGTAATTAGTTCATACTTTTGATACAAATTCAACTTGTCTTGTTATTTTTGAAGATTTTTCAAAAAGATGACTTTTAAAAATTCCAAACACTGGAAAGGTCTCTTAAAAAAATAAAAATCATCAATGAAATTATCCAAAAATAAATGATTAAATTTATAAAATAGTGATGGATAAAGCAATTTAATTTTGTTATCTTGAACATGTTGTTGGCTTTGAAACACAATAACTCCTGAAGAATCAATTTCTAGTAATCCTCCCGCAGACGACAAACATATTCTACAGGCTCCATAATGACTATAACAACGTACATTCTCATCATCACGTTCCTTAACAACTTCAATCTTCTTCATTCTCTCCCATTTGTTATTATCATCCGCATCCATATACTTTAGGGATTGAATTTCCTCCCTTTTCATACATTGTGTGGACACATAAAATTTATTGGAACAAATTCATATAAAATTTAAATTTGATCCACATTTTATTCGGTTTAAATTTATTTTGGGGTTAAAAAATAATAAGTCTATTATATTCCTCATCAAGGTTCATCTCACCTTAAAGCCTAAACTTATTAAGTGACGTGGCATGCCAGTCAAATCCAAGACCAATGAGATGCTGCCACATGTATAAATAATGTGGAAATCTCATTCAAATTCAACAACTAGTCAAAAGGTGCCAAGTGAAAAAGTGACATGTTTCGGCCAATCACAAACAACTAGGCCTACCCCCTACAACTATAAATAGAGGAGTAACATAATATTCTAAAGAGGAGAAAAGAAAAAGGAGGACATTCTGCAAGCATTGGAGGAAGCTTCTGCATTGAGTACACAACTCTTCAATGAATTGACTAACGGAGTTCTGTCCGGAGATCAACTCGACAAGACGAAGTGCTATCAGACAATTCCTGGAGATCCAAATACATTTCTAGGAGGCTTAAATCATCCTATATTCGAGAATCACGCTGCAAAGGCCCTCGAATCACAACAAAATTTAGGAGAGAAGAATCGAGAGAATAATGGAATTGTACCCGCAAAATTCATTTATAGAAAATTATTCGTTTTGTTTATTTTATTTTTGCTTGTAGTTAATTTTTAGTGTTAATGAAAATTTGTTGCGAATAAATTGACACGCCCAGTGGGACTAGTTTTGCTCTTCATCTCTTCCTCCTACAAGTCAAAGGAAAACACATATTTAACTACTACAATGGACTTCAGAAAAATCAATGAAGTTTCGTGCAAGAAGTCTACTACTGCCACATCTACTGAGATCAAACTTGTTGGCCCCATCAATCGATGCAATCTCAACGCTTGTGCTTTGGATGGATCCCAATACTTCACCATTTTGGAGATGAAAAAAAGAAGAAAATCTCAAATTTAGACAGTAACTACAATCCCTGGGGGCAACTTTTCATCTATTTTATCAAATGAACCGTCTGAAACTAGCTGCAACTTTTGAGAATCTAAAAAATTAATGAATTCTCCAACTTCAATGAAATTCAAGACCTTCATGGTTGATGCAATTGACTCAGACTAGAAGTTTTCAATGATGGAGCAAACCATTGAAGTCTTGAAGAATTCCGTTGATGAGAAAGATCATCAAATCGTCTGATTATGAGCAAGTTAGATCTCTACAATCCTAGAGAGTCAAATTATAATCAAATACCGTGAGAAAAAGTTAATGGTGAATCTGTCATCAAGACAAGTGATAATTACTATGATAATCGATCCGCATCAGTGGCTACACTAACAGTTCAACAACTGCAAAATATGATTGCAAACACCATCAAGACACAATATGACGGTCCTTCACAAAGTTTTGTAGGATACTCAAAGCTGTATTCTAAGAGAATCGAGGGCTTACTGATGTCAATTGGATATCAACCGCCAAAATTTCAAAAATTTAATAGAAAGAAAAATCCAAGGCAACACATCGCTTATTTCGGTGAGACTTGTAGCAGTGCTGGTACATATGGTGATCTTCTTGTCAAGCAATTTGTTCGCTCCTTGAAAGACAACGCTTTTGATTGGTACACAGACTCGAAGTCTGGATCAATTGATTGTTGGGAGCAACTAGAAAGTCAATTCCTGAATCATTTCTACAATACCCATTGTATGGTCAACATGATGGAGTTGACAAACACAAGACAAAGTAAAGATGAGCATATACTGGATTACAAAAATTGCTGGCGAACATTGAGCTTTGATTGCAAGGATCAACTTTTTAAAACTTCCGCAGTTGAAGTTTGCATTCAAGGGATGCATTGGGGCCTTGTGTAATCCTCCAAGGAATTAAGCCTCGAACTTTTGAAGAATTAGCTATGCGCGCTGATGACATGGAGCTAAGTATTGCAAATCATAGAATGGCGCCACCTGTTTTTGATCCTAAGAAGGAAGTCATGATATTTGAAGACTCATCTGAAAACCAAATTGGGGAATATATGACGACAATTATGAGTTTTATGAAGTCCCCTACAAGACAAAAGTTAAAAGAGGAAGCTTCAAAGAAACAAATGCGAGAGGTGAAAAATCAACCAACCTTGAAAGAGTTACAAGCAAGGGTATATCCTTTTCCCGACTCTGATGTTCCTGAAAGTCTTGATGAGTTGTTAGCCAAAGAAGTCATTAAACTTCCTAAGTCAAAGCGACCCGAATAATCAAACAAAGTCGATGATCCTAAATACTATATATTTCACCGCATTGTTGGTTATCACACCACAAAATGCTTCATCATGAAGGAAAAGATCATGACATTAATGCAAGAGGGAAAGATCGTCATTGATGAAGGTGATACAGTTGATGTAAATCATGTCAGCGCCAAACTGCATCATATGAAAGGTTTAATTTCAAAAGATCTACAATCCATGCGCTCTGTGGAATCACCAAAAGTTGTAGAAATCATCATGCTACAATTTCGAAGCTTTGACCCATTTGGGGTTCCAGCCTTAAAGAAAACAGTGGAAAAATCCATGAAAAATAACTTCTCCAATAGCAAGAAGGGTGATACTTGGACATCGATCACTTTCAAAATAAGAAAATCTCAAAGTACTTCTAAACTCCAACTTTTTAAAGTCGACACAAGATCAAGTGCAAATATGTTTCAACCAAATGGGGGCAATAAATATCAAACTGAAGTGCAACAATAATCCATTACAAAGGGTTGGAAGGAAAGTTACATTACAAGAATTCCTCCCCAAAATGCTCCTCGATGCACGAGCCTAAACTGCAAGTCAAGACGTTCTTCGACGCACGAGCCTAAACTGCAAGTCAAAACGCTCCTTAAGGAACGAGCTTAAACTGCCCTATCCCACATGAGTCTAAACTGTGAACGACTCTCACAAAAAAAAGGAAGTAAAAGTATGAAGCTTGAATGCATATTTGGAGTCCTTTCAAGATGCCATCTTAAAGCAAAAGGATTCTTCATTATCTCCAAAGAAATAAAGTCTTCTCGATAAGAAAAAGAATTGTGGTACTTAGAATATTGCTCTAGTTTGGCCTTGAACATATTGCGGAAGTGATGCGGCCCAAAACTTGAAGTAGATGATGAAATTCATGAAGTACCCAAAATCTGAGGAGAAATAAAATATCAAAAGATTTAGGCTGCAACTTTGGAAAAGTGCCTGAGAAAATATAAAGGTTATATGCTGATGGATTTCACGCTTAACGTAGATCTTTGAGTCTATTTTCCAATGCAAAAAATGGAACCTAATTCCGATACTTTCACGTCAAGATATGGAATTTATCATGACGCTACGCAAAGCTAAAATAACCAGCGAACCAAGATTAGAAGGCTGCTTTTGGAGCAATATCTGGGATCATTTAGATGCAACCAATTATTATTTCTTCTTGAGACGTATATCTGCAAGTCTACTTTTTAATGCAAAAAATGGAACCTGATTCCGATACTTCCATATCAAGATATGAAATTTATCGTGACGCTGCGCAAAGCTGAAATAACC
>NC_061112.1:93628230-93674148 GCF_002878395.1 Capsicum annuum | reverse complement strand
ATCAAGATATGAAATTTATCGTGACGCTGCGCAAAGCTGAAATAACCAGCAAACTAAGATTAGAAGGCTATTTTTGGAGCAATATCTGGGACGATTCGGATACAATCTAATTGTGGTTTATGCGTGAAACGTATCACTACAAATATACTTTCCAATGCAAAAAAATAGAACCTAATTCTGATACTTTCACGTCAAGATATGAAATTTATTGCGACGTTGTGCAAAGCTAAAATAACTAGCGAACCAAGATTAAAAGGCTGTTTTTGGAGCAATATCTGGAATGATTCGGATGCAACCTAATTGTGGTTTCCGCGTGAGACATAGCTCTGCGAGTGCACTTTCCATTGCATAAAACTAAACCTAATTCTGATACTTCCACATCAAGATATGGAATTTATTGTGACACTGCACAAAGATGAAATAACCAGCAAACCAAGATTAGAAGGCTATTTTAAGAGCAATATCTGGAATGATTCGGATGCAATCTTATTTCGATTCCTGTGTAAGACGTAGCTCAACGAGTCTAGTTTCTAACGCAAAAAAAATGGCTCCTGATTTTGATACTCCACATTAAAATAGGACATTGAATTCCATTTTTTATGAATCAAACAACTCATATTTTTGTTCTCCCATTGGAGAATAAATATTTTTGTGGACGTGTGCCTAGTACTTGCTCACCAAAGTCAGAAAAGGCTACTCCTTGTGTCAATATTATCAAAATGTATGGCACCGCGTACGTACTCCTTGAAAAGAATGGGATGCTCTCACTCGAAGCCTCTTTATCGCCGAGCCCCACGGATCAGATGCAACATAAGCTTGCTTTGGAACGATGGACTGCAGACACTCAAAACTTCATCATCACAAGGTTGCAAGAATGACACCAAGTACATGCTTACTAAAGCTAAAATGAAAAACTTTCAGCGTCGTTAAGGATGAAATCAGATCATTTCAAGACACTTTCTTATCAAACAGTAAGGAAGTAGTGCACTAAATGGTTCAACATCAATCATGTCAACTTTTTTGGTCTGACATCAAGACAATTTGCATAAACCTGAACAAAAAAATGAAGTTGTAACACATCTACAGTGTTGACCGGATGAAGCTTCTTTGTTCTACGCGGATTGATTCCAACTACGTGAAACTTCAATCTGGCAATAAGTGTTGGTACCAAACGCACGATGCTTCAATTTGACATGATCAACATTGGGAGAAACAAATACCTTTGAATCACGACAATGAAAACACATTCATGAGTAGTTTCGGCAAGCCTACTCGTCGACCAACCTTGAAGTAGGAGGCATCTGCGGACACATAAAATTTATTGGATTAAATTCACATAAAATTTTAATTTCATCCACATTTTATTGGGTTTAAACTTATTTTGGGCTTAAAAAAATAATAAGCCTATTGTATTCCTCATCAAGGTCCTTCTCACCTTGAAGCCCAAACTCATTAAGTGACGTGGCATCCTAGTCAAATCCAATACCAATGAGATGCCGCCACATGTATAAATGATGTATCAATCTCATTCAAATTCAACAACCAGTCAATAGACACCAAGTGGAAAAGTGACATGTTTCGACCAATCACAAACAACTAGGCCTACCCCCTATAACTATAAATAGGGGAGTAACATAACATTCTAAAGGGGAGAAAAAAAGAAAAAAATTCTGCAAGCATTGGAGGAAGCTTCTGCATTGACTACTCAGCTCTTTAATGAATTGACTAACGAATTTCTTCCCGGAGATCAACTCAACAAGACAAAGTGCTGTCAGACAATTCCTGGAGATCCAAACACATTTCTAGGAGGCTCAAATCATCCTACATTGAAGAATCATGCTGCAAAGGCCCTGGAATCATGAAAAAACTTAGGAGAGAAGAATCGAGAGAATAACAGAATTGTACCCGCAAAATTCATTAATATAAAATTATTCTTTTTATTTATTTTATTTTTGCCTGCAGTTAATTTTTAGCATTAACGAAAATTTGTTGCAAACACATTACTCTTCATCTTTCATAGGCAACGAAGATGTCTTAATAATCGAAAATTAAATTTTCTCCCTTTTCCTACATTCCTCTTCAGCTTTCATAGGAAAAAAACAAGATGGCTTAATAATCAAAAATTGAATTTCAATTATTTTCCTATCACTAGGATGCACAAAATCAGTTACTGAAGAAGAAGGCTTCAGTAATTTTGATATTTTTGGGTCAACCCCAAATCTACCATTCTAGGAAAGACCTAAAGATAGGTCTACACCATCTTGTCTTACCTCAACACTTTCATGAAATTCATAGTAATTTCTTTTTCAACTTGTCCCCTCATAAGGATCTCTCAAAAAAAATAACTTTTTCCTTTGCTTCCATCAACTTTCTCCATATCAAAAAGTTTTAAAAATCAAGCAAGCTATTGGATCTCAAAAAAAAAATCCTGAATCAAGAAAAAGTATATTTCTTATAAAAAGGCAATGGAAAAACTCCACTTGAAAATATTTTCATAGAAATTGAAGAAAAAATGAATGCAAAACAATGGGTCAGGAGATATAATTATAAAGAAAATAACAGAAGAGGTGGGGAAGTAGGAAAAATGTAAAGGAGTATTTAATTCTATGGGTTTAATAAAATGACAGAAAAAGTCTCTGAGAAAGTGGCACATAATACATGAGAAAGTGACATGTTGTAGGACTATTAATTACAAAAGATCATGTGGTTTATGATGTACTTTGGAAAATGTATTAAAAACATACGTTACCCAAAATATTTAGAAGTAACTGACCAAATGGGATACATGTCAGTTATTTCCTGAGAAACCGACTGATCATGCCACATAACCTCTACCTCGTACCATTATATTCCATACTACTCTACAAGTAGTACATAACTACTCTACTTCATACCTTCTCCTTTTAATTTTTAATTTAAAAATTAAAAAAATCCACTTTTGAAAAAGGAACAAAATCAAATACTATATTTTTCTACTTTTAAGAGTATTAATTAATTTTACCCTCCATTGTATTATTTGATTATTTTTACTTTCATTTTTATTAAATTTAATAAATATGCTCTTGGTTAATAATTTTCTACAAATTGATCACAATAATTTGCGGTTAATGATTTTAGAGTTAACGGATTTAAGGTTATCTGAGTTATTTCCTTGAGTTAGGATTTTATTTACTCTCAAAATTTGAAAAATATGTGTTAAAACACTTGATATAGTTGTTTTGCTTATGAGTGAAGAATTGGAATTAAATAATTTAGAATTTTCTAACTTAATTTTTTGAGCTATGATTTTGATTTCTTGCTAAAATATAACAAATATGTGTTACTATGTATGTGTAGACAATAAAATTTGCATTCAGAAAATAATAATCAAGACAAGAAAATATAAACTTGTATCTTGTAGAAAAATCTATGGTGTTTGATTCATGAGCTCTCTCTATTTTTTTGTAAGAATTGTAGTGTCCTTTCTAATTTATAGAGAGCCTTATTTATGCTTATAGAATGGAGGGTTTGTGATGAGGACAAATTTCTTTTGGTCAAACAAATTTAAGTGACAAAGCGATATTTGATTTGCCGGAACATGTCACTGATAATATTAGTTTTTCTTCAATTATGGTTTATAGATTTTATTTTTTGATTCGTTATTCTATTCTTTAAAAGAATTGACTTAAAATGTGACTACCAATCTCAAGATTAATAATACTAAGTCCAGTCTGTCCACATACCCCCTTAGGAAAGCATAAACCACCCAGTCTCTGTTAGATATGTTTGCTTCTCCTGTTGAAATATATAACTCCTGTACATATCTTAAATCAATTTTATAGCTTTTTGAGGCAGCAAAAGAGTTGTGAATGATATGCATGCACACTAAATAGAACAACGATTAGTATGCTTGCGCACTAAATAGAACAATTCTGATGAGTTGAACTTTTCCAACATAAGATAACCTTTTTGATATTCTTCTGGTGATTTTTTCCACCAAAGATTTGCTCTGTGTTATGGTTAGTTTATAGTAGAAAATGGCATAATTAGATACTTCACATGTAATTTTCCTCTTTCAAATCTCAATTTAGTCAATACTTCACAGATTGAATCTTCCTTTACTCCCCTAAAATACACTTACTTTTATCCAAATTTGCCTCAAGTTGTGCAACTTTAGAGAAGTCAGTGAATTTTGCTTTGAGCAATTGAATAGACTTGATGTCACCACTGAAAAATATGAGCAGATCATTTGCAAACCAATTGTGAACTATATTAAGATTTTGACATATTGGATGATAATTAAAATCAGTTTCATCTCTTAGAGTGTTCAAACACCTATTTAGATAATTGTAATGACCTAAATTTATGAATGTCTATTTTTATGTATTTTGATCATTTTGTCCCTCCTCGTAGTTAGTACATGTGATTTACACACTGTTTGGATAGTGGTTTCTCATGGTATGATATGGTATAATTATTAAAAGAATCATGTTTGTTTTTATTGTTTCTATAAATGTATGTTATGCTTTAATTTCATGATTTGGTAACCATGAAAATCCTCACTTTATGAAACCACCAATTTGGTAGTAACTGGTATCCCATGTTTTTTTTTTGTCAATTGTGTCCTTACTTAATATTATATAATTCTATTTTACCTTTTATTCCATACTATTTAACTTCATCTCCTAACCCGACCCCCACCCCACCACCACCGTAACCCACCCCAAAAAAAATATTTTTAGTTTTTAAATTTACATTTTAGAAAATTTCAATTGTTTTCTTCCCCTCCACCCCACTCACGATCCTGACCCCACCCCAATTTTTTTAAAACTTGTTTTTATAAAAAAATTTAAGTTTTTTTTCTTACCGCACCCTCACCCACTCCTACCCTTATCCACCACCTACCATCCCCCCTCCACCCCTACAATTCTTTTTTATATTTTTTAAAAAGCTTCAAAAACTTTTTCTTACTCCACCCCACCCCCTCCCTCCAAATAAACTTAAGTTTTTAATTTTATTTTAAAAAGAAAAGAATTAAAATGTTTTTTAGCCCTTCCCAATCCACTACCTCTACTCCCAAATTTTTTTAAAAAAATTAATTTTCTTCTTACCCCACCCCCCTTTATCCAATTTGCTTTCATTATTTTGTGTTAAATATATACAAATATTTTTAGAAAATATTTTTCTACTTGCATAACGAGCACAATAAAATAAGTAAAATAATTTTCTTCTACGAATTTTTTTATGGATTCCTTACTGAACTCTCCTGTTGCATACATAAAAGAGGCATTCAAAGTTTGTACTTATCGTTGGTGTCATGTCTCAAAACGCCAAAAAGAAATGAATTTTTTTAACTATAAGACATGAATTCGGTTACAATTATTTTGATCCACTCTTTTATTGATTTTGTTAGAATTTACATGAATTTAACAACTTAATATATTTGCATGGCATAATTTGTGACAAATTAGTAGGAAGAAAGTTCTTTTATTAAAAATTAGTGATAAATTTAATATTTATAATAATTAAGAGTATTTTAGTAAACTTAGCAGTTACAATACGGTACTATACTATCAAACCAAATAATAAAATTATTATTAAACTATAGTGAACGATGCAGTCCATCCAGATATTGTAATGTATTATATTGTACAGTATAATACCATATCACACAATACCATACATTATGAAATCACAACAAACCACTAACCAAACAAAGTTAGGGGTTTAGAGATGGTTGGTATGGTTCTCGATCCGATCAAAAATGATTTGAGAAAGTTTGTGATTTTAAAAGGATTGACAAGCCATATAGTTTACCTTGGTCAATTTTCATTGTTCCAGGTGTCGATTGGAAGTTTGGACTATACTAGTAGATCCGAAATAACGAATTTGGATTAGTCGCGAGATTGGTTTGGGTTCAGGACCTTTATATCTAATTTCCATCCATCATTTAAAAAATTGTGAAAAAGAGTTTCAAGGGTTGTTGACACCTAGTTTTTGCTCTCCATGATCAAGTTTAATTTCAAGTTTCTTCGATTTTAATAAAATTTTAATATTTGTTTTGTCCGAATAAAAGATTTATATAGTACTTATCTGGGTATTTTTGCTATTTTTAGTAATGATTATATATTTTTGTATTTGTAAATACAAAATTGTATAGTTTTGTTACTTAAATATTTATTTTACGGAATATCGAATTGTAATCAAGGCTTATATTGAAAAATCAATTCAAATGGTTAAAATCTTGGTTTAAATATATTGTGTTCTCAAAAATAATATATTTGAAAAATATTTGTTTGATTTCATTAAATCAAGAAACTCGAAATTAAATCGATTTATAATTCATTTCAAATTTGATTCAATTTAGTCGATTCATTGAATTTGGAAATACTTGAAATTAATTAGACAAAAATTACAGTGCAAATTAGCCGATTAATTGTCAATATGATCAAAATCTAACTGAATTAACTAAATCCCCATCCAATTTGGCTATATTTTAAATAACTCAAGAATTAGCCAACAATAACCCTTCCCCATTTTAAATTGGGCCACAACAACAACCCTACAAAATAATAACATCAATTTCAAGTAGCCCATTAACCAATTCTGACCCGGCCCATTTTTTGTCTTCTTTGACAAAACAACAGCAACATCAATACACAAAAAAAAAATACAATGGCAAAACAACAATAGCAATTCACCGACAGCTACAAATCAAATGCGGCCTCAATAGCTGCAAAATAGCCTAGCCTTGACCCGGCAAAAAACCGACCTCAACCCATTTGTTTTCCTTCTATTCATATGCATCGTATGACCCCAACGAGATAGTGTACCGTGGAAGGTCCGAGAACCTTCTAGAAATAGTATATGTGTCCTCCCAACATTCAAATTTTGTAATTTCTAATAGGAATAGTATGATTTTCCATATACTTATGTGAATTTTTCTTAGGTTTAATTTCTTTTTCCCTAATTTCTATTGGCTAACCCATTTCGGATTTCTTCAAAAAATTCAAAATTGGTACAAGGATGAGGTGTAAGATCCCATCCTCATCCTAAAATTTGAAAATATCACATTTGAAATCCCCGAAATGGCCCTTCTATATAAATCCTATTGTGAGTTGAAAATTCAAAGTCAGAAGAATGATGAAAAATGGCTTTGAGAAAAGAGTTGAATTTTTAGTAAGATTTTATTAGAAAAAAACGTGCACTAATCGAGATTCTCGAAGTCCCGAAGCTTTTTAGTGGTGGTCGAGATTCAGAAGATATTTTGAGTCCTATTTTTTGTCCTAGAAAAGGTAAATTCATCTTCTCCTTTTATTTCATTACTTTTCTACTTCATCTCCTTTTTTGTATTAATAACTTTGTAGTCGTAATTGCATTTGTAATACCCCAAAAATCTAAACCAATATTAGAACCATGTTTCAAGCTCATGCAAATGAATCATAGTGCTTTAATAGTTTTATGAGTAAGTTTGAATTACTTTAAGACCTCAAATAACTCCCAGCTATTAGACGAATCAAAATATTCCTTACCGATTGAGTTGTTAAGAAAAATGTTGCTTTAGTCAACTTTAAATGAGCATATTTTTTGTTCTAATTAGAACTTTCCAGATCAAGACCCACCAAATTGTAGGAAATTGAATTAGATTTCCAATGATACCAATTTTGCCTAAATCTAATACACGGATGAGAAGTTATGGCACTTTAGTGTGAGATAGTAGCCTATCGCGATTAGGCCGCGTCGCGGTGATGGGCAAAATTGTGTTCTTCCTTTTCCAGTGGGGAACCACGATAAGCATCGAATCACGCCAAGTGCGATTTTGCAATTTTTCATTTCCTAGTGAGGCACCGCGATGGCACCGCGTCGCGCCGTTCGGCAAAATAGGGATTGTCCTTTTCCAGTGATGCAATACGATAAGCACAGCGTCACGTCGTTGTACAAAATTTGGATTTCTATTTTTGTGATTTAAATTATAGGGACCATTTGTCCTTTTCCCATAGCCCCAAACTCATCCAAAACATGTAATTACAACTCTAAAGGGGCATTATGTGCCCCATTACTTATAATTCCTCTTTAAGAAACTAATCATCTCTCAAAAACAGAATCCTAGCTTTCAAGATTCAAGGTTAATTCTCAAGAAAACTCCTAAAAACTCTAATGAATTAATCAACCTAGGTATGTTAAGTGTTCATCCATGGGTCCCTTTCACCTATGGAGCCCAAAAATCTAATTTTTTTTAATTCAAAGTTATGATCTTGTACAAGTTATTATGATTTTTAACCATGAATTCCCATGAATCTTGATTCTATACCATGTTTACATGAAATTGTTGTTCTTATTAAACCCCACACGTTTGAATAATGTTATTTGTTGATTTAAACCATAATTAGTGATGTTGATGTTGAAATCATGCTATTACTATAAGTTTTAAACTATTATCATGCTTAGCTTAAACTATGAATATCAAGTGTTTGATGAAATCCCTACAAGAATGAATTTTGAATGACTGTTTTCACATTATGTCCTTAAAGTTTAGTACTACTTTGCTAGTATTGCTATCGAGTGCTGGGGTTTATGAGTACCTGAAAACATAGTTTTTTACTTAGTCTCAGTATCTTTAGAATAGTTTTAGATATATTATAAGCATTACCAGTTCTGTCAATTATCATAATCAGTTAAACTCAAAATAGTTCAGTATTTTGAGTTAGTTCAGTTGGGAGTAGGATTTAGAACTGAGCAAACCCACGGATGGGGGCTCATCTACCAGTTGAGGGTATGACCTTTATTAGTAGTCCCCGTATTCCATAACTATGTAGCCAGCGTAGGTTAAGAAGTTAACCTGCCAGTTGAGGTTTGATCTCATATGGGTACCTGCCAGTTGAGGGTAACCCTTAGTCCTTCGGAACAACACTTTAGTGGATCCACATAGCCAGTGTTAGTAACCATGGCATGGTACTGACAACCTTCCAACTAGGGTCACAAGTTGGACCCTAAATTGCTTATTGGGGCATGTCGGTTAGATGATCGCTCCCAAAGTCTCAGTCTAGTCATCAACTCAGTAATTCAGTTTCAGTTTTTCTTGACCATAGAATACAAATATCAATTATTCATTTATCAGTACTCAGTATTTTAGTTTATAGATTATATTCAAAATATGTTTTATGCTCGATCATACATTCTCAGTATTTATACATTTCATATATTCTATTCAGTACTTTATGTTATTCATTCAGTCAGTTATTACTCCTGTACATAAAACCATGCATATCAGCCTACCACATTTAGCATACCAGTACATTCAAAGTACTAATTGCATTCTCATTTATTAAGCTATGATGTATCATATCATAGATTCAGATGCTCAGTTGTCGGATCATGTATACACTCTCCAGATTATCAGACGTAGCAATGGTGAGTCCTCATATTTTGAGGACATAGTTTATTTATCTCAATTATTTTATCAGTTTTAGTATTTTTCTATTCAGTCGAAGATAGTTGGGGGTTTGTCCTATCAAATCCACTGTCAGTTAGTAGAGGCTTTTCAAACTAGTACAACCAGTTAGTCAGTCCAGTTAGTAGAGGCTTTTCAAACTAGTACAAACAGTTAGTCAGTCTTTAGTTTTTAGTTGTTATTGTCATATGTTTTATTAGTATTATCAGTATTGTTTTGCAGACTTTATCAGAACTATGACTTAAAATCTTTATGGCATTATATCCATTTTTAGCATATGATCTCTTATTACTAGTTTTATTCAGTGTTCACAGCAGGTACCAACTCATGGGTTATCTTGTGGTCCCTCAGGACTGTAAGCACCGTGTGACGCCCAGAGTGTACTCTCGGGACATTACAAACTTGGTATCGGAACCTAAGGTTTTAAAGCGTCCTAGGAAGTATAAAAGTCACATTAGATAGAGTCTTGTGCATGGGTATAAAGCATGCCACACTTATGGACAAGAGGCTACGAGGCATTTTAGGAAAAGTTTCCCTTCTTTTAGTGTTCATGTTGAGAGACTAAGCATGAGCTCATGTTAAACTCTCTATCTAATCTATTCTCCCTTCTATTTACAAAACATGCCTCCTAGAAAGACAAATGAAAGAAAAAATGTGAACCAGCCAGCACCTCCGCTCATTCAGAAAGATCCCCTGAACAATCATATTGCTCATGTAGAGTTCAGAGATGTATTCACTACTCTATCTCACTCTGTAATGGCTCATAATGTTCAGCCAACGGCTGTTCTGGCCAATCCTGTGGCCAATACTGCCGCATCTAGGATTCGGGACTTTACTCAAATAAATCCTCCTCTATTTTTGGGATCTAGATCTAAAGAGGATCTGCAGGACTTCTTAGACATGGTGCAGAAGGCAACAGGCATTATGTGTGTAAATTATAGAGAGAGTGCTAAATTGGCTGCTTACCAGCCGCAGGATAGAGGCGCAGATGCAGGACCTATAGAATGGGAGAGTTTGCTACAGCCTTCTTATATAGATTCTTTCTGTTGGTGCTGAAGGAAGCCAAGGTGTTAGATTTTATTAATTTGAGGTAGGGCAACATAAGTGTGAAGGGGTATTCCCTTAAGTTTACTCAGCTAGCTAGGTTTGCTCCTCATGTGGTGACTTATAACAGATCTAGAATGATCAAGTTTGTGTCTGGGGTATCTGACAGTATGGTCAAAGAGTGTAGGACTGCGATGTTAATTAAGGAGATGGACATATCTAGGCTTATAGTCCACACTCAACAGATTGAGGAGTAGAATCTTAAAGAGAAGGAGAGAGAGAATAAAAGGGCTAGGACTGGTAGCTTTAATTTTACTCAGCCAAAGTCAGAAGGTGGTAACCGTCATTAGTTCATCAAAAATCTTCAGCTCCTTACCCATTTTCAGCTAGTGCCCATGTACCCTAATTCAAAAATGATAATAGGGATAGAGGGCCAGGCTCTAAGTCCCAAGAAAGTATAAATAGTGGTCGTACAAATCCTCTTTGCTAGAAATATGGTAGGATCCATCAACGTGTTTGTAGAGCTCGTAGTGATGTATGTTTTGGGTATGGCAAGCCAGGCCATAGAGTCAGAGATTTCCCAAAGAGTTGTCAGTAAAGTCAGTCCTGTCGTCCCCTAGTTCCAGCCCGCCGCTCAACTCAGTAGGGTGTTGGTTCCAGTGCCACTAGTGGTCAGCAACTAAATAGATTGTATGCACTTTAGTCCCGGTAGGATCAAGAAAATTCTTCTGATATGGTTATTGGTATGTTACAGGTCTTTCATTTACACATTTATGGTTTGATAGATCCAAGAGATTCTCTTTATTTTTAACCCCTTACATAGCTGTTGATTTCAGCGTTAGTCCTGAGGTTTTAGAAAAACCTTTTTCAATGTCTACACTATAGGTGTCTCTATTATAGCCCAGTGGGTATACAGGAACAGCGCAGTTATAGTGTCTCAGAAAGTTAATTCAATAGACCTTACAGAGTTAGAGATGATGGATTTTTATGTCATTCTCGGCATGGATTGGCTCCATTCATACTATGCTTCGGTGTCCTCCTTGGACACTGTGCACCTTGACTTAGGTAAATATCCTAAGTTGAGGGTGGCTATCTTAGAGGAGAATGATGCAAAATGAGTATGAAGAGAGGTAGAATAAGAGAATAGAATAAGAAGTCGGGTGTGGTGCAAAAAGAATAAGAAAAGAAAAAGTTGTGTAAAAGATGAGAACAGGATAGTTTGGTTTTTGAAAAGATAGAACCCACCTTGAGCATGTGTGATCAATAAAAGAGAGGAAGAGAAAAAGGTTAAGAAGTGAAATCCTAAGAAGTTACTGTAGTGTCAAGGAGGCGTAGTCATTTTAAATACCCTTGAATATCATACCAACCCCTAGCCTACATTACAAGTTAAGAAAAAGACCTATAGTGATCCATGCTGCCCTGTCTAAAAACCTTGGTACTGACTATAAGGGCAACCCTATGGCATTTGACATACATTGAGTGGAACTTTATTCTGAGAGTGAGTCTTGTGATTATCCCTATGTGTATATATATGATTTTTTATATAAGAGAAAAAGGGATTTCTTTGTTGTGAGGGTACACAAGTTGTGTTGCTAGTTTCTAACTTGTTCGGATAGTGTGATCTTGGTACATGCATGGTTGCTATTGCTGAATTTATGCCATATCTTGATTCCTGTGTGTTGCATTATTGTTTTTCAATAGTATTCACAGTTGAGTTTGAATTGATTGACCTGGGGGAAGGTGAAGTTGTGTTGACATGATATAGAAAATTAACTGCCGAATGTACTTTGTATTCTCATAGTTATATTTTGGTTGCTTGAGGACAAACAATTGTTTTAAGCTGAGGGTGTTTATGTGCTAGCATTTTGTTAGCATATTTAAGACTTTTAACTCAGAATAATTGTAAGTTCTTAAGTAACTATCATTGTTTTTGATGATATTTCTTTGATATTGTAGTGAAAGGCAAGATGCAAGAGAAACTAAGACAAAAAGAACAAAAAGAGGTGAATATGGAACAAATAGCCAAGAAATTGTAGAAGAGCAGTTGATGACTTTTGTGATAAGTCATCAAATTGGTGATAAGTTATCAGGTCCATCGTCAGCTGGAGGTAGTGTGATGAAGTTGGATCAGAAGTGTTACGATATCCCCTGATATATTGTCACAAATTTAATAAGATATTAAGAGCGTCATCAACCGTAGACAGAGAATGGACTTCACCTAGAATCCGTGATGACATTGGTGATAAGTCGTCAAAGTTCTGATAAGCCGTCAGGTTTCATTATCAACCCTAAGAAAAGAATGTCAACATTGAAGAGGATCTGATGACATTCCTGATAAGTCATCAGAACCCTGATAAGGCATCACGCATATCGTCGTCTATTCTGAGAAAAAGCTGTAACATGTGATTTTGTTTCCATATTAGCCTAAGTATTTAAGAACAAGTATCGGTTTTCCTTAAGAGTTTGAGTCATCTAAGGGATGAATTTGAGAAATTTTAATTCGGAATTTCCTTTAAGTTAAAGCTACAAATAGCAGCTTTTAGGGTTTCATTCAGGACGGGGGAGAAATCTTAGACATCTTGAACTTCACGAACTTTAGTAGTTCTCTCTCTAGTTTTGGATACACTGTCACCATTAACTTGTGAGAGATTACTATTGCTTTTTGCGGAGTTATTTAGTGATTGAATAGAGGAAATAATTATTGCTTTTCATTGCTATGTAATTTTATCTTTTAAATCATGAATTCAATTATGTGTTTCGTTCATTACATCATGAGTGGCTAAACTGCATTAACCTGAGTTATGGGATCTAGGGTTAGGTCTTGATGAGGTGCTAAGTATTCAAGATTCAAAAGGTGGTAGGATTTCTTGACAATTCTGAAATTTTAATTAATGTCTGTTGGTTGCAAACAGTGGACACACCTTCTTTGATTTTCTTGAGAAAGAAATCAAATATAGTAGGAAGTGAATTATCAACAGGGACTCGGAAATAATTATTTTAATAATCAGTGCTGTAACAAGGTTGGTTAACCTGAGGTAAAATCTGGACAGTAAATAGAAATTCCCTAAGTCCGAGAGGATTAGGGAATTAAACGCTTAAGTAGGTCGAGATACATTTAATTATAACATCAATAAATATAGCTTGTTATCCTACCCACCATGAGAATCTTGAATAACTTTTAGCATCTGTTATGTACCGGAAACCCTAGTAAACATAATTCTAGTTATGTTATAAACTCTTGATTTATGAACACTAAAACTAAAGTGACCAACAATTATTTGTTGATCATCAAAAAACCCCATTTTATCTTTTTGTATCATTTGTTTGAATTTAACTTATAGCTTTAGTTTAAAACTAGTTTAATCTCCACTTATATTGTTCCCTGTGAATTCGACCCCAACTCCAAAGTTGGTTTAATATATTGACGACAACCGCCTTGCACCAAATTGAAGTGTAAGTTGAGTGTTATCAAGTTCCTCCTAAAAGGGAAATTTTTAGGAGTTGAAGACTCAACTCACCACAACTCCTATTTTGACATTACCAGATAGTTTAGACGGGTTTGTTGTGTACTGTGATGCTTTTAGAGTTAGTTTAGGGTATGTTTTGATGTAGAAAGGTAAGCTTGTGGCCTATGCCTCTAGACAAATTAAGCCCCATGAGAAGAATTACCCTACCTATAATATTAAGTTAGCAGCTGTTGTGTTTGCCTTAAAAATTTGGAGGCACCATTTATATGGGGTAAATGTTGATGCGTTCACAGATCACAAAAGCTTATAGTATGTGTTTTCACAGAAAGATTTGAATCTGCATCAGAGGAGATGGTTAGAATTATTGAAAGATTATGATATGAGTGTTTCGTATCACCGGGTAAGGCCAATGTAGTGGCAGATGCCCTAAGTGGATTGTCTATGGGTAGTGTTACTTATATTGAGGATGATAAGAAGAAGTTAGTTAGGGAAGTTCATCAGTTTTCCAGATTAGGTGTTCATTTGGTTGATTCAGCTGAGGGTAGCATTCGGGTTTAGAATCTTCTTTGGTTGCCGAAGTGAAAGAAAAGCAAGATAGGGATCCCAGTCTGGTAAAGCTAAAGGAGTCAGTCAGAGACCAGAAAGAGGGGGTTTTCTCCAAAGGGGTAGATAGTGTGTTGCACTGCTAGGGTAGAATATATGTGTCATGCGTTGATGAATTGAGACAACGAATTCTTGCATAGGCATATGGTACGTGTTACTCTATTCATCTAGGGGCCACGAAGATGTACCATGATTTGTAGGAAATCTATTGTTAGAGTGGAATGAATAAGGATATCGCAGAGTTTGTGGCTAAGTTCTCCACTTATCAACTGGTTAAGATTGAACATCAAAAGACTAGTGGGTCTATGCAGGAGTTCAGTATCCCTACTTGGAAGTGGGAGGAAGTTAAGATGGATTTTGTGGTAGGTTTTCCTCGTACTCATCTACAACATGATTCAATTTGTGTCATTGTGGAAAGGATGACCAAATAAGCCCATTTATTGGTAGTTCATACTTCTTATTCAACCGAGAACTATGCCAAGCTCTATCTCAAAGAGTTGGTTAGCTTGCACGGTGTTCCGCCATCTATCATTTCATATAGAGGTACTCAGTTTACCTCTCACTTTTGAAAAGCTTTTCAGAAGGGTCTTGTTACCAAGTTTACCTCAGTACATCCTTTCACCCTCAGAAAGATGGTCAGGCAAAAAGGGCCATTCAGACCTTTGAGGTTATATTGATAGCATGTGTTGTTGACTTTAAGGGTAGCTAGGATGACCACTTTCCTTTTATTGAATTCGTGTATAATAACAACTATCATTCCAGTATTTAGATGGTTCCGTTTGAGGTTCTATATGGAAGGAGATGTAGATCTTCGATTGGATAGTTTGAGATTGGTGGGGACACGGTAGTTGGGCCTGACTTAGTGTTTAATGCTTTAGAGAAAGTACAGTTGATCAAGGAGAGGCTTAAGGCATCCCAGAGCCGAGAGAAATCGTATGTCGATGTAAGAAGCAAAGATGTTAAATTTGAGATTGACGACTTTGTGTATGTAAAAATCTCTCCTATGAAGGGAGTAAAGAGGCTTGGTAAGAAGGGGAAGCTCAGTCCACGATATGTTGGACCTTATAGAATTTGAGCTATTTTGAAAAAGTGGCTTATGAGCTTGAGTTTCCTAAAGACTTAGCATCAGTGCACACAGTGTTCCAAATCTCTTTATTGAAGAAGTTTATTGGTAACCCAATAGTAGTTGTTCACTTAGAAAGCGTAGATATTCTGAACATCCTTTCTTATGAAGAAATTCCAGTCAAGATCCTTGATCGATAAATTTGTAGACAAGGAACAAAGAGGTTCCCCTAGTCAAGGTTCTTTGGTGGAACCAGTCCGTTGAGAAATCCACTTGGGAAGAAGAAGAACCAAGTACCCTCATCTATTCTCCACAAACTCAGATTCAGCTTAATGTAATAATCTTCTTAGAATTTCTCTCTTTCATGCTCAGTTTCAGTGGTATATCATTCTCATGTCAGTCATGATTTTACGGAACAAATTCGGTCATATGTCATGTTTCACACTCAATCATGTAATCACGTTTTTATCACGTATATTCAATATGTAACAAAAGTTCCATAGTGCTTTTATTTTAACTAGTCTCATTCAAGGACGAATGTTCCCAAGGGGGAGATATTGTGTAATACCCCATACTTTTCCTAGAAAATTTCATCTCAAGAATGTCTAGTATTAGTTTCTAAATTGATTATGGTTATTCCATGAGGAATTTTCACGATTTTCACTTTTTGTCATATGGGAAATTCAATAAGCTTTCCATCGATATAAGATTCTCCCAAATCCGATAATCAAGTCAGAAGTTACGACTACTTTAAGTTCCCGTCGTAAACAATGCCATATTAGTCAGTGGCATACCATGCCACAAGAGGAAATGGCATTTGGAAAATTCAAGTATGGGTCCGCAATTATAGCGCATCGCGCTTGGGCCCAAATTCAGAATTGTCCTTTTCAGTGTCTTAGCGCGATTTCCTCCGCGTTGTGCTAAAGTTTCAGGTCACAAAAGAAGGGGCAACGCAATGTCTCCACATCGCGACATCCCTCAGTTTCCCAATTATCAAATTACAGTGACACGGCGCGATAGCGCCGCATCGCGCCAAAGGTTCAGTTTGGGAAAATTTTACTGAAATTAAATAACGCATCCAGGGTTGAAAGGGTCAACTTCCCACCCCTATTTAAGACCTTTAACACGTGATTCAGCCACTTTTCACCCAAAATACACTCTCTTCTCTCAAAAACCCCTCAAGAACAAGCTACGGTTTTCATAGAAGATCCAATTCCAAGAAAGTTTCTCCGTCAATCTTTATGAAATCATGAACTAAGGTATGCGTAGTGTTCATTCACGGACTCCAATCGTCCATGAAGCCCAAGAATATCTTTTCTAAGTTTAAGTTTATGGATTTCTTTATGAATTTCATGTTGGGTTAGTTTTGTTTATGTTGAGAATGATCAATTGAATTCAAATCCATGTTGGGTGATCAATTTAATGTGGAATTGATTTGTATAGATGTATCTTCATATGAACTTATGAATAAACACTAGGATGATGAAATTAGAGATGAATAATGATGAATACTTGTTGTATAATGTTGTCTACATGTGCTATGCCTACCATGTGTTTGATTAAATGGCTAGATGAAGGAACAATGCCCAATTAGTATGATATCATGAAATCCCCATGTATGTACAAGTTATTGTTATCACATGTTTTGATGGAATACTTCTATAAATGTATTACGAATTATGGTGTTAGTTATATGTTCAAGTAAGTTATGCTTGATCAGTTTCCTTCCATCGAGTCCTGGGGGTACTTGTACCCGAAATATTAGCAGTGTGCCTAGATCCATGTCATGTTTTCATGATACTCTCATTCAAGCTATGAATCCTTAGACATTAGACTGTTTTATAACTCAGGAAATCTCCATGATCTCATGAACTCAGTCAGTTGTCAAATATTAGTAATATTCTATCAGTCAATGAAATTCAGTAACTCAGTCTATGTTCAGTTCAATAAATTATGTTTAGTATCTATTTATATGGGAGTAGAAATTAGCACCGAGTGAACCCAAGGATGCGAACTCACCTGTTATATGAGGGTGTGAGTCTTAGAAGTAATCCTTGTGTTCCAGAACTATGTAGCCAGCATCTGTTGATACATCATAGCCTACTATATGAGGGTAGATTAGTTGGCTTAGCCTGCTATATGAGGGTTCCCACATTCTCACTAGAGTTACCTGTTATATTAGGGTCACTCAGATGCTGTCCTTACCAGTGACGCGGTATTGACACTCTTTCAATCAAGGCATAGATTGGACCCCAATTCATCTATAATGAATCATTTAGGGCATGTCGGTTAGATGACTACCTCCCACAATCTCAATATCAGTCTCAGAAAAAGAACTCAGATAGTTCTTCAGAATCCAAGACTGTCAGATATAGTTAACTCAGACAAGTACAAAACTCAGATAGTTCCATCAGATTCAGGACTGTCAGATACAGTCACTCATGTTATCAGTTATATCAGTTATTAGTATGTCATGTTATCAGTATTCAAATTTAGTAGTCATGTTATCATGATTTCAAATATAGTTACAATGTATGCATGCATGTATCTCACATTCAAATTAGTCAGTTAGCCCATATTATTCATGCATATGAACCCTATGCATTAAGCCTACCCCACATGCATACCAGTATATTCAAAGTACTGACGCATTTGTACTATGATGTCTTATACCATAGGTTTAGAGACACGAGGTCCAGATTAGCAATAGATTCCAATTTCAGTAGTCAGAGTTAGAAATGAGCCCTCATCATTCGAGGACATAATTATTTCTCTATTATCTCATTAATTAGTTTATTAGTTGAAGTTAGTTGGGGACATGTCCTATCAACTCCTTACTCAGACAGTTCAGTCAGTTAGAGGCTTTCTAGACTATCATGTTTCAGACTTCAGTATTTTAGGTTTTGTTTTGGGTATTTCATACCCCATTTAGATATTATATTTTACTTCAGTTATATGAACCTTATGGCCTTTCAGTTCATGTTTCTGCATTATTCAGTATTTTATGTAGTATATAGGTACAAATATCAGTCATGGATTTGCTTATGGACCTTCGGGGTCATGATCATGGTGTAGCGTTCTAGGTACCAGATTTAGGGCGTTACAAACTTGGTATCAGAGACTAAGGTTCAATAATCCTAGGAAATCTGAAAGCCGTATCTAGTAGAGTCTTGTACATGGGTGTGTTACGTGCCATATTTATGTACAAGAGGCTATAAGATGTTTTAGGAACAGTTTCCCTTCTTTCAGTATTCATGTCGTGCCAGTTAGCATAATCTTAATTCAATCTCTCAGTCTAATCTATTTCTCCCTTTCTTCTACAGAACATGCCTCCTAAAAGAAGAAACGGAAATCAGTCAGCTCGAAGATCCTTTGGGCAATCATGTTTCTCATGTGGAGTTTAGGGTCGTATTCACTACTCTTACTCAGTCAGTGCCACTCAAAATAAATGGCCAATAGTTATTTTGGCCAACCCAGTAAACAATTCAGCTCAGCCAAGATTCGAGATTTCAGACGAATGAATCCTCCATCTTTTCTCGGGTCTAAGACAGATGAGGACCCTCAAGAATTTCAAGATCAGGTGGAGAAGGTGACAGACATCATGGGGATTACTACTCTTGAGAGTGCTGAGCTAGCTGCATATCAGTTACAGGATGTTTTTTATACTTGGTTCAAGCAGTGGAAGTCAGAGAGGGCAGATGATGTAGGGCCAGTTGAGTGGGAAGAGTTTGGATCTTCTTTCTTCAATAGATTCTTTCCCCTAGAGCTTAGGGAAGCTAAGGTGTTAGAATTTATCAATTCAGGTAGGGCAATATGACAGTCAAGAGTATTCTCTTAATTTGCCCCTTATGTGGTTGCAGATAGTAGGGCAAGAAAAAGTAAGTTTGTTTTAGGGGTGAATGATAGCATAGTTAATGAGTACAGATTCACCATGCTGAATAGTGACATGACTTTAGCTAGGCTTATGACTCATGCTCAGCAGATTGAGGAGCAAAAGATTAAGATGAGGGAGAAGCAGAATAAGAGAGCGAAGACAGATTGTTTCAACTTTGCTCAGCCTAAGTCAGAAAGAGAAAATAGTTCTCAGTTTCATCCTAAGTCATCAGTTCCAGCTCCTTCTTCAGTTAGTGCTCCAGTTCCTAAGTTCGAAGAAGGTAACAAAGATAGAGCGTCAGGCTTTAAGTCCCAGAACAGTGTTAGCAGTGTCCGCACCTATCTTTTTTGCCAGACTTGTGGCAAGCACCATCAGGGTATTTGTAGAGATGGCAATGGTATTTGTTTCGAATATGGCAAGCTAAGCCACAGAGTCAAAGACTATCCTCAGCCAGGTCCTCAACTCAGTCCGGTCACCCAAATCAGCAGGTTGCCACCTCCAGTGCTACTAGTGGGCAATGCCCAAATCATCTCTATGCTCTTCAGTCCTGACAAGATCAGGAAAATTCTCCTGATGTAGTTACTGGTACATTACATATCTTTCATGTACATGTTTACGCTTTGCTAGATCCAGGAGCTTCTTTATCTTTTGTTACTCCCTATATAGCAGGCGATTTTGGAATTACTCCCAAAATCCTAGCAGATCCCTTTTTAGTCTCAACCCCAGAGGGTAAAACCATCATAGCCCGATGGGTAAAAAGGAACTGCCCGGTTATGATATTTCAAAAAGTCACTTTAGCAGATTTAGTCGAATTAGAGATGACTGATTTTGACATCATTCTCAGCATGGATTAGCTTCATTCCTACTATGCCACAATCGACTACAGAAATAGAATAGTCGAGTTTCAGTTCCTAAATGAACCCGTCCTTGAGTAGAAGGGTAGTGTATCCGCTTTCAGGGGTCAACTTATTTCCTACTTTAGGGCAAAGAAAATGATATCTATAAGACGTGTCTATCATCTTATTCAATTTAAGGACACTAGTTCTAAAAATCCTAGCCTGGAATCAAACCCAGTAGTGAATGAATATTCAGATATCTTTCCTGAAGATGTAACGCCTCAATTTTCTGAACCGAAACTCTACACGGTGCTATGACCCCAAAGGACCACAAGCTAACCTATGACTTATATCCATACCTGTAAACTGCATAATATCTCATAAAATATGCAAAAATATGAACTGTAAGGCCATAAGGTTCAATACTAAGACATATCTAAAAAACATGGTATAACAATATCAAAAAAAAAACATAAATACTGAAGTCTGATCATCTAATCTGACATCTATTCCGAAAACCTCTAACTGAACTGAATAAGGAGTTGGAGGAATATGTCTCCAACTAACTCCATAAACTGAAAAACTAATTTGAAATACTATAATAAATTAATAATAATATTGTCCTCGAATAATGAGGAGCACTGACTGCTGAAATCTACAATACTACTGCTGCTTTGAAACTCGTGCCTCTGTACCTATGGCGTCAAATAAAACACCATAGCACGAATATGTCAGTACAACTGAATGTACAGAGTATACGAGTGAGGTAGGCTAAATGCAAAGGGTTTTATTTGCATGAACAATGCTGACTAATATGAACGTGAATACATACATACATACGTAACTATAACTAAAATTGTAGTGATACTGACTACTGAGTCTGAATACTGACAACATGAGTTTACTGATGCTGAGATACTAAATGACTGAGTTTACTAATATTGAGATACTGAATGACTAAGTTTACTGATATTGATATGTAATTCACTAATAAGTGAGGAACTAATATGGCATTACTGAATACTGAGAGACTGATACTATATTACTTATAAAGGAATGATTGTTTCTAATAGTTCTGATTATGAAGAACTGATTTGATTGACCGTATATAACAGTACTGAAATTAAGCTCATGATAACATGACTACTGAGTATGAATACTGATGACATGTATTTACTGATAATATATCATGAACGATAACTGATATATCTGATAACATGAGTTCTGATAACTGATAGTATGGATGGATGTATCTGACAGTCCTAAATCTGATGAAACTAGATGAGTTCCATACTGTATCTGAGTTGACTATATCCTAAAGTCCTGATATCCTGAAGAACTATCTGAGTTCTTTTACTGAGACTGACACTGAAACTATAAGAAGTAGTTATCTAACCGACATGCCCCAAATATGCTATAATAGCTAAACTGGGGTCCAATCTCTACCTTGATTAGAAGGGTGTCAATATCGCGCCACTGGTAAAGACAAGCTGTGAGTGACCCTCATCTGGCAGGGACTATAATGAGAATGGTGGGAACCCTCATCTGATAGGTTAAGCCACCTCATCTACCCTCAACTGATAGGTATTGATATCTCAACCTATGCTGGCTACATAGTTCTGGAACGCAAGGACTGCTTCTAAGAATTACACCCTCTACTGGCAGGTGAGTTTCCATCCTTGGGTTCGCTCGGTACTGAATCCTACTCCCAACTGAATGAGACTGAACTGATTATACTGAACTAATTTCCTAGTTTATACTAGAATTAACTAAACTATTACGGATTGTTCTGTTTAACTGAACTGAACATGGACTGAGTTTATTGAGCTCCGATGATTAGTGGAACACTACTGAATTCTATTAACTGACTAAATGCTATTGAGTTCTGTTAGCTGACTGAAGTCTGATGAACATGGCTTGACTGAGAGTATCGTGAAAACATGGCATGGCTCTAGGCACACAACTATATTTTTTGGGTACGAATACCCCCAGGACTCGATGGAAGGAAACTGACATAACTTGCATACAAGAGTACTTGACCAACATTAAAAATCCATAATATAACATCTACGGGGAATTCATAATTCATGTGGTTTTCATAACCTTTTCATATAGCTAACATCATGGTCAATTCTAATATCATGACAAGCTAACAACATATTCATTGCACATTAATAGCATAGAAATCATCTTGATCAAGTAGACATGGAATAACTTAAGAGACATGGCAAAATCTTGGAGCATGAAGACTAGGTACTTGATCATCATTTATTCATTGAGGCACATTATCAAACTCATGGTAGGCATAGCTTTAGCATGGGAGTTAACTTAAGCACATGGATATGGCATGGAATCATCATTTAGATCACAAATAGGTCAAAGTGCTCAATTCTTATTCACTTAGGCATTTTAACAAACACCTTGCATGCACTATTTAGGGCATAGGCCTAATGATCAATTTTATACACCATAACACCATAATTCAACTCAATTCCACCAATTGAATCCACAAAATATCATGGTATCACAAACAACATGTAAAGATTCAAACATTATTCACACAACATGGAATTCATGTGAAATCATAAAACATGGAGTAAGGACTTGTTAATTGAGCACTCTTAAATCATGAAACCATGATTATGTCTATTCTAGGCATTTCGTCGAACACCTGGCATGCACATTTTATAGCATAGGTGTTCTTAATAATTTAGTCATCTTAAACCACCCAATTTCATGGGTTTTAACTACAAGCACACGTACTTCATGAGAATCACCCTAAATTAACATCTTGAAGCATAAACAGTAACCATCAACATGTACATGATCATATCTCAACAAGACAATCACAATATAGTATTTAAAGCATGGTTCTTGGACTCCTACGGATGAAAAGAATCCAGGGATGAACACTACGAATACCTTAGGTGGAAGATTCTTAAAGATATTCGTAGACATGTTCTTGATTCCTTGTCTAGGGTTCTTGTTCCGTTGAGAGAAAATAAATTGGCTCTTGAGTTTGAAAAACTAGAATATCATATATTTCTTAAGAAGGATTTGATTCTTGTTATAGGTTATGATCTTGAGAAAAACGCTTCTTTTGATGTTGAAGATAAATGAGGAGTTATGTTCTTCAATTGATGGGATTTGGGTCTTCAAATTGAAACCCTAGCTTGAGTTCTTGAGAGGATTTTGAGAAAAGGAGTATATTTTGCTGCAAATAAGCCTTAATCATGTGTTTGGGGTACATATAGGGGTGAAAGATGACCAAAATACCCCTAAGGAATAATTAAGGTCAAATCTGTCCCTAATTGACTGTCTGATAGGCTGAAGTAAATTGATCATAACTTTTTATTCAGATGGCCAAATGGGATGAAACCAATTGTATTGGATTTAAGACTCAAAGATCTTTCTATTAACATATAGAATCTCTCACAGTTCATTATATGCAGGATGTTATGATAGTTTGAAGTGGACTGAAATTTTTGACTTGAAATGTGCCCAGAATGCAGGAGCATTTCAAAGCAGTGAGTTAGCCACTGAAATACACCCAAAATGCGCCCGGAATGTGTCCAATATGTACTAGGGACTTTCACCATCACAATACAACTTGAAAATCCAAAAACAGAGGTCAGGACGATCATCAAATAAATCCCCAAAGTTAGGAGGTCTAAAATGAGAGTAAGTATTGAACTTGAGCACTTAGCAAAAAAAAGTTTTTCTAAGTGTTGGAGTCTCTCATGGACTTTACAAGCTGAATTTGACATGCAATTTTTACGGGGTCTTATAGAAGATCTTCCAGGAATTCCTCCCAAAAGGGAAATAGACTTCGACAGTGATCTTCTTCCAAATACTCAGCCTATCTCTATTCCACCATACAGAATGGTACCCGCAAAACTTAGAGAACTGAAAGAACAATTAAAGGATTTCTTAGATAAAGGATTCATCAAGCCCAACATTTCCCCATGGAGCACTCCAGTATTATTCGTGTGCAAGAAAGATGGTTCTCTCAGAATGTGTATAGACTACCGTAAACTCAATAAGGTCGCAATCAAGAACAAGTATTCTCTTCCTAGAATTGATGACTTGTTTGACCAACTTCAGGGTGCTAGTTATTTCTCTAAGATAGATCTCAGATCTGGCTATCATCAGCTCAGAGTTAGGGAATGTGACATTCTGAAAATAGCTTTCCAAATTTTCTATGGTCACTTCGAATCCCTAGTTATGTCATTTGGTCTTACCAATGCCCCAGCCGCTTTCATGGACTTCATGAACCGTGTGTTCAAGCAGTACTTAGACATGTTTGTTATAGTATTCATTGATGATATTCTGGTCTATTCTCGTAGTGAGCGTGATCATCCAGACCATCTCAAGATAGTACTTCAGACTCTCAGAGATCATCAGTTATTCACCAAATTTAGTAAGTGTGAAATTTGGCTAAGGACAGTAGCATTCCTTGGTCACATTGTTTTCGGTAATGGAATAAGAGTTGATTCTTAAATGACCAAAGTAGCAAGAAACTAGCCCAGACCTATCTCTCCATCAGATATTTGGAGTTCTTGGGTTTGGCTATGATCTTGAGTGTCTTTATATGCCTAAGCACCATAACTTATCCATATTTTAGCTAAGTTTAGAGAACAAAGTGCCTAGTTTCTTATGTTTTTACTCTACTTCTATGTAATTGAACTAACCAATGTGATTAGCATGATTTCAGGTATTAATGATGTAGATGAAGACATTTTGGGATTATTGAATACGGATGGCATATGACACAAGAAAGAGTAGCAGTCTGGACCAAATGTGGTGCCTAGAAACTATGTCCAAGACTAATTTTTCATTTATAATTAATTCAGGAACTTAGAAGGCAATTATGAGAGAAGACATTATTAAAAGACTTAATTGCTGAATTTTTATTCAATTATTCATTATTCTGTATTATTCAGAGAGAGAAGAATAACGGCTTAGGGTGGAGAGAGAGAAAAACGTTTCTTCTCTCTTACTTTCACTATTTGCACACCAAGATCTTCTTCTAGTTTTTGGTATGATGATTTTCGTTATATTCATGAGTAGCTAAGTTTATTAGTTAAGGTTATAGAAGCCTTGTAGCATACAATCTATTACTTTGGATTTTGAATTCATTATGCATTGACTTGTTTATATCATACTCTCTTCGCTTATCTTGAATTCTCATGGTTGCAAGCATAGAGGATGTCCCTCAAAATGCAACTTGTTTGAAAGAAAGGTTGTTATTCAGAAAAAAGAGCAGTGACAAGAAAAGAGGATTACCAACTCTTATTTCATAAGTTAATGCCTTAGCAGGATTAATTACTTGGAGATTTCGTATTGTTTTTGGTAAACATTATTTATTCGAGAGAACTAAAGTGAATAAGTCCTTAAATACAAGCTAGTGATGGTTGAGAAACACTAGGATTTTGTTATTAAATACAATATGTTTCTCTGTAAACACGATGCATGTATGAATTCGTAAAGTCCATAGTTAGAAAGTATTGAAAACTACAAGGTGGACATAACCCTAGCTTGCTATTTCTCTGAATTTGAATACAACTACACATATTTCATCTTGTTAAACTGAAACCATTAAGTTGTGAACTGAATCAAATTCCCCCTATTTATTTTACGAAAACGAATGATTAAAAGTCAACTAATTTGCATACAACTTAATTAGAATCATATTCCCTGTGGGATTTGACCCCAACCTAGTTGGGTTATATATTTGATAACGATTGCTTACTCTCTCGTAAGAGAGGTATAATTTGAGTGTTATCAAAAATGGCGCCGTTGCTGGGGACTACGGTTATCGATTGAGTTTATGTGTGTTAATTGACTGTTAGTCAAGTTTCTTAATTTTACATTTAAGAGTGTTGGTTTGGAATTTTAGCCTTCTTGCTTGAATTCAAACTTGTAAATATTTGTTTTTGGTTTTCTTTTATTTCTTGTGTTAGGTAGATTTTTATTTTAGTTTACTTATTACTATGGCATCGTTGAATGAACATGATCGTGGTGGTTGGAAATCTTATCTTGATGATCCATGTCCATATTGTGATGGACCTCACTTTTGGCAAGATTGTAGATATGCTCCCCGAAGAGAGATATGTGCACCATCTCTATCCTACTGAGAGTATGATTGTTCTTTATGTGATGGTCAAGATAGATATTGGAGTGATTGCCCTAATGCACCCTTCCCCCATTGCGCTAACCCAAATTCTAGTTTTTCTTTTGAGTTTAATAGATCTTATGGTCAATAAAAGAAAGAACAAAGTACCGAAAAGAGTGACATTGAAGCTATGTTTCAACGAATGTTGGATCTCCAGGAAGAAACATACGATATCGTATATGATATGCATCAATGCATGAGGCCAATTATTCATGAGGAGATGTATATAGAGGTCAATCATTCAAAGCACTCTTCTACAATATACTTAGATGATATCTTGTCTGTGAAATCATTTAACATAATAAAAGAGTGTGGAGATGAGGAGATAGAACCCTATATTGATGCTGAGAAACCATCAGTGACTTCCCAACCAACTGAACCAACCATTAGAGATGATGCAAAGATTGAGGACTTAGTGTTAGAGGCAAAAGAAGAAACCAAGAAAATCTGTAATAAAGACTCTAGCCCAATTCCAAGAGAAGATGTCGAGAAGGTGAGTAAAAGTGAATGTGTAGTAGATAGTGTAAATTTTGAAGTAGAATTAGTTGGGCCTCACTCAAAGCATTTTTCCATATTATCTTTAGATGATCTATTATCCGTGGAATCATCTAAAATAGTAGAAGAGTGTGAAGATGAGGACCAAGAATCTTGTATTCTTTATTTTATACTTGATAAACAACATAAAAACACACCTCACTTTAAGAATGAGTTGTTTACCATGCATCATCCATTACTCAGCTTCTTAATTTCTGCACCACCCCCATATGAGCAAGGCAAACAGATGGATGCAATGTTGGGGGTGAAATTTATATCCTCAAGGTGGAGGAAAAAGTTGATTGGGTCGTGCCGCGACACTAAATTAGGCGTTTGGTGGGAGGCAACCCATCCTTCTAATCATTTTTATTGTTTTTGATTAAGTGTAGGTACATGAATTACTAAGGAGGTGATTGGTACCAAATTTAGTCTGAAATTGAGCCATGTCAATGGTGGTAAGTTTAGGAGTGATGGGAATACTATAGGTAAGTTGGAGTGGTCAAATATGTAAGGCTTAAGAATGATTCATTTTATAGTCATGCCCCGATCTATGTTAATTCGACCTTAAAAGTTTTGCGGTGCGAGCCCCTGTGGTATGGACCTTTCCGACCAAGAGTGCGCCATACATCCCATCGCACATGCTCACTGGACCAACTATGCGATGCACAATGCGCCGTACACCTTGATGTGTGCGATACCGTATACATCGCACACTTTAACATGTGCAATAACCTTTGTGTCACACACCTCTCCGCATATGCTCACTACCTCAAGCGTGCAATACCCTATGCGCCGCACTCTTAAAGTTGTACGATAGGGTATGCTCGCATACCTCTTCACAGATGCCCACTATATCAAGTGTGTGATATATTATACAATGCACACTTATTCCAAACAACATAAATCTAACCTTAAATTGGGTTAACCTAACCCAAATTTCATCCTTTAAAAAACCATGCCTTCAATATGCTCTTTGTCCCACAAGCTCTGCACCACTTTCAAAACCCAAGAAATCGACTCAGTTTCATCAATGCTTCATCTTCAAGGTAAGTGTTCTTTTCTTAATCCTTAGGTATTGTGACTCTATGCTGTAGTTATTAATTGATCACTTGAGGATTATGAATTAAAGTTTTTCCATGGCTATGTTGTAAAAGTGATGGTGTTTTATATATCTTGATATGGTTGAAAGTATAGGGTATGATTTTGTTCAAAAAGTGTTTCATTGAAATAGACTTGGGGAAATTGAAGTGATTGAATTGTATTGTGACTAATGTGGTGCACCATGTCAAAGTGTATGTCGGTGAAGTTTGAGTACCCGACAATAACACTTAATTGGTTGATACTAACAAATTAAGTGTGTGGTGGTGACTTCACCACCCTCATCTTAATTATAGTTAGTTTCGCTATGTGTCTGTCGTGGATGATAAGATGAATACAGGAAAAATGGCTCCAGTAATAATCTTCATACAGGTGGCATGACTCCTAATGTGGATAAGAAGTACTACTAGCCAGGTTCTTTATCTTGTTATTTGCACTGGGGACAGTGCTAAGCTTAAGTGTGGGGTGGATGGTTACTTTCCTGCTTGTTATGTAAGAAAATAGGACCTTCTTCTTAGTATACTTCTGGATAGGATTAGTTATTTTGTTCATTTTGTTAGTTATTTAGTCATAATTAGGTGATTTTCTCGATGATGGATTGATGACGACCGTCTTAAGAGAAAAGTAGTCTTTCAATTACATGTAACTGCTCTTGTGGATCACATGACATTATAACAAAAGTATGTGATGGATCACTACGTTTGAAACACCTAGGCTCTAGTTGTGACTCTTGTTGTGATTATAAATTTTAATTGAATTCATGTAATTATTCGGTTGAGAATCTATAATGCTCCTAATTGAGTTGACCATGTGCCATGAGTGTGTAAGACTATTGTATATTCCTTATTGCAACTGATGCTAGAACTTGCCTGTTGTGTATGCAAAGCAAAATAAAGATTGTGAGTTTAGGAGATGATTTAGGCATTTCTTCGATAGCCATTGTTCATACCTTCTCTTGACCTACCTTTGTACAGTATCTTAGCTAGCCCCATTGAGCCTTTAGCTTATTCTTTTGTTAGCCTCATATGTAGCCTAATCTGTTTTTTAATAGACCGTAATTTGAGCCAAAAGCTCCTAAGCGCTTTAATGTAAAATCAATTTGAGTTAGAATTTGACAATTAGAGAAAAAAGGTAAAATTGATGCCCCAAAATCTAGTTATTGACATGTGAAATTGATGTGGTTGGGAGAAGCAAAAATTATTGAAAAAGTTCCAAAATTTATCCCGTACATGTTACAATGAATCTGTTTTGGCCCTGGTCTTTCTTGGACATTGTGCACCTCAACTAAGGCAAATCTCTTAAGTTGAGGGTGGCTATTATAGTGGTGCTTAACATGAAAAGGGTGAAAAAAATAATTTGAAAGGGTTGCATACTCCCAACATAGTATTATTAATTAAGCTTAACGAGTAGGGGTAAAAAGCAAATCTGTGAAGATAGCATAAGTGGAAATTGGTTGTTAGAGATTGGTCTTAATTGCATAATGTAGTGTATTAAATCTCTTAGGGAAGATAGTCACTATTTCTGGCCAAATAGTTCCTACCCATCCTTTAGCCTGCATTACAACCCGTAAAAGACCTATTTGATCCTAATCTTAGCATTCTGATATTAGTGGAGTATTACACTAAGGGAAAGCATATGGTCATCAGTTGTAAGTTGAGAATTCTCTGTGAGAGTGAGCGCCACTTTATTTTTGTACACATTTTGCTAGAAATTACATGATTGTGAGTGATTATGGGTAACTCTTTTGTTGTGAGGGCACATGGTTGATGAAGGTTGGGTAATTTATATGATTTCTTTGCTTAAATGGTATGCATGAAATTTTCAACTTAATGAGTCTATTCTTCAGGGTAGGTTGTATCTGGTAATGATTCCTGAATCTACTTCTTGTTCATAATTGTTGTGTGAGCCTATTTGAGCATCTTGCCTTTCTTTGTGGATGCTAAGGCTTGAGAGGTATGCATAAATGGATATGTTGTTCGAGGAAGAACAAAGCTTTAAGTTTGGGGTGGTGATCTTGAGTGTATTTGTATGCCTAAGCACCATAACTTATCCATATTTTAGCTAAGTTTAGAGAACAAAGTGCCTAGTTTCTTATGTTTTTACTCTACTCCTATGTAATTGAGCTAACTGATGTGATTAGCATGATCTCAAGTATTAATGAGGTAGATAAAGACATTTTGGGACTATGGAATGTGGATGGCATATGACACAAGGGAGGGTAGCAGTCTGGACCAAATGTGGCGCCTAGAAACTATGTCCAAGATTAATTTGTCATTTATAATTAGTTTAGGGACTTAGAAGGCAATTATGAGAGAAGAGATTATTAAAAGACTTAATTGCTGAATTTTTATTCAATTATTCATTATTCTATATTATTCAGAGAGAGGAGAATAGCGGCTTAGGGTGGAGAGAGAGAAAAATATTTCTTCTCTCTTACTTTCACTATTCGCACACCAAGATCGTTTTCTAGTTTTCGGTATGATGAATATATTTATGATGATTTTCGTTTTATTCATGAGTAACTAAGTTTATTAGTTAGGGTTATGGAAGCCTTGTAGCATACAATCTATTACTTTGGGTTTTGAATTCATTATGCATTGACTTGTTTATATCATACTCTCTTCGCTTATCTTGAATTCTCGTGGTTGCAAACATAGAGGATGTGCCTCAAAACACAACTTGTTCGAAAGAAAGGTTGTTGTTCGGAAAAAAGAGTAGTGACAAGAAAATAGGATTTCCAACCCCCATTTCATAAGTTAATGCCTTAGCAGGATTAACTACTTGGAGATTTCATATTGTTTTTGGTAAACGTTTTTCATTTGAGAGAACAAAAGTGAATTAGTCCTTGATGGTTGAGAAATACTAGGATTATATTATTAAATACAATATGTTTCTCTGTAAACACGATGCATGTATGAATTCATAAAGCCCATAGTTAGAAAGTATTGAAAAATACAAGGTGGACATAACCCTAGCTTGCTATTTCTTTGAATTTTAATACTACTACACATATTTCATCTTGTTAAACTGAAACCATTAAGTTGTGAACTGAATCAAATCTCCCCTATTTATTTTACGGAAATGAATGATTAAAAGTCAACTAATCTGTATACAACTTAATTAGCACCATATTCCTTGTAGGATTAAACCCCAACCTAGTTGGGTTATATATTTGAGAATGACCGCTTACTCTCTCGTAAGAGAGGTATAATTTGAGCGTTATCACGCTGGCTATTATAGATGGTTTGTTGAGAGATTTTCTTTTATTGTATCCCCTATGTCCAGATTGACTCAGAAGAAAATCAAGTTTCAGTGGTCAGATCCTTATGAGAAGAGTTTTCAGGAATTAAAGTCTCGACTTACCTCAACTCCAATTTTAGCTCTTTCAGATGGTCCAGATGGGTTTGTAGTATATTGTGATGCATCCAAAATAGGTTTGGGTTGTGTCTTCATGCATCATGGTAAGTTCATATCCTACGCCTCCAGACAGCTTAAGCCCCATGAGAAGAATTATCCTACTCATTATCTTGAGTTAACAGCCATAGTATTTACATTTGGAGTCATTATCTATACGATGTTCATGTAGATGTGTTCACAGATCATAAGAGTTTTCAGTATGTATTTTCTCAGAAAGATCTTAATCTTTGTCAGAGAAGATGATTAGAGCTCTTTAAATATTATGACATGAGTGTCCTCAATCGTCCAGGCAAGGCCAACGTAGTGGCCGACGCTCTCAATAGACTATCCACGGGTAGTGTTTCTCATGTTGAGGATAGTAAAAAAAATTTAGCTCAAGAAGTCCACAGCTTGCTAGACTAGGCGTTCGCTTAGTCAATACATAAAAGGGTGATATATGGGTTCAGAGTAGTTCAGAATCATCTCTAGTTTCCGAGGTGAAAGAAAATCAAGATAGAGATCCCAGCCTTGTGAAGTTGAAGGAGTCAGTTCAGGATAAAAAAGTAGAGGTTTTCTCACAAGGAGGAGATGGTTTCCTTCATTGTTAGGGTCGTCTCTGTGTTTCAGGAGTAGATGACTTAAGGCAGGGAATTCTTACAGAAATGTATAGTGCACGTTACTCTATTCATCCAGGGGCCACAAAGATGTACTGCTACTTATGGGAGATCTATTGGTTGAGTAGGATGAAGAGAGATGTTGTAGAGTTTGTTACTAAGTGATCTATATGTATGCAAGTTAAGATAGAGCATCAGAAGCCTAGTGGGTCCATCCAAGAGTTCAGTATTCCTAGTTGGAAGTGGGAAGTTGTGAACATGGACTTCATAACGGGTTTGCCTCGAACTCGTCATCAGCACAATTCAGTTTGGGTCATTGTAGATAAAATGACCAAATTAGCTCATTCCATCCAGTTTATACCTTTTATTTGGCCAAGGATTATGCCATGCTCTACATCAAGGAGCTGGTCAGATTGCACAGTATTCCATTATCTATTATCTTAGACAGAGGTACCCCGTTCACCTCTCACTTTTAGGAAGCATTCCAAAAGGGTCTTGGTACCCAAGTTCATCTTAGTAAAGCCTTTCATCCTCAGATAGATGGTTAGCAGAAAGGACCATTCAGACCTTAAAAGATATGCTAAGAGCGTGTGCAATTGATTTCAAGGGATGTTGGGATGACTACTTGCCTTTGATTGAATTTGCATACAATAACAGCGATCATTCCAGTATTCAAATAGCTCCATTCAAAGCTCTCTATGGTAGGAGATATAGATCTCCAATTGGTTGGTTCAAAGTTTGTGAGGCCTCAATCATAGGTCCTGACTTGGTATTCGACGCCTTAGAGAAAGTCCAGTTGATTAGAGAAAAACTCCTGGCTGCTCAGAGCCGACAGAAGTATTATGCAGATGTTTGTAGAAAAGATCTCGAGTTCGATATTGGTGACTATGTCTATCTAAAGATCTCTCCCATGAAGGGAGTGAAGTGGTTCAATAAGAAAGGAAAACTCAGTCCCTGATATGTCGGTCCATTTAAGGTTCTCAGTCGATTCGGCAAGGTAGCTTATGAGATCGAATTTCCTTCAGATCCAGCCTCAGTTCATCTAGTCTTTCATGTCTCTTTGCACAAGAAGTGCATAGGTGACCCATCAGTTGTAGTCCCTATTCAAAGAATTGATGTTCAGAACACTTTTTCTTATGAAGAGATTCCAGTCGAAATCTTAGACTATCAAACTCGTAGATTTAGGAACAAAAAAGTCCCTCTAGTTCAGGTTCTTTGGAGAAATCAGTCTGTCGAGGGAGCTACTTGGGAAGCAAAGGTAGACATGCGTACCAAGTATCCTCACCTCTTCTTTGCCAACTCAGATCAAGCTCAAGGTAAGAGTTCTCCTTAAGCTTACTCAGATTCATGTTCAGTGTTCATCACAAACTTGGTATGCAGTTTCATGCTTATGTTCCCATTATAAACATAGTATCAAGTACCATTGTACATTCAATCATGCACTCATGTATCAGTTCAGTTATGTAATTATGCATCATACATGTATTCTTATTATGAGAAACTTAGTTCTTCAGAACACTCAGTCATGCATTCATGAATCACTTATACATGCATCAGATATGCATGTTCAGTATTATATGTTCAGCTTGTCAGTCATGCAAGTCATGAGATCATGTTCCAGTTATTTATATTTAGTAGGTACGTCAATTGTCTTTTCTCCCCTCCCAGTCAGTCTCATTTGAGGATGAATGTTCTCAAAGGGGAGATATTGTAATACCCCTTACTTTTCCTAGAAAATTTCATCTCAAGAATGTCTCGTATTAGTTTCTAAATTGAATGATGGTTATTCCATGAGGAATTTTCAAGATTTTCACTTTTTTTCATGTAGTAAATTCAATAATCTTTCCATCGATATAAGATTCGCCCAAATCCGATAACCAAGTCAGAAGTTACGACTATTTAAGGTTTTGGTCATAAAACAATGCCATATTAGTTAGTGGTGCACCACGCCACAAGAGGAAATGGCATTTGGTAAATTCTAGTATAGGTCCGCGATTATGACGCGTCGTGCCAGGGCTCAAATTCATAATTGTCCTTTTCCAGTGTCTTAACGTGATTTCCTCCGTGTCACACTAAAGTTATAGGTCACATAAAAAGGGGCAACGCAATGGCTCTGCACTGCGCTATCCCTCAGTTTCCCAATTGTCAAATTCCAGTGACACGGCGCGACAGCGCCGCGTCGCGCCAGCAGTTAGTTTGGGAAAATTTTACTAAAATTAAATATCGCGTCTAGGGTTAAAAGGATCAACTTCCCACCCCTATTTAAGCTCTTTAACACGTGATCCAGCCACTCTTCACCCAAAATACACTCTCTTCTCTCAAAAACCTCTCAAGAACAAGGTAGGGTTTTCATTGAAGATCCAATTCCAAAAAAGTTTCTCCATCAATCTTCACCAAATCACAAACTAAGGTATGCATTGTGTTCATTCATGGACTCCTTTTATCAATGAAGCCCAAGAATCTCTTTTCAAAGTTTAAGTTTATGGATTTCTTTATGAATTTCATGTTGGGTTGTTTTTGTTTGTGTTGAGAATGATCAATTGAATTCAAATCCATGTTGGGTGATCAATTTTATGTGGAATTGATTTGTATAGATGTATATTCATGTGAACCTATGAATAAAACCTAGGATGATGAAATTAGAGATGAATCAGGATTATTAATTACTGTAAAATGTTGTCGACATGTGCTATGCCTACCATGTGTTTGATTAAATACCTAGATCAAGGAATAATGCCCAACTAGTTTGATATCATGAAATCCCCATGTATGTACAAGTTATTCCTATCACATGTTTTGATGGAATGCTTCTATAAATGTATAATGGATTATGATGTTAGTTATATGTTCAAGTAAGTTATGCTTGGTTAGTTTTCTTCCATTGAGTCCTGGGGGTACTTGTACCCAAAATATTAGTTGTGTGCCTAGATCCATGTAATGTTTCTATAATACTCTCATTCAAGCTATGAATCCTTAGACTTCAGACAGTCTTATGACTTAGGAAATCTCCATGATCTCATGAACTCAGTCAGTTGTCAAATATCAATAATATTCCATCAGTCAATGGAATTCAGTAACTCATTCCATGTTCAGTTCAGTAAATTATGTTTAGTGTCTATTCATATGGGAGTAGAAATTAGCACCGAGTGAACCCAAGGATGGGAACTCACCTGTTAGCTGAGGGTGTGATTCTTAGAAGAAATCCTTACGTTTGAGAACTATGTAGCCAACATAGGTTGAGACATCATAGCCTGCTATATGAGGGTAGATGAGGTGGCTTAGCCTGCTATATGAGGGTTCACACTATTCTCACTAGAGTTACCTGTTATATTAGGGTCACTCACATGTTTTCCTTACCAGTGGTGTGGTATTGACACCCTTCCAATCAGGGAATAGATTGGACCCCAATTTAGCTATAATACACAATTTGGGGCATGTCGGTTAGATTACTACCTCCCACAGTCTCAGTATCAACCTCAGTAAAAGAACTCAGATAAACTGTCAGATACAGTCAACTCAGACATAGTACGGAACTTAGATAGTTCTATCAGATTCAAGACTATCAGATACAGTCACTCATGTTATCAGTTATATCAGTTATCAGTATGTCATATTATCAGTATTCAGATTCAGTACTCATATTATTATGATTTCAGATATAGTTACTATGTATGCATACATGTATTCTCGCATTCATATTAGTCAATTAGACAATATTGTTCATGCATATGAACCCTATGCATTCGGCATACCCCACATACATACCAGTACATTCAAAGTATTGACGCATTTGTGCTATGGTGTCTTATACTATAGGTTAAGAGATACGAGTTCCAGATCAGCAGTAGATTCCAATTTTAGCAGTCAGAGTTAGAAGTGAGTCCTCACCATTCGAGGACATGATTATTTCTCTATTATCTTATTAATTAGTTTATTAGTTGGAGTTAGTTGGGGACATATCCCATCAACTCCTTACTTAGACAGTTCAGTCAGTTAGAGGTTTTCTAGACTATCATGTTTCAGACTTCAATATTTTTAGTTTTGTTTTGGGTATTTCATAACCCATTTAGATGTTATATTTTACTTCAGTTATGTGAACCATATGGTCTTTCAGTTCATGTTTCCGCATTATTCAATATTTTATGTAGTATACAGGTACAAATATCAGTCATGGGTTAGCTTATGGTCCTTCGGGGTTATGAGCACCTTCTCGCATTTCAGGTACTAGATTTGGGGCGTTACATATTGTAATACCCCAAAAATCAAAGATAATATTAGAACCATGTTTAAAGCTCGTGCAAAATGAATCATAGTTCTTTTATAGTTTTATGAGTAAGTTTGATGCACTTTAAGGCCTCAAATAACTCCCAGCTATTAGACGAATCAAAATATTCCTTACTAATTGAGTTGTTGAGAAGAATGTTGCTTTAGTCATCTTCAAAGAAGCATATCTTTTGTTCTACTTAGAATTTTCTAGCTTAATATCCACCAAATTTTAGGAAATTGAATTAGCTTTCCAACGATACAAATTTTGGCTAAATCTGATACACAGGTGAGAAGTTATGGAACTTTTAGTGTGAGATAGTAGCCCATCGCAATTAGGCCCCATCATGGTGATGGCCAAAATCACATTCATCCTTTTCTAGTGGGGCACCACAATAATCACCACATCACGCTAAGTTGTGATTTTACAATCGTCCATTTTCCAGTGGGGCACCGTGATGGTGCTGCGTCACGCCATTCAGAAAAATGGAGATCATCCTTTACTAGTGGCGCAATGTGATAAGACCCGCATCGTGCTGGTGTGCAAAATTAGGATTTCCAGTTTCACGATTTAAATTTTGGGGACCGTTTGGTCTTTTCCATAGTTCTAAACTTGTCCAAAACACATAATTACAACCCTAAAGGGGCATAATGTGCCCCATTACTCATAATTCCTCTCCAAGAAACTAACCATCTCTCAATAACAAAACACTAGCCTTCAAGATTCAAGGTCAATTCTCAAGAAAACCCCAAGAACTCTCATGAATTCATCAACCTAGGTATGTTAAGTGTGCATCCATGGGTCCCTTTCACCCATGGAGCCCAAGAATCTATTTTTTTTAATACAAAGTTATGATCTTTTACAAGTTATTATGATTTTTAATCATGAATTTCCATGAATCTTGATTCTATACCATGTTTACATGATATTGTTGTTCTTACTAAACCCACACATTTGAATAATGTTAGTTGTTGATTTAAACCATAATTAGTGATTTTGATGTTGAAATCATGCTATTACTAAAAGGTTTAAACTATTCTCATGCTTAGCTTAAGCTATGAATATCAAGTATTTGATGAAATCCCTACAAGAATGAATTTTGAGTGAATGTTTGCACATTATATCCTTGAAGTTTAGTACTACTTTTCTATTATTGTTATTGATTCTTGGGGTTTATGAGTACCTAAAAACATAGCTGTTTATTTAGTCTCAATATCTTCAAAATAGTTTTAGATGTGTTATGAGCATTATTAGTTCAGTCAGTTATCATAATCAGTTAAACTCAAAATAGTTCAGTATTCCAAGTTAGTTTAGTTGGGAGTAGGATATAGCACTGAGCAAACCCATGAATTAGGGCTCACCTGCCAGTTGAGGGTGTTACCTTTACTAGCAGTCCCTGCATTCCATAACTACGTAGCCAGCATAGGTTGAGAAGTTAACCTGCCAGTTGAGGTATGATGTCATACGACTACCTTCCAGTTAAGGGTAACTCTTAGTCCTTCGGGACAATACTTTAGTGGATCCACACAACCAATATTAGTACCCGTGGCACGGTACTGACACTCTTCTAATTTGGGTCATAGGTTGGACCCCAAATTGCTTATTGGGGCATATTGATTAGATGATAGCTCCCAAAGTCTCAGTCCAGTCATCAGCTCAGTAATTCAGTTTCAATTTTTCTTGACCATAGCATACAAATATCAGTTATTTATTTATCAATACTCAATATTTTAGTTTACAGATTATATTCAAAATATGTGTAATGCTTGGTCATGTCTTCTCAGTATTTACAGATTTCATGCATTCTATTTAGTATTTCATGTCATTCATTCAGCCAGTTATTACTCCTGTACATGAAATCATGCATATCAGCCTACCTCATTTAGCATACCAGTACATTCAAAGTAGTGATCGCATACTCTTTTCTTGTGCTATGATGTATCATATCATAGGTTAGGACGTTTAGTTCTAGGTCACGCAAAGATTCTCCAGATTATCAGACGTAGTAGTAGTGAGTCCTCATATTTTGAGGACATGGTTTATTTATCTTAGCTATTTTATTAGTTTTAGTATTTTTCCATTCATAAACCATCTTAGCTATTTTATTAGTTTTAGTATTTTTCCATTCAATTGGAGTTAGTTGGTAGTTTGTCCCACCAGCTTCACAATCAGTAGATGCTTTTTAGACTAGTACAGACAGCTAGTCAGTCTTCAGTTTTCAGTTGTCATTGTCAGACGTTTTATCAGTATTATCAGTATTGTTTTGTAGACTTTATTAGCATTATGACTTAAAACCTTATGGCGTTATATCCATTATTTTCTACACATGATCTCTTGTTATCAATTTTATTCAGTGGTCACAACAGGTACCAGCTCATGGGTTAGCTTGTGGTCCCTCAGGACTATAAGCACCGTGTGACGCGCAGGGTATACTCTCAGGGCATTACAACATTAATGCTGGGACTGTTCGTTGTATGGCTTTGATGGCCGTAGGATTTGATTATAATGGATGTTGTTACATCGTTTGGTGAATCAGTGTTTATGCTACAAATTTTTCTCCATCATCGCCTTCGTCCTTTTCAATATTTTTGTTTGAGTTCACTGTGTCTTGATAATTTTATTTGTTAACTACTAAATTTCATTTTGTGTATATTGTCAATGTTTTGGTTCCCTTTAATAGATGAAGTTCACTATCTTGATTCCATAATTTACATTGCGAGATTTTGACCACTATTTTAGTGTTATCTTTGTTTGATGAAAGATCTGATATATAGCCTTTTTTTATTTAGCGTTCTTCAGTTCAACGGTAAGCTTAATGCATTATTTTTGTAATTTATTTTTTAAGTTCTGCCTTCGAAATCATTGCAAAATTAGATTGTTTCTTCCTCTTTTTCTTTGGTAAGTTATCAGTCTGTTGTCTATTTATACTTGAACATCTTGGCCTAATTTGCTACCTAGCTGAACATTTGTTGTTTTTTCTTTATTTTAGTTTGATGTTGCTTTTGTTGTAGAAATATTCCTAAAGCTCCTCTTGACAAAAAAATGTCAAGAAAGGATAAAGGATATGTTATATAGGTTCTTTATTCCGTTGAAAGTCACAACTAATGAGTTAACATTCTCTTGATGTCATAATGCTAGTTTTGATATTCTAGTGCAAATATGTTGATGTTCTTGTTGTATAGGTGTTGTAAAAATCCAATTTTTATATCCTTTGTAGTCTTAAATTTTCATCTTTGAATATTTTTTCATGTAAATAAATTATTTCCTTTTTTTCTCTCTTCTTGGATTATCTAAATTCTCCAGTTGCTTTATTACTTTCCTGTTTCAAGCATTGTTTTATTATTTTACCATTATTTCTTTATTTACTTTTTGGTTAGTTGGTTCTATTTATTGCAATCTTAATGTTCCAGTTGATGTCATTTGTTGTAGTTTAGGATCATAAGTTATTAACTCAGATATAGTATATTGTCGCCCTTTTACTCACAACATTATTAATATAGAAATTTCTTGTTGTGGTTTGGAATCATTATTAGGATCAAGTTTGATTGCTCTACAATTTAACTCACCACGTGTTTCCAGTCTAATGATTGTGGTTTATGAATCTGCCCCTTGAATCCCAACTTGTCTTGAGCCTATTTGTCTTTTAGAATTGATGGAAAACTACTTTTACCTTATCCCCTTGGCTCTTAATGTTTGATTAGAAATATGTTTGTTCAACTGTTTCTCCTTTCCTACTCTTCTCTAATTTATCAAAAGTCGCATCTTGTTGAATCTTAGACATGTGGTTGTAATTCTTTCAATATTGAATTTTCTTGATTTATAAGTCTATTTGTTCTTTGGTTTGTCTGTGTTCTTATCCATTACTTGCCCTCCTTCATTGCTTAGTCACTAAAATTTTTCTTAAGTTCCCCACTTTATGTTTTTACTTTACTAAATTTTCTATAGCCTTAAATATAATTGTTTAACTCCGTTTGTTTGAAATCGTGATATTTTTATTTAGTTTTATCTTATCCTATTTATTAATTTGGATTCCTTATTTATATACTCTCTCTAGTTCTGAGAATCATTGTTCTTTCTATATTTGTGCTTTAATATTTCTTACAGTATCATGAATCCTCTATTATGTTAACCGATAATTTAGAACGAGTATCAATTCTTTTTATTTTTTCCTTTGCATGAATCTTCTTTGGAGTCCAAATGGACTCTCCCCCTGCATTTCTTAATAGGTCAATGAGGCCAATCTTTTCAAGTCAAATTCGAAAGAAACTCCAAAGTCAGTTATATAGCGTACGAGTGTAAAATGATGGAAGAAGAAAAAATTGGTCAAAACCCATTGATGAAGATGCTATGAAGACTTGAAAAAGTCTTTATTTTATTATTTCCTTATTTTCATTTATTTCTTTATTTATTTATTCATTCATTTAGGCTTCGAAGCCAAAGTTGTAATTTAATACACGTGAAGCGATTATGGGGTGAAAGCCCAAAATGACTAGTTTAGGACAGGTGAAGATGGACCAAAATCCCCAGGTGAGTAGTTTAGGACAGGTGCAAGTGGCTATCAGCCCAAATTAGTTAAGGATAGGTTTTCGAGGGTTTGGACCTAAAAACCTAAATCTCGTATTTTTTTCTTTCCCTTTTCTATGTTTATTTGCTATTTGTCCCTTCTAACCTACTTAAATTCCCCACTAAGTTTGCAAATTGATTTTATATAAGTTTTTTCCTTAATCACTTTCTTTCCAAGAAACAACTTCTCTTTTTCAAAGTTAGTCAAAGGTGGTTATCAAATAGTCTGGATAATCGCAAGTTAGCGGATGTTTTGGATGCCTTAAAAACCTACCTAAAACGTTAATAGGAACCTCTTATCTGGGATTTTCTTGAAAAGTCTAAGTCTTTTTTCTGTTTAAGACTTGGAATTTTCTTTAAAATGTTTTCTTAATTTCTTTTCAAATAAATTAAGTGGCAACTCTATAATTTCTTAAATTGTTTCAAAAATTTCTGTAAAGTTTTGAAATGGTTTCAATAGCTGAACCAAGTATTTTTTAACCTTTGAACCAAAAAGGGATAAAACAGAAATGATAACTTTGTTGGGAATTTTAATTAGGTGATAACCAAATATTTGAATTAGCTTCTTTGACTAACTATTGCAGTGTTTAAATTATTTATGTGACTGTGTTTAAATTTTGCAAAATTAAACAGTTTCACTTCATAGAATACTTCCCATTTGAAATCTATAAATTGTTTGGGGTTCGTGGATGTTCCGGTTCCTCTTGTTCAATTCAAAATCAAGTGTTGAAAATAAGATGGTTTATTGGCATGTTAGGTGTTCGATGGCTATTCGTATTTCCAAACTCAAGTCGTTTGCTTAAGAACCTTGTCCAAATCCACTCCAGACACTCAAAATAGAGCAAAACCAAAACCTTCTCCTTTTAGGCATAAGCCTAGGATGATCCAATACCCGAGAGGGTATTGAGCCCATTAGAAAACCTACCCTGCTTATATTGGCCACGGGCCAATTACAGATGAATCTTATTTATGTGTTGAAGAAATATATGTTATTTAATCTAATTCATTATCTTTTGAGGTAGGAGAAGGTTTACTTAGTTTACTTTCGTGTAAGGATACCTCAACCATACATCAATCGAGAGAAGAATTAAAGCGACTCAGGTAAAACATACTCCCAAGTCTCCCAAGTCTCATAGAAAAGTCCGCAATCGTTCTTAAAATTTCCTAAATTCTCGCAACTATTTCAAGAAGGTTGACTATGGACTTAGTAGAGGTCATTATCGGAAGGACCGAAAAAAAGCGATAGGAGATTTCCTCAAGTCAAGAGAAAATTAATGGAGTTAGACCAAATAGAAGATACGCTAAAGGTAGACAATAAGAAAGTGGCTAAGTGGATTGTTGTGGCCAAAAGAAAGATCACCAAAGTCAACATATTGATTGAAATCAAACTACGTAGGGCCTGATTTTTCCTTCATGGGATACGTAGGCAGCCTTTCGGCTCGGCCATCATTTTCAAAAAAATTTTAATTCCCCACTTCCTTGAAAGAAGAAATAAGATCGAAAAGAAGAAGAGTTGAACCTTCCTGATAAATTCCACTTTGCCAAATAAATGAGAAAAATTCTATTCATTGAAATTCTCTAGTTATCATTACCCCATGGATCAATTTGCATGAGAAGAGAAACAACTTTATGTGTTTACTTCCTGCATTATCATCTTGAATTTTTATTACTAATGGAATCTAATACATCAACCTTTGAGTTATTTTTACTCTAAAGTTCATAGAAACTACTCTGTGTTGGCATAAAATAGCAAAATATCCCTACTTCACTGGATCAAAATGAATAAAGATTCCGCTCTTGACTATTGATTTGTTACGGAAAAGAAAAATGACTAGTAATAAAATTAAATTCTACCAGTCATTTTTCAAAACCTGTAAGCGATGGAATAGGGAAAATTATGATGCTATATATGGAAGAATTTTTTAAGACATCCAAAATCAAGGAATATGAATTAGAGGAAAAGGTTCTTCAATTGGACTTTTGCTCTACTTATAACTTCTCGATCAATAGAATAAATGGAAAAATAAGATTTCATTTTTCACAAAGTCGATAGTAGTACAGACAAGGCCCGACATCCACCTTTTAAGTTTATCTACTCCTTTTTTTATTTTCAAAAAGCATAGACCTACACTAATGTGAGTCACAGCTAGAGTTTGTAAATATTTTACCAAAACTCATACTCCTCCCCTATTGTGAAAATCTTTATCATTTATTTTGTTATCTACTTGATATTATCGAACTTGTCTGGATTTTTGTAAAAGTAGTAAATATCTAAAAACTACCAATGTCATGTTATTTCAAGAACGAAATGAACAAATCAAGGAAGATGATGATGAATGGGAATGATAGTCCTAAAGCAGTCAACAAAAAAACCAAAGACTTCAAAAATTGAGAAAGCCTAACCTAGAAGAAACCAAGGTGGCTAATCAAGGACACAATGATAAAGTTAAGGAAACCATGGTCAAGGAAGAGGAAACTTATCAATTCTCTCAAAGAAAAGTGGACAGTTAATCCTTCCTTCCATCAAGATAAATGCAATGGGAGCATCACGTCATCCATACAGTGTTATCTAGAGAAGCCTTAATTATATCCTCGTGGTATAAATAAGAGTATCTAAGGCTAGTTAACCCTAAAAATGTGTCCTTTTACGAACAACGTTTGACCTGAATTCCTAAGAAAAGGATATGTATGCGACCTATGTCGACTTTTGTCAACAACTTAGGACAATTTACCCTTCTCTTTTATACGAACTATGTTTGACTTGAATTCCCAAGAAAGGGATTGTAGAAGGCCTATGTTGACTTCAGTTAATTCCTTAGGATAATTTACCCTCCTTTTATGTATGAACTACGTTTGACCTAAATTCCCAAGAAAGGGATACGTAGCCGGCCTATGTCAGCTTCAGTCAACCCCATAAGAAAATTTATCCTTCCCTTTATGTATGAAATATATTTGACCAGAATTTCCAAGAAAGGGATACATAGGCGGCCTATGTCGGCTTTGGTCAATCCCTTAGGAGAATTTATCCTTTCCTTTTATGTATGAAGTATGTTTGATGTAAATTCCCTAAAAGAGATATGTAGGCGGTCTATGTCAGCTTTTGTCAATCCCTTAGGAGAATTTATCCTTCCCTTTAATGTACGAACTACGTTTGACCTAAATTCTTAAGAAAGGGATACGTAGGAGACTTATGTAGGCTTCGGTTAACCCCTTAAGAGAGTTTGCCTTTCTCTTTTATGTACAAACTATATTTGACCTGAATTTCTAAGAACGGGATACGTAGGTGGCCTATGTCAGCTTCGGTCAACCCCTTAGGAAAATTTTTCATTTCCTTTTATGCGTAAACAACATTTTACCTGAATTCTCAAGATGAGATATGTAGGCAGATTATGTCGGCTTTGTTTAACCAAGTATATTTTTTTATATATCCCTTGCGTATTCCTGAACTACATTTAACCTATTCCTGCTTCAATGGGATACGTAGACGTCCCAATGGCTCATTCATATAACCCTAGGAAATGAAAATTGGGGAAGAATTTTTTAGAAGAAATCTCCAAAATTCACAAAATGAAGACCATCATCAAACAAGGAAAATGAAGACCCACAAAGACTTCTGATCCTCTCAAGCCAAGATCATCTCAAATAGTATTAAATTAGAGAAGAAATTTTGAGGAGGTCCTCCAAATTTCCACTAACATATTGGAATATACTTCAAATTCCCCAGCACCAGGAGATTAACGTCCAGCTTTTGAAACCACTAACAGTAACAAAGTCTAGATAGACTAGATCTCCGGCTATGATAGAACTTTTGATAGAACTCTCAAGCGACGATGATAAGTTTTTGAAAATCCTCCATTTTATGTCATATATGGATGAGCCCTAAAGGAAAGATATTCGTTGAGCTAGTATTGGGAGAGATTTTCTAAATGCTTTTGCAGAAGTTTTTGAAATTAGGTTTTCAAAATTGATACTATTTTTGAAAATATATATGAACATATTTTTTACTTAGTTTTCTCTTAGACATCTATTGAAACAAAAAGTCAGAGCGAAAGTCCAAACATGACATAGCACCCGAAAGATGGAAAGGAGAAAACCAGAGATTGAAGAAGGTCAGCACAGAGTAGTTTCACTCAAAACTAACCTTTTTTCTGTAGATGGAGGGATCAATACACAAAAATGGGAATCTTCTTCAAAAATCCCAAGCAAATTAGGAACTCTACAAAGCATATATTGCTCAAGAATGGTATGATTATGTATCCCCAAAGGCGGGTTTAACACGCATCCATCGAGGACCTTTTGAGTTGTCTATCTCATTTCAAGAGGTCATGAATGACTAACAAAGACGCCTTATCTACTTTATGAATATTTTACTTAGAATTTTTTTGAGAAATAGTTGCTAGTAAAAGTGACTTTGTGTCTATTAAATACTTACTTTGAGTGCAGGTGTATTCAAAGGAGTTGGCATAATAAATAAAACAATCAAAAGGGTCACTCAATAGGAGGAAGAGTAGAAAGCCATTCTCAAAATTCAACATAAAGCAAAGTAAACACTATTTGAATGACCCCCAAAAAAGGATTTTACATATTTATTTACATCTAATGGATCTGTTATTTAATTACTTCTTCGAAAAGAGAGAATAAATAGCAGATTAAGTCATTCAGATTATGATGATGAGTATTTGTCATTTAAACTATCATAAAGTTTGGCTATGGTTGCTAGTAATAGAGACATTGTGTCTACTAACCGTCTACCTTGAGTACAGGTGCGTGCCTAAACCAGACACAAAGACTAACAAACATAGGAGAAGATGCACTTCAAATCGTCGAGAGGGCCATCCTATTTTATATCATGCTATGCTGAGAGGGCCATCCCATCTCATTCCACTGCTGAGAGGGCCATTTCATTCCATTGTCAAGAGGGCCATGCCGAGAGGGCCATTTCATGTCATCACATTAT
>NC_061112.1:93574555-93625230 GCF_002878395.1 Capsicum annuum | reverse complement strand
ATTATCGAAAGGGACATTTTATACCATTGCCAAAAGGGCCATTTTATTTCATTACTAAAAGGGCCATTATTCTATTCATTTAAGTCTCCATAATCTCTTTCCATGCAAGATGATAAGTTCTGGCCTTGAAAGATGCTTCAGAGTACTAATATCCATTGACCACGCAAAGGTAACATGATCTAGCGTTGAGGATATCACAGTATTTTATATCTTTTGGCTATGCAAAAGACGGTATAGCCCTGCGTCAAGGATATTTCAATTTTTATGGATTAGCATGCATCAATATATCAAGTTAAAATGCACATGACTTGAAAGAATGTCTTTAAATCTCTATCAAAAATCAGATGGCATATAAGATTTCCTAGAAATTGATAGTCCAAGGGTCATCTATAAGTCACATTATTTGAAATAGGATAGTGTGAGAGATTGCCCATAAGTTGATAGTTCATAGTTCATTCGTAAGCCATAATAACATCCTAACCAGATAGTGTGCAAGGTTAACCAAAAATTGATAGTCTAAATGTTATCCATAAGTTGCAATAAAATCCTTACCGGCGAATATACAAGATTACCAAATTGATGTACAAGGGTTTTCTCTAAGTCGCGTCATATACAAGATTAATTATGTATAGTATTACCCAAAGACTACTGATTTGAGAGATATCTATAAGTTATATTGTATCCAAGGTCCGATGATATGCCATAATACCTGAGAGCTTGCGATTTGAGGGATATCTATAAGCCATCTATTATCTAAGGTAGATTAATTTGCAGGATTATCAAAAAAGATAGCAACTCAAAGGATATCTATAATTCACCTTGTATTCAACATCAAATGTTGTGCAAGATTAACCAAAGATTAATGGTTCAAGGAAAATTTATAAGTCATATCGGTATCGGTATGAAAAATACACAAGATGTACTCAAGGTCATATTCAAAGAATCATAGTCAATAGCCTAAGATGTTTTCATTCCACATACAACAAGCATTATAAGTGACGAAAAGGTTTACCTTATCAGAATAAGTTTAAGCGGTTGTAGGGACCATTCTACATAAAGTGTCGTTGATGTCCAAAAGGGCCACCCACTTTGAAAACATGTTCAATTGACAAAGAGCTATTTTATTAAAAAACCAAGAGGGTTATTGTGTTTATTATTGCAAGTTATTTCCCTCCAAATAGGTACATAAGAGGACAACTTCACTTTTTGAATAACGACTCACATTGAGATATGGTAAAAAAAACTATATACCCCTTTCATGAATTATGTTTATTACTAATAATTTTGTTTGAGATATTGTTGATAACATCTAAGAGGATGAAAATCTCAAATCAAAATCACAGTTATGGTCGACTCCAAAAAGGATGCAGTACAATGTGGGACTTTTTCTTAGCAGCAAAATAGGACATAGTCCAAAGAAGGACGTTAAACTCTTTGGACACGAGCTAAAGGATGATTACCACCACCCTCAAACCATACCCTTGTTAGAAAGCATGTGAGTACTTTAGGATATTTTTATTTCAACTTCACCTTTTGGATATCTCTAAACTCATACCATGGGTAACCTTCTCTTTCTTTCAAATTTATGTGACAACACACCTAGAATTTTTGAAATTATGTTCGGATAGATTCTTACCTATGGATATGAAGAGATTCACATTCATTTTTAAGAGGTTACAAGCCTCTTTTACATAACTCAAATGGCTTGTCACTCATCTTGAGTCAAAGATCATCTAAAATAAAAGACTATCTTTTCTACCGATCTAGTCGAACTACAAGGAGTTTGATTCCCAGAGTCTCGGGGATATGTAGGTTTGGCTCTATGTTGAAAACTCAACTGCATTCCAACCTCCATCCAATCTACTTATGTCCCAGCTTTTTGGTTTCACCCAAATTTAAAATCGAGATAGGTTGTGAATTTCTTGAAGATCATGCTAAAAATCAAGCTTTATAAACTACAAGTTTCTTGAATTCTCATGCAACCTGAGATATTTAGAAAACCTGATACCAGGTTCCGTCCATAACTCCATGAAACTCATGTAAAAATCAATCGCTTTCAAAAATGAATTTATTGTCAGATAAAAATAAAGAATGTCAAACTCCCTTTGACCAAGGTTACTTGCTTCCACTCCACCCAAAGGGAGGGGGCAGTTGTTGACACCTATTTTTTGCCCTCCACGACAAAGTTTAATTTCAAGTTTCTTCGATTTTAATAAAATTATAATATTTATTTTGTGTGAATAAAAGTTTTTAAAAGTATTTATCTGGGTATTTTTGTTATTTTCAGCAATGATTATATATTTTTGTATTTGTATATACAAAATCACATAGCTTTATTACTTAAATATTTATTTTACAAAATATTAGATTTTAATCAAGGTCTATATTGAAAATCAATTCAAATGGTTAAAATTTTAGTTTAAATATATTGTGTTCTCAAAAATGATTTATTTGAAAAATATTTATTTGATTTCATTAAATCAAGAAATTCAAAATTAAATCATTTTATAATTCATTTCAAATTTTAATTCAATTTAGTTGATTCATTAAATTTGACCATAATTGAAATTAATTAGACCGAAATTACAATGTAAATTGGCCAATTAATTGTCAACATGATAAAAATTTAAATGAATTAACTAAATCCCTGTCTAATTTGGTTGTATTTTAAGTAACCCAAGAATTAGCAAAAAATAACCCTTCCCCATTTTAAATTGGGCCACAATAGCAACCCAATAAAATAATAATAGCAAATTCAAGTAGCCCATTAACCAATTCTGATCCGACCCATTTTTGGCCTTTTTTGACACAACAACAGTAACATCAATACGCATAAAAAACAATACGCGTACAACGGTAAAATAGCAACAATAATTCACCGACAACAACAAACCAAATGCGACCTCAACAGCCACAAAATAGCCTAACCTCAACCTGCCTAAAACCCAACCTAAATCCATCCATTTTTACTCTTTTTATATGAATCGCATGACCCCCATGTGATGGTGTACTGTGGAAGGTCTGAGAACCTTCTACAAATCCTATACATGTCCTCTCAACGTTTAAATTTTATTATTTCAAATAGGAATAGTATGAATCCAAACATACTTATGTGAGTTTTAATGGTTCTTAGCTTTAATTTCTTTTCCCTAATTTCTATTGGCTAATTCATTTCAGATTTGTTCAAAAAAATTCAAAATTGATACAACGATGAGGTGTAAAATCCCATCCTCATCCTAAAATTAAAAAATATCACATTTGAAATCCCTAAAATAGCCCTCAATTTGATTTTCCCATATCAACGGGAGTTCAAAAATTCAATTCCCAATCCCTTCTACATAAAGCCCATTGTGAGTTAAAAATTCAAAGTCGCAAAAAGGCTGAAAATCGCTTTGAGAAACGATTTGAATTATTCTTAAGATTTTTTTAGGGATCCATCGGATAATCGAGATTCTCGAAGTCTCCAAGCTTTTCGGTGGTGGTCGAGATTTCGACGATAGTTTGAGTCCTATTTTGCTAGCTTAGAAAAGGTATACTCATCTTCTTCTTTATTTCATTGATTTTCTTCTTCATCTTCTTCTTCGTATTAATAGATTTGTAGTCATAATCTCATTAATGCTTGGACTATTCAATGTAGATGGCTTCGACGGTCGTAGGATTTCCTTGTAATGGCAGTTGTTACATCATTTTGTTAATCAGTGTTTATGCTATAATTTTATCTCCGTCATCGACTTCGTGTTTTTTGGTAATTCTGTTTGAGTTCACTGTGTCATGATAATATTATTTCTTAATTACTAAATTTCATTTAGTCTATATTGTGATTCCCTTTAACCGAAGTAGTTCACTGTCTTGATTCCATAATTTTCATTCAGAGATTTTGACCACCATTTCAGTATTATCTTTGTTTGATGAAGATCTCATATATAAACTTATTTTGATTTAGCATTCTTCGGTTCAATAGTAAGCTGAATGCATAAGTTTTGTAATTTATGTTTCAAGTTCTGCCTTTGAAATTGCTGCAGCATTAGATTTTTTTTTCTCTTTCTCTTTTCTAAGTTATCAGCTTGCTTTCTGTTTATACTTGAGAATCAAGGCTTGATTTGTTACCTTGCTGAACATTTGTTATTTTTTCTTTATTTTAATATGATGTTGCTTATGTCGTAGAAAAATTCCTAATGCTCCTTTTGACAAAAAAATTTAAGAAAGGACAAAGGATATGTGATATAGGTTCTTTATTCTATTGAAAGTCACAACTAATGAGTTAAAGTTCTCTTGATGTCGTAATGCTAGTTTTGATATTCTGGTGCAAATGTGTTGATGTTCTTATTGCATAGGTGTTGTAAAAATCCATTTTTGTTATCCTTTTTAGTCTCAAATTTCCGTCTTTGAATATTGTTTCATGTAAATGAATTATTTCCTTTCTTTCTCTCTTCTCGGATTATCTAAATGCTCCTGTTTCTTTATTACTTTCCCATTTCAAGCATTGTTTTATTATTTTACCACTATGTCTTTATTTATTTTTTGGTTTGTTGATTCTATTTATTGCAATCTTAATGTTCCAATTGATGTCATTTGTTGTAGTTTAGGATCATAAGTTGTTGACTCAACTCAAATATAGTATATTTTCATCCTTTTACTTACAAAATTATTAATATAAACACCGTTTATTGTTGTTTGAATTCATTATTTGGATCAAGTTTGATTGCTCTACAATTAAACTCACCGCAAGTTTTCATTCTGATGATGGTTATTTATGAATCTACTCTTTGAGTTCCGACTTGTCTTGAGCCTGTTTGTCTTTTAGAATTAATGAAAAACTGCTTTAAAATTCTCCCTTTAGCTCTCAATGTTTGATTGAAAGTTTGTTTGTTCAACCATCTCTCCTTTCCTACTCTTCTCTGATTTATGAAAAGTCGCATCTTGTTGAATTTTAGACATAAGGTAGTAATTCTTTCTATATTGGATTTTCTTGATTTGTAAGTCTTTGTTTTTTGGTTTGTCTGTGTTCTTATCTATTACTTTCTCTCCTTCGTTGCTTAGTCACTAAAATTTTTCCTAAGTTGCCCACTTTATATTCTTACTTTACTAAATTTTTTGTAGCCTTAAAATATAATTGTTTAACTCCGTTTTTTTGAAATTGTGAGATTTTTCTTTATTTTTATCTTATCCTTTCTATTTATTTGGATTCCCTGATTATATACTCTCTCTAGTTTTGAGAATCATTGCTTTTTTGTATTTGTGCTTGAATATTTTTTACAGTATCATGAATCATTTATTATTTTAACTGCTAATTTAGAACGAGTATTAATTATTTTTATTTTTTTCTTTGCATGAATCTATTTTGTAGTCCAAATGGACCCCTTCCTCTTACATTTCGTAATGGGTTAATGAGGCCTATATTTTTGAGTCAAGTCCTAAAGAAAGTCCAAAGTCGGTTATATTACTTATGGGTGTAAAAAGATAGAAGAAGAAGTAAAAATGGGTCGAAACCCATTGATGAAGATACTATGAAGACTTGAAAAAGTCTTTATTTTATTATTGCTTTATTTTTATTTATTTATTTATTTATTTATTCATTCGTTTAGGCCTCGAAGTCAAAGTTTTAATTTAATACACGTGAAGCGATTGTGGGCTGAAAGCCCAAAATGACTAGTTTAGGATAGATGAAGATGGTCCAAAAGCCCAAAGTGAGTAGTTTAGGACAGGTGCAATTGGGTTATAAGTCCAAATTAGTTTAGGACAAGTTTTCGTGGTGTAACGACCTACAAAATTGATTAAATATATAAAATCTATGATTTTGTGTGATTTGACTATTCTCTTCATAATTGCATTATGATATTTCTGGGTTGTGGAAGTGATTGACATACTTTTCGATGTATTTTGGTATCATTTATGTGATATTGCTATTTTTGGTGGCTTCGAGAGCCTTATTTTAGACTCATAGAGATATCTTTTGATCCGTGCAATGGGTGGACGAACGAACTACTTCAGCAGCTCTAGAATATCGATTTTAGGCTAGGTAGACATTTGGTTTAGGTCCTGGTGTACCCAAGCTCATTTTGACCTATAGATCGGAAAGTTGAAAAATTTAAAATATGGGTATGTGACCCACATTTAATTGAAACGACCTTGGATGGAAAATCCTATTTCGCCAGCAGATCTGTAATGTCGATTTTAGGGTGTTAGCATGTTTGGTATGATTTTATGGCTTTCAAATCTCATTTCGACCCTTGGTTTGGAAAATTATGATTTCGAGTTTTGGGGGTCAACTTTATGAAAATAATATTTTTTGAAATATGATATCTCCGTCGCATCCAGAACATCAAATTTAGTGCGGTTCCATAGTTCGTTTACTTGTATCGGACTCCAAACGAATCCCGAGCACCTCGGCGAAGTTTGATCGACCAAAAATCCTAGGGCTTGATTTTAAACCCCAATTTTACTTCTTTTCACTTGAATAATATTTTTATATTATAATTACTAGTTTTTCATCAATTTAACCCTTAAAAAAACTTTGATTCTTGATTTTAACCCGAATTTCAAAGATTTTTACATGATAAAGCTTAAAAATGGCTTTTCTTCAATTTGAACCTCGTTTTTTACTCTATTTGACTTGGGTTTTAAGATGTAGATTTCTAAAAATATGAGGAACATGTTTTTCAAGTAAAATTCTAATTTTGCTTTTCTTTTTCGAAAACTCATTACGGAGGTCCATTTTGATCCTGAATCAAAAGTAGTTCATATGGGCGTCGTTGGTTTTGTTTTGACACATAGATTCCTTATTAGATATTCTTAGTGAAGTTTGAGATCATTCGTGAAAAGTAAGGTCATGGGTTTGAAGTGTAGCGGACCGGTTTCGGCTTTTGAGGTAAGTTATGGCTTAACTCTTTTAGACTGGGTTAGGTAGTAAATGATGATACAAAATGCATGTTAAGGGTGGGAACTAATCATAAAAAATGGTTATTTATGTGTTCTGCCCGTGTAAGGGCCTATATGTTATGTAATTGTCGAAATTGAGTTATTATGTGATATGTGTAATCGTGTGGGGTCCTATGGGATATTGATAGCCTTGAATACATATGAATAATTGTATTGTATTTTTAAGATGCTTAATATAGTACCATTGGTGTATTGTGATTATATTCATACTTTATTGGCATACAAGATATGTGAATATTCGTGGATGAAACTGAAATAATGAGTGGATATTGGCTTATGTGGTTGTGAAAATATATCATTATGGTTGATTGTGAAAATATATCATGTGGTTGGTTGTGGAAATATATCATGTGGTTGGTTGTAAAAATACTAATTGTGATTGGTTGTGATCATTACATCCTCATATCATATTCATTCATGAAACATTGGTACCACCATGGCAAAATTTGAGAAACACTGGCACCACCTTTTTAAAACCCTTTCTGAGGAATGTGCCAGAAAGGAGATATGAGATATGTGGATTTTATACTGGTTGACGAACCCCCCATGGGTCCTACGTCGGGAAGATTTAGCTCTGTAGGTGTATACGGAGATTGTGCAACAATCCTGGAGGTTGTGCGATGACCTCGTGCATCATCATCATCATCATATACATTTCACTTACTTTATTATATTTATATTGTATTGTATTGCCGTACTGACTTTCCATCTATGTAAATATCTTATCTTTTTAACTTGTATTTGATGATCTTAAATATGCATATTCCCCATTGTTCTACTTATATGTGATATAATGCGTAATCATGTTCTATGTTGGTGTGTATGTGATATATTAAAATAGTTAGTGCAAGCGGTGTAGACTATCGTTGTGGGATATTTTATAATTGTAAGTGACATGCCCTTTGTGCATATTTTGTATGCTTTATTTACTACTTTTCTTGGTCGGCCTATGATACCTACTGAGTACAAGTGGACTGTACTTATGCCTATTATGCCCTTTCGGTACAGGTCCTAGATTGAGTGTGCCTCAACTTGGTTGACTCAGGCAATTGTTAGAGCTTCCAAGGTAGCGATTGGGCATTCATGTGTCTGAAGTTCACCTCCATATTTATAGAGTAGTTATGTCTTTATTAGTATTCAGAGAAAGATATTATTCCTTTGTGATTATTTTTCTAATGTATCTGATTTCTGGATTGTATTAGTAGTTCTTACATTATTGACACCTGGTTTTGAGCTTGATTGGTATTTTGGAAAAGCTCTTTCCATATTGTTATGATTACTTATATGGTTCGTATTCATTCTAGAAGCCTTACCTTGGGATATTTCTGTATTTTTCTCTTTTTGTATTGGTTTGGGTGATTAGCTTACTTATCAAGGTACGCCTCGAATGACCTTCATTTTTGGGTTATGACAAATTGGTATCAGAGCAGCTAGGTTTCATTGGTCTCAATAATGTAAGAACGGGATGTATAATAGAGTCTCGTGGATCGATATGTAGACGTCCATATCTATCTTCGAGAGGCTGTAGAATTTTTTTAAGAAACCTCTCTCATTTTATTCCTTATCATGCAAATTCTTTCACACCATGTGTTCTAAGTTGTCTTTTACTCTTTCTGCACGGATGGTGTGGCTTATACTATATATCAGTCGAGAGATACTATAAGAGATTAGTGGATATCATTTGATGGTTGTGGGCCTGTTGATATTCATGAGTTTTCATGGGATCAGTTTGTTGATGCCTTTCTGGAGAGATTTGTGCCTTTCAGCTTAAGAGATCGTATGTAGGATGAGTTTGATCAATTGTATCAAGGCTCTATGACAGATGCTGAGTCTGAGGCGTGCTTCCATACCATGTCCAGATATTTCTGCGATAGTATTTCCACTGAGTTTGAGAAGATTTAAAAATTTGTGAAGGGTTTGGATGTCTTCATTTAGTTGGCTATATCTCCGATGTTCATCACACTAAGATGATAGAGGGTATTATTAGTGCATCTCAAGGAGGCGCTAAGATGGCACAATATTTTGGTGAGTTTAGGAGTTCGACCTCTCGAGGCAGAGATTTTAAAGGTTCTCATGGATACCATGGTAGGCCAGTGCAGTGGTTGATCTTCTAGTTCAGCAGTTTAGGGTGGTTGTTCAAGCCCAGTTGTATATTCTTATATTGATATTGGTCATAGAGGTTTTTATGTGTGTGATGAGATTTGACATGTAGCCAAGGACTATTCTCATCGAGTGTTTAGAGCTATTCATATTTCATCTATGAGAGGTAAGGGTTCTACCAAAGTTGCGAGAGGTAGAGATGGTAAAGCCCATGGTGATGGTTGTGGGGCTTCTCATCCAGTTGGTAGTCATGGATAGTGTTATGCTATACTAGCCAGACCTGAGGTACAGGCTTCTGATGTTGTAATTAAAGGTATCATCCCCTTTTTTTTAGACCTGTATTGTAATACCCCATATTTTTCCTAGATTAATTTCGTCCCTAGAATTTCAAGAATTAGCTTCTAAAATGAATTCCTTTTTTATTTAATGTGAAATTTTCCAGATGTAGACCTCCCATTGTGTGGGAAATTGTATAAGATTTCCATCAAAACCAAATTCGCCCAAATTTGATACTCGGTTAAGGAGCTAGAACATTTTTAAGTTGACAGTGTCCCATCTGAGCAACCACCGCATTGCGGTAAAGGACAATTTCATACTTGTCAATTCTCATGGACCTCCGCAATATTGGTGCATCGCGGAGAGGTCAAAATTCCCAATTGTCAAAATCCAGTAGCCCAACCCGATACTGGCGCGTCGCGCTAGTGGCCAAAATGGCATTCCAAAGGGGCACTGTGATTATGGTGCATCGCGGAGTCTACCCAGTTCTCAATTGTCCTATTTCTAGTGAGCCACCATGATAGTGGCGCAGTGATGGCCTACCATTTCGGAAATATTGCTTTTTCCAATTCCGTTTAAAAGTTTAAAAGGGGAATTTTGGTTAATTTCCAAGCCCCCAATTCATGTATAACATGGGAATTAAACGCATTCTAAGCCTATTGTGTCCATTATTCATCAATTCTCTCTCAAAGAAAACCCCTAGAGCTCAAAGCTTTCACTCTAAGAAATCAAAATCCTCCATTGTTTCTCCAAGAAAGCTCTAAGTTGAGGATTCCCAAGACAAGATAATCAAGAACTCATCTTCAAGAACTCAAATAGGAATCAATAGTTCAAGTTTCTTCATCTAATCATCAATCAAGGTATGTGGGGTTTATGAACAAGGATCTTCTTCCATCCTTATTCCCAAAACCAAGCTTTTATTTAAAATTCATATGATTTTGAATGCTTATTCATGAGATTTGAATTAGGTTTCATACCCAATATTGCTAATTGCAAGATTATGATATTTCCAATGTTGCATGTCTTATTTCATACTTTTATGCCTATTGCATAAATTTATAGATTTTGAGATGAACTATTATTGCTTTTAATATCAAGCATGATTATTATGTTGTTTTGACATGAGATTGAAGCATGGGTTATTACCCCAAGATTGAATATTATTATTTCAAGAAAGATGATGCTTTAAGCATCCTATTATTAGATTATTTACAGATTTTCAGTAGAGCTTTGATCTTTCGATCATCAAATTAGCAATCAAATCCACTTTTCAGATTTATTACAGATTACAGAATTCAATCAGCTTTATTTACAAATTTTATTAGATAAATGTATAATTGGTTTTAGATTAATCCTTATGCTAGTTTTAAAGTGGATTTCCAATAGAATGAGCGTAGCAAATAAAAAAGAAGTAATATTTAGCATCGAGCGGGAAGTGTGGGATTAGCATGCCCTATCTTCCACAGAACTACGCAGGCAACGTAGGTACAAATTTTGAGATTATTCCCATTTCTATATGGATGATAGATTTATCTTGTGAATGATCGCATAAAAAGTAGGTTATACTCCCTGGCAAGAGTATGACACCTCTCCCCAACGTGAGGTTTCTTCCTTAGGATGATGAAACGTTGGAGTCCATATAGCTCGCAAGGTTTATGTCGGTTAAGAAAACCTCCCTACTAGTAAATAAAATCTTTGAAAGAATTTCCTTAAGATAAAGTGTTTTCCTTACAGCTTAATGGTAAAGATTTTCAGAATAGTTTCTCAGAAAAGAATAACAAAAAGATTTTTAGAAAATCAGTTGTAATGGCTCAGAAAGTTTACCCAGATTATGCTTTATAGAAAACTATTAGCTACAGATTTCAGCCTTCAGATTTTAGAATTAAGAGTGAGTCCTTTCTATACTTAGATAGTATGATTTAAAGATAGAATACAAGTACAACTTTTAGAACTAAATATTATGACTCACTTGACTTGTAAATTTTGATTTGCTATTCATGATTTCAGATTTCAGTATTCCAGCTTATGTGGGTTATTTACATTTAGCATGCATTATTTTACAAATTATGATAATGAGATGAAGTTTTTACTTATGCATTCACCCTTATATACTTAGTATATCCTCAAAGTACTGATCTACATATATGTCTATTTTCTACATTGTCTCATAATGTAGGTATCAGTTCAGTTGAAGCACGCATACCATATTCAAACAATTTGCAACTTCCAATCAGCAGGTGATGAGTCCTCTTGATCTAAGGGCTCGAGTCAGTCATATAACTTGAGTAGTATTTTATTTTTATTCATTTAGTCGTATTGATTTTGGATAGCTGGAGGTCATGTCATGGCTACCTATAGTCAATACTAGTAGAGGTTTCATACACAGTCAGTAGAGTTAAGTCACACCAAGGGCTTTAGAGGAGATCTCCAGTGTGTAATAAGTCCCTCAAGTTGAAAGTTATGTCCTCATCCCTATGAGTTGTTCAGTTGAGACAGAATTAGATATGTATTCAGATTACCATTGACCCTTTTCAATATAGATAGTGCTCATAAGAGGAGATAGTATAAACTTAGACTGTTAAATGAAATGTGCACTCGAGAGGCATTATGAACTTCAGTGTTATGGTTTACGAATAGTAGAGCCTTATTATAGTTGGAAGTATGGGTATAGAAGAGTAGTAGCGAGAAAGTGGGAATGACGGTTAATAGAAAGTATAGGGATAAACTTAGGAATGTTGTCGAGCTTTATTAAGGTTGTATGTCCTTGCATACTAGTTTAGTGGAAGGTAGAGAAGGAGTTATTAGTTAAGGAGAATTGTTGTTTTCTTGAAGTACGAATGGAGCTATTATGGTCTTTATGGTGATTGAAAAGTACAGGATATTAATGAAGTATTTGGTGATTGAGTACCGTTAATTTAGGTGTATAGAAGGGTAAATAGTAGTAATGTGTGAAAATAGTATGTGTTAATGGATTATAATAAGATAGGTCATACAATTTTGGCCGATTACTATTATTATGAAGTTTTAGTGGACTAGATTTTCTTGATGTTTCATTTTATAGCTTCCAAGTGAGAATTGTATGTAAGGTGGGTTGTTAAATTATGTTTAGCACTAGACATTAAGTTTGAACAGTTGATGGTCATCAAGGTGGATGTAATAATTTCTTGGTTAGTGGTGCTAGTTATGTAGATGTGATCTAGAAGGCTTGAATAGTATGTGCAAGAGTTTAAGTCCATTTTAATTCATAATTAAGTATGTTGTATGTATTATGAAGGAGTATGCCCAAGGTGATATGGGGTTGCATTATCTTCTAAGGTTATTATGTGTTGTGTGTGCTTAGTAATACCATTGAGTTGCTAAGGGGTAGGAGACTAGTTATATAGTATATGATGTTCTTAATGGCTAAGTTAAGGAATTGAGTTATGGATAGATGATGTTGAGCCCTGTTGGTATGATCTTGATTCTCAAGGTTTAGAAATATAAGTTTAGAGATGCGATATTAGTAGGCTATGATGGAAGAAGTATGGTTTATTGAAGATTGAAGATATTTGTGTTAAGTGTTAGAATCTAAGTTTGAATCTTTGAATATTGAGCAAATAGAAAGAAGAGTTGAAGCTCTAGAAGGTGTGAACTCAGGATGTGGTGATACTCATGAAGATTCTAAGTTAGTAAGTGTTCAAGAGATTATATGATCATTAGTAGGGCTGTAGAAAGATAGAGTTGTACCTCAGAAGGAAGTATTAGAAGTGGGTTTTACACTTTTAAGTGTGTTCTTTCAAAGTAAGTTTGTTATTTATGTGTATCGTTGTATTCCGAACTCTAGAGTGCAGTGAGTGTAGTCCAGTTTAGAGTTTAGTAAAGAGTTACTCAAACTTAGAATGATGGGATAAAGCTAAAGGGGAGATGATAGAACGAGTAACCAAGTTAAACTCTCAGATTCTAGTAGTGATGCCAGTATGGTATAGAACATCAGAAAGTGGGGGTGAGGCTCAACCCATTCTTATTTCAGTTATTCCAATATCTACACATTCCTTAAGTGTTAGTTCCATGATCTTAGTTCATGCTCATGTATATAATTATATAATAAAGAATCCTGTCAGTTCCTAGTATGAGGAGTTCCAGTTCATCCAGCAGTTGGAATAACATTCCATAAGTTATGAACTCCAAATTTAGGTCATGTTTCTCATGACTCATGTACTTATGCAACATCCTTAATGATCAGCGAAATTTAGATCTATATCATGTATGTCCTCAGATTAGATCTCTTTACTGAATCCATGTCGTGAACACTCTTTTCCCCAGACCTGGGTAAAGTGTCAAGTTATGCTTAGTAACCCTTCAAGTTTCAGTCCCTGGTATTCCAATTTTTTAGTGACCTTTCCTTAGGTTAAGATAGTGATGATGAACAGTTTTGTGGATGGGAGAGAGTAAATGTGTTATGTTGGGAAAAATAGTTGTAGGCTTGTTTTACGCAAGACTATAAGTGATGGAATATGATCTTAGCCTCATTGTCTCATGATTCATGCCTGTATAAGTTGTCACTTCATAGTTCTACATAAATAACTTCATCATGAACGCTTAAAGCGAATTCTAAACTCTCAGCATGAATCAGCTTCTTATAATAAGTAAAGGCAAGTCAACTCAGAAATCAATTTCATGATAGAGGTTTCTAATGTTCCAGACTTAATCATATAAGTATATTCCCAGATGTGAATGTTCAATATGTAATCTCAGTTGCCTTAGTTCAGAACTCTCTTTCCAATCAATCCATTGAGGGTGCTACTTGGGAAGCAGAAGTAGATATGCATACCAAGTATCCTCATCTCTTCTACACGAACTCAGATTTAGTCGAAGGTAATAGTCTTCCTTCATTCAGTTTTTTTCCATTCTTAGATTCAGTTATGTAGCTAATTTTATGAGAATTAATGCACTTGCAAATCAGTTCAGTAGCTCATTATTTTGAGATTCATTTGTTCAGTTTATTTTAGTAGTGCACAATAACTTATAGCCTCAGAATCCTCAGTATTTTCAGCTTATCTATCCATATTCGAGGATAACTGTTCCCAAGGGGAGATATTGTAATACCCCATATTTTTCCTAGCTTAATTTCATCCTTAGAATATCAAGGATTAGCATCTAAAATGAACACCTTTTTATTTCTTATGGAATTTTCCCAGTTTAGACCTCCCATTCTGTGGGAAATTGAATAAGTTTTCCATCGATACCAAATTTCCCAAATCCGATACTCAATTGAGAAGTTAGATCATTTTTAAGTTGACAGTGTCCCACCTGAGCAACCACCACATTGCGGTAAAGGAAAATTTTATAATTGTCAATTTCGGTGGACCTCCGCGATATTGGCGCATCTCGGAGAGGTCAAAATTCTTAATTTTTAAAATCTAGTAGCCCAACGCGATACTGGCGCGTCGCGCCAGTGGCCAAAATTGCATTCCAAAGGGGCACCGCGATTGTGGCACGTCGTGGAGTCTAACCAGTTCCCAATTGTCCTATTTCCAATGAGCCACCACGATAATTGCGCATCACACTAGCCTACCAGTTTGGAAATGTTGCTTTTTCCAGCTCCGTTTAGATGTTTAAAATGGGAATTTTGGTCAATCGGGTATAACATGAGATTAAACCCATTCTAAGCCTATTATGCCCAATATTCATCAATTCTCTCTCAAAGAAAAATCCTAGAGCTCAAATCTTTCTCTCCATAAAATCAAAATCCTCCATTGTTTCTCCAAGAAATCTCTAAATTGAGGATTCCCAAGACAAGATAATCAAGAATTCATCTTCAAGAACTCAAATAGGAATCAATAATTCAAGTTTCTTCATCTAATCATCAATCAAGGTATGTGGGGTTTATGAACAAGGATCTTCTTCTATTCTTGTGCCCAAAACCAAGCTTTTATATAAAAATCATATGATTTTAAATGCTTATTCATGAGATTTGAGTTAGGGTTCATACCCATTATTGCTAATTGTAAGATTATAAGATTTCCAATGTTTTAGAAGTTGAATTACGTGTCTATTTTCATACTTTCGTGCCTATTGCATAAATTTACAGATTTTGAGATGAACTATCATTGTTTTCAATATCAAGCATGATTATTATGATCGTTTGACATGAGATTGAAGCATGGGTTACTACCCCAAGATTGAATATCATTATTTAAAGAAACATGATGCTTTAAGCATCCTATTATCAGACTATTTATTGATTTTCAGTAAATCTTTGATCTTTAGATTATCGGATTAGCTATGGAATTCACTTTTCAAATTTATTATAGATTACAGAATTTAGATCAGCTTTATTTATAGATTTTGTCAAATAAATGCAAAATTAGTTTTAGATAAACCCTTATGCTAGTTTTAAAGTCGATTTTCAATAGAATAAGCTAGCAAATAAAAAGGGAGTAGTATTTAGCATCGAGTGGGAAGTGTGGGATTAGCGTACCCTATCTTCAACAGAATTATGTAGCCAACATAGGTATAGATTTTGAGATTATTCCTATTTCTATATGGATGATAGATTTATCTTATGATCGATCACATGGAAGGTAGGTTATACTCCCTGGTAAGAGTATGACACCTCTCCTCAGCGTGAGGTTTTTTTCTTAGGAGGAAAAGACGTTGGACTCTATGTAGCTCGCATGGTTTATATTGATTAACAGAACCTCCCTACTAGTAAATAAAAGCTTTGAAAGAATTTCCTTAAGATAAAGTGTTTACCTTACAGCTTAATGGTAAAGATTTTTAGAATAGTTTCTCAGAAAAAAATAACAGAAAGATTTTTAGAAAACTAAGCATAAAGTCTCACAAAGTTTACTTAGATTATGCTTTCCGAAAAGATATTAGCTACAGATTTCAGCCTTCAGATTTCAGAATTAAGAGTGAGTCCTTTTTACACTTAGACAGTATGATTTAAAAGAGAGAATATAAGTATAAATTTTAGAACTAAATGTTATGACTCACTAGACTTATTAAGTTTGATTTGCTAATCATGGTTTCAGATATTCCAGCTCATGTGGGTCATTTAAATTTAGCATGCATTGTTTTACAAATTATGATGATGAGATGATGTTTTTACCAATGCATTCACCCCCATATACTCAGTACATCCTCAAAGTTCTGATACACATATATGTCTATGTGCTACATTGTGTCATAATGTAGGTTTTAGTTCAGTTGTAGCATGTATAGCATATTCAGACAGTTTACAGCTTTCAGTCAGCAGGTGATGAGTCCTCTTGATTCAAGGGCGCGAGTCAGTCATATAGCTTGAGTAGTATTTTATTTTTGTTCATTCAGTCATATTGATTTGGGATAGCTGGGGGTCATGCCTCGGCTACCTATAGTCAATACTAGTAGAGGCTTCATAGAAAGTCAGTAAAGTTAATGAAATTGATTCCAGTATTGTTTTGTAAAGGCAGAGTTATAATCATTTTAATTTAGTTTTGTATTGATCAGATTCAGAAAAGAGTTATCTTCCAATTATTTCATTCAGAATTATGTATTTTATTCAGTTACTTATGAGTTATATCAGTAGAAGGGCTAGCTGGGGCCCACTTGTGGTCCTAAGCATCGTGTGATGTCTCAGGACCCATTTTTAGGGCGTTACATATATCTGTATTATTTGATCCCAGATGGACTTTCTCCTATGCGTCTGTATATTTTGCTTCAGGCTTTAATTCTGTTAGCAAATCTCTTATCATGCCTATTCATGTAGCTACCCCGATAGGTGATTCTTTAGTTATGGATTGGGCGTATCAATCGTGTGTTGTGACTTTTGTCTGGCTGAAATTTTGGTAGATTTGTTTGTATTAGATATGGTCGATTTTGATGTTATTTTGGGCATGGATTGGTTGACTCCTTATCATGCTATCTTAGATTTTTTTTCTAAGACTTTGACTTTAGCTTCGTTGGGTGTACCAAGGATATCTTAAAAAGGCGTAATTCATTTTGGTCCTAATAGGATTATATCTTATGTCAGGCTCGTAAATTGATTGAGATGATATGTTTATCGTTCTTGACTTGTATTAGTAACACCACTATTATTTCATCTCCTTCCTTGGATTATGGCTGTGTTATCCATGAGTTTATGGATGTGTTCCTTATAGACTTGCCTGGTATGCCTTTGAATTGAGATATTGATTTTATTATTGATGTTGAGTCGGGCACCAAGCCCATTTCCATTTCTCCTAATAGGATGGCCCTAATAGAGTTAAAAGAACTGAAGGATCAGTTGCATAAGTTGTTGGAGAAGGAATTTATCCGACCTAGTGCTTCGTCTTGGGGTGCGCCTGTCTTGTTTGTGAAGAAAAAAGGATGGATCTATACAAATATGCAATAATTATCAATAGTTGAATAAGGTGACAGTTAAGAATAAGTATTTTCTTCCTCGCATCGATGATTTATTTGATCATCTTCAAGGTGCTGCAGTGTTTTTGAAGATTGATTTGAGGTTTGGTTATCACCAGTTTAGAATTAGCGCTTTGATAATTCGAAGACAACTTTTCAGACTAGATATGGTCATTATGAGTTTTTTATCACGTCCTTTGGGTTGACCAATTCCCCTGCCGCGTTCATCGAGTTGATGAACTGAGTGCTTCGAGCATATCTTGATTCCTTTGTTATCGTATTTATAGATGATATCTTGGAGTATACCAGGAGTGAGGTTGAGCATGAGGAGCATTTGCGGATTATACTTCAGAGATTGAGGGATAAGTTGTACATGAAGTTCTTTAAGTGCGAGTTTTTATTAGAGTGTGTTTCTTTCTTGGGTCATGTGGTGACAAAGGGAAGTATTATGGTTGATCCAGCCAAGGTTGCAGTGGTTTGTAATTGGACTATACCTACTTCACCCACCGAGATTTGGAGTTTTGTCAGCTTGGCAGGTTATTATCAGCATTTTATTACGGGTTTCTATTTTATTGCAGCTCATTTGACTAAGTTGACTCAGCAAAAGATTTCCATCTCGTGCTTTGATGCTTGTGAGTTGAGCTTCCAAAAGCTCAAGGATTTATTGACTTTGGCTCCTATATTAGTTTTGCCTAAGGAGGACATGGGCTTTACAGTGTTTTATGATGCTTTCGGTGATGGATTAGGTGTTGTGTTAATGTATGAATTCAAGGTGATTGTGTATACGTCTCGTCAAGATTGAAGCCTCATGAGAGAAATTATCCTACCCATGATTTGGAGTTGTGTGCAGTTGTGTTTTCTTAGAAGTTGTGGAGGCACTACTTGTATGGAGTCCGTTGTGAGATCTTCTCAGATCATCATAGCCTTTAGTACTTATTTACCCAGATAATCTTCATATGAGGCAAGGCCATTGTCTTGAATTGCTGAAGGATTATGACTTGACTATTCTCTATCATCGGGGCAAGGCTAATGTGGTTGCGGATGCCTTATGCCAAAAGTCAACTAGATGGGTAGCTTGGCGAATCTTTTAACCCAAGAGAGGCCCTTGGCCTTAAAGGTTCAGTCTTTTGCTCACCAGTTAGTTAGACTTGATAATTCAACACCTGGGGTTATTTTATCATTTGTGAAGGCTAGATCTTCGTTGATAGAGCATATTCTTGTTCATTAGTTTGATGATGTTAGATTAAGGTGATTCGAGATAAGGTGTTGAGTGATGAGGCTAAGAAAGCCTCACATTATTCAGATGGAGTTTTGAGGATTAGGGGATGAGTTTGGGTGCTGAGAATGGGTGATTGAATTAGGTTGATCTTGGAGGAGGCCCATTGCTCTAAATATTCTATCTATCCAGATGTCACTAAGATGTGTCATAATTTGAGGAAGCACTACTGGTGGGGTAGTAAGAGGCAAGATATAGCAGATTTTATGGCTTGTTTCCTATGTTGTCAACATGTGAAGGCCGAGCATATAAGACCTGGTGGATTGCTTCAGAGGTTGCCGATTCTTGAGCGAAAGTGGGATTGCATCACCATGGATTTTGTGATTGGTTTGCCTCATACATCTCATGGTCTGATAATGTTTGGGCATCGTGGATTGATTGACCAAGTCAACTTATTTTATTCTAGTTTAGGTCTCATTTAGTGCTGAGAGGTTGTGTAATTCCCCAAAAATGGGTCCCGAGATGTCACATGGTGCTCAAGACTACAGTAGCCTTAAGCTAACCCTGCCAGCCTTCTACTAAATCAGGATACTCATCATAAAGAAATATAGACATATATTCAAAGCTAAAATACGGAACTCTGTCAATTCTAAGCTGAAATTATCTAATCATAATATCTAAATGTATTTGTCCCAAAATTTTTGACAATCAATACTGAAAATTTGAATTAAATCTAGCAGTCTGACAAACCTCTACTACTAACAACTAGAGAGCCACTAGGACAAGCCCCCAGCTGACTCGAACTGACTGATAATACTGAATCAACTACTGTAATAAGCTATATAATCTGAATGGCTGGGTCCCAAACTATTAGGACTCACCAACTGTTGGGATGTAAATGGAGATGCTTGAAATCACTCACGCTGCTGAAACTGAGCACCTGAACCTACATTATGAGACAATGTAGCACATAGACATATATGTGGATCAGTACTTCTGAAATGTACTGAGTATATGGGGTGAATGCATATGTAAAGTAATATATCAATATTCGTATAAACTTGTAAATAATGCATGCTAAGTATAAATGACTCACATTGGCTGGAATAATTGAAAGCTAAAAATCATAAATCACGAGTGATAAAACATACTATATAAATATTGTGAGTCATAAAACTTAGTTCTAAAGGATATAATGATATTCTATCTTTAAATCATGAGGTCTAAGTGTAGAAATGACTCACTTTTATATCCGTAAACTGAAAGTTGAAATCTAGTAGCTAATATCTTATGTAAAGAAATATCTGAATAAAGTTGCGATCCTTTACACTTAGTTTTCGAAAGTTGTTCTGTTATTCTTTTTTCGGTAGGGACTTTACTGTAGGGAGGTTCTTCTAACCAACATAAACCATGTGAGCTATCATGGAGTCCAACGTTTAGTTCCCTTATGGGAAAACCTCACATTGGGGAAAGGTGTCATACTCCTACCAAGGAGTATAACCTAATCTAAGTGATCACATCTGTATTTGTCATCCATATAGAAATGGAAATAATCTGATAATCTGAATCTACGTTGGCTCATAATTCTGGGGAATGTGAACATAGCTACCTCGATGCTAAATACTACTTCCTTTAATCTGTATGCTCATTCTATTGGAAATCCACTTTTTAAAACTAGCATAAGGGTTTATTATGAAAACCAGTTATGCATATATCTATTTTAAACTGTAAGCAAAGGTAATCTATTTTTTGTAAAATGTAATAAAACTGTAAAGTGGATTCCATTTCTTAACTGAGGATCGATTACCTTTATTAATAACTAATCATAGGACGCTTAAAGCATTGTCATTCTTGAAATATCAATGTTCAACTAGGGCATACCAACTCATGTATCAAATTCATGTCAAATCATCATAAAGTTCATGCTTGATAACAAAAATATTGCTAATTCAATTCTAAATCTGGAAATTACTACAATACGCATAAAAATACGAAAGTAGACATGCAGTTCAACATCTAATTCAATTATAATCTCATAATCTTTAAATAGTAAAGAGTAGGTATAAACCCAAGACTGAAATTCATTTAATTTAACATAAAATTCAACTTTAAAAATAGTTTTGGGCACAAGGATGAAATGATTATCCTTGTTGAAAACCCCACATATCTTAATTGATGAAATTGATAAAGAAGCTTGAACTTGAATTCCTAGTTGTTCTCTTGAAGATTGATTCTTGAAGATCTTGAATTGGGACTCTTGAATTTCGGGTTATCTTGGAAAAAAAATGGTTTAATTTGGATTTCTTCAGTTTAAGTCATGAGGTTATAGGGTTTCTTGGAGAGTAATTTGATGAAAAGTGAGAATATAACGCTTAGAATAGGTTAAATCTTATATTTTACACGATTTTGGGGGCTTGGGAAATGACTAAGTTTCCTTTTAGAAAATTAAGTTCGGAACTGGAATCTCAATTTTACATCCCACCACGTTGCAGTACCATCGCGGTGGCTTACTGGAAAAGGGACAATTTCCATTTTGGGCTCTGGCGCGACGCGACATAATCATGTTGCATCAATGGAAAAGGACGAGTGCCATTTTGCACTCCACCGCAATGCGTGTTTGTTGTTTTGAGAATTTTGACACAATACAAGAAAATCACAGTGAGCTACTAGACAGGGACAAATGGGAATTTGGACTTTATCGCGATACGAGTTAATCGCGGTGCCTCAGTGAAAATCAAACAAGTGTGATTCTGCACCTCACCGCAGTGTGGTACTATTGCGGTGCTCTACTGTTTTTCACTGAAATCGCCATAACTTCTCAACCGAGTATTGGATTAAGGAAAAATTGGTATCATTGGAAAGCTGATTCAACTATCTACCATTTGGTGGGTCTAGAAATGGAATATTCCTCATGTATCACGAGTAATTCATTTTTAGAGTTGACCCTTGACATTCTATAAGCTAAACTGGGCTAGAAAAAAGTACGGGGTATCACAATATCTCCTCCTTGAGCACATTCGTTCTCAAATGAGACTAGTTAAATTGAAGATTCTGAGCGACTAGGATATATGCAAGCATGCACAACTAATAAAAAACTACATGACTAAATCTAACTCATACTAAGCGACTGAACTAATCTGTGAATGCATGAATTTACATGAAGATAATTATAAGACCCCACAAAGTCATAGTCATTTCAGTCTTTTATAGCATGCCAAAAAAGGTCCCAAACTTAGAAAACTTCAGCTAAGTGCTGACACTTAGTCTCATTTTTGACCTCGATATTTCAATGGCATCATTTATGATTTTTTCGACCTTAGAATGTCAATTTTTAAATTGATTTATGATCAGGGTTATCTATAGGTTATCTCGGGTGAGTTTTGGAATTTTCAGATGTCATTTGAGTCATGTTTGGATGACCAAAATAGCAAGCCAATGTGATCCCGACGCGTTGCGTTGGCTGTTGCATTGGCACCATCGAGGTGATGTGTCGGCTATTGCATCGATCATCGCATCATTGGACATAAATTATGTATTAAGTTACTGGTTTGTAGGGGTAATTGGGTCATTTTTCCATTACAATACTCCGCCATAACACGATATTAAACCTCCTAAAGACAAAATTCACTCATTATCTCACAAATACTCTCAAGAACAAAGCTCTAGTTTCATTAAGTTCATGTCCAAGTCCCGAGAATTCACCATTATTCTCATGAAATCAACAATCAAGGTATGTTAAGTGCTCATCCTTGGGTTTCCTTCCACCCTTGGAGTTCAAGAACCCTTTTTAAAACTACATGTTCTTAGATTAATGATTTACATGTGTAAATTAGGTTGTATTCATGTTTGTGTGGTTGTGTGGGTTTCAATTCAAGATTTAATTATAAGTTTCATGATCATAAGTTAGCATGTATGTTGATTGATGTAATTCCCATTTTAAAACCCTTGAAATATCAAGATTAAGTTGTAGTCATGATGCTTATGAGTTGTTCTTTATCATGTGCATTTACCATGCTCCTCAATTGTTTGATAAAATGTCTATAGAGTAAATTATGCATGGTAACTTATTATCGTGTTGCTAAAGTTGTTATATGAATTTCTCTATTATGCTATCGAGTCCTGGAGGTATTTATCATCCGAAATCTAGTTGTTTACTTAGTTTCGGTAGTTATAGAATCGTCCTAGTAAAGGTCAAGAATAGTAGTACTCAATTAGTTAATAGAACTCAGTAAACTCAGTCTGGTTCAGTCAGTCAACACAATTAAGGTCAGTTCAGTCAAGCTTAGTACATTTTAGTGATCAGTGTCTTGGGAGTAGGATTTAGCACCAAGCGAACTTAAGGATGGGGGCATTCCTGCCAGTTAGGGTTTGACCCTTAGTAGCAATCCCTGAGTTACAGAACTACGTAGCCAGTGTAGGGTAAGTCGTCCACCTGCCAGACTAGGGTTGAAGCAATCATATATATATTTATGAGTCTTTTTTACAGATTAAGGTTGAAACGGCCTTGTTAGTATCCCGTGGCATGGTGCTAACACCTTTCCAACTGGGGTCACAAGTTGGACCCTAAATTAATCTATACTGAGTTATGTCAGTTAGATGAACACTCCCACAGTTACAGGTTTAGTCTCAGTATTCAATAAAGAACTCAGTCAGTTCTACAGAACCATGGCTATCAGTTATTAGTTACTCAGCCATGAAAATTCAGTACTCAATTTCAGTATAACCTCAGATACACAGTGTATACCTATATGCGCAGTATTGCATCTTTAATAGTTACAGTTTTTATTTACTCTCATCCAGTTACCTTATGATGTTCATTCAGTCAGTTATCATCTCATTCATATGAACCCATGTTTATCAGCCTTACCTCACTTAGCATACCAATACATTCCACGTACTGACGAATAATCTCTTTTACGCTATAATGTCTCATATCATAGGTTCGGATGCTCAGGAAGATAGAAAGAAAAGAATATTTGAACCTACAAGCATTGGGATTGATAAATCCTTCTTGATGATCTTGGGAGGAAGAGGATGATGAATTTTTTAGATCCTTCTACTAGTTTTGAACGACCTTAGGGTTAATAAATGGATAAGGGGAGTTATGCGGTGGGAAAAGACCATTTTCACCTTGGTTTAACATGGGAAAAACATGTTTTAACGTCTAGGAAGGGAGGCTCACACCACGACCCTAAACTCACAGCACTAGCTTTGCCTTGTGATCCCAAACACGATGCACCAAAATTGCCTCGCGATCCAAAATGCGCACCCTGGATAGTGTCTCACTAAAATGCCTTTAACTTTTGACTTCAAACTTGGATTGACGAACGTTCAGTGGCATTGAAAATTGGAAGCAAGGGGATTTAATTTTATATATAAAGAGCCACATAACTCGTTATATTCTAAGAATAATAGTCGTTGGAAGTTGACCCAAGTAAAATTGTGAACTAAAACTCAACAGGTTGGAAAGTTCTTAACTCAACTTTGAGCTAGGAGATTTTGGAGACTTCAATCAATGTCCAAGGATGTTACCATACTAGATAACATACAATCCCCCTTATATTTAGATAAAAATATTTGGGGTTGGGTTTATACGCATACGAAGGACGGGTTTGAATTCCAGCCTAAAAATGCGGGGTGTTACATTATCGCTCCCTTGGAATCATTATTCCTCGAATGATTGATAGGAACCTTTTGAAGCTTAAGAAGTACAAAATCAAGGATGTAACTTCAACTTAGGAGTTCCCCCTAACCAAACATACATAAGCATCAAAATATATTCGTGGCAACACCAAGTAAATCATGTAAGCACGAATCATGAGATAACAAGATTTAGCATAGACATGATATAGGAGATGAGTTTATGGAACACGATCATTCCAGAGTATGGTATGGATTTTTCTAAAATCATTAGCCTGATTAATATTCATACAAGACATGATGTTAGATCCTCACTGGACATAAGAATAGAAGCATTCTATACCTCCAATGATATGCCTAATAACACTTAACTATAACAATAATTGCCAATTATTAATACTTCTGTGGATACTATACTTCACCATTTCAATCATATAATTCCCTTGCAAAACACATAACTACAAGAGCATGAGTCTAACTACATACTGCTTCCATGTTGAAGCCTAACTCAGAGTTAGAATGTGTTAGCTTACGCTATGGGACACTATACTCTACACTTCTCCAAGAATAGTACTCCATCTCATCACCATAATCAAACAACTAAATGTCTTAATCAAGGAGTACTTGCCACATAACCCTATGGTTTATGTATCTATCAATCACAACATTCAAGCCTATTTTACTACACCACTTGATGGTTCTCCCCACAAAAAACCCAACAACTTCATTCACTTTCAAAAAGATTTCTCACCACATATCCCTTTCCTAACTATTTCACATCACATAAGTTCAGCTCACTTTTCCCGCCCCTTCTATAAACTTAGTTCGGGTTGCAACACTAAGACTTTCACACTAAAGAATGTTTACTCCCTTATCAAAAACATTACTATGCTTCCATAACCACCATCATCCTAACATAAAGAGGGTAATTGAGGGACTAGATTACAAGTAATAAGAAAGGGAAGTGACACTATTTAGTCAAAACTTATATTCGCTACACTACCCAAGAGGGGGCCTATGATGTAAGATACGATATAATAGGCATCAAAGTGGTTGAGTTATCAAATGCCTAGATCATGAATAGAGGGTTAAAATATGGACATAAGTTGTATAGATAACTCAGACCTTAGGCATAGGCACAATTTGACTCTTTCTTGATACTCACTACCATGAGAAAATTTAATATTAGCCTTAGTTCACCATATTCCCCTTAGCTCAAGGTCACCATCCTAAACTTGTAAACGTATCCTCTCATTCAATTTATAAGCACAACACTCAGCACTAATGAGGTATCACTATACATATAAATTCTAGGCTCTCCATGATACACTATTATAGGAAAAGCACTACCTTCTTGCAATAACATTCCTCTCATAGGAACTACTCTTACCTTTCTCTAGCCTCCAAGCTTGACCTCTAGTTGTAAATCTCTCAAGAGGAGTTTAGAAGAAAAGAATAACCCCTTCCAAAAGATTAAGAAAGTTTTTTAAGGATTAGGAATAGGTTAAATAAAGAATGGATGGTTTATAGGATGTAAAAGGATCAAAATAACCTTAATACACTTTTAAAATAAAGTCCCATTGATGAAATAAGGGAGCTTCATGGAGCAAAGCCCAAGGAGAACCCCAAGTTCCACAATGTGATGTTCAATGCAAAGCAGCAGCTTTGTGGCTTGAAGCCCAGCGCGAAGCCAAGGCAGTGAGCCTCTGCGGGCTCCCTCACAGCGTGAACCCATCCCTTTGCTATGTACGACCTCTTTTTGGTCCAAAACCTTCCCCCCAATGTATCCAAACTCTTTTTAAAGCATTTTACGCTCAAGATAGGGGTTATTTAGTCTTTTCTAAGCTAGTTTTTTGACACCATAACACCCGACGTGTTACAACTCACTACTCCAACACTAGTCCTCATATATATACACACATATGACAATTATCTACTCCAATAATACATAAGTTATCAACCTAATCTCTTTTACACATCAAATCAAACCTACTAATTCACTCTTACAACTCTTGCATCACTCTCCTCGAGCTAAGATTTTGATCATCACAATCAATATCTAAAGTTTAAAGATAGTGTCTAGCAATAATCATGCACCACAAATGAAGTATCCCGAATAATATACTAGTCCATCCAATAGAAAAATTAACCTAAAATTCCTTATTTAACTTAACTATGGCCCATAAGTATATCCTTCTTCATAACAACCTTATTTGATTACTGATTGTCTATACTCATCCAAAGAGACTCATCATATCTTGCACAAAAATCATAGGAGTACCCCACAGAGACACACTAGGGTGGCTGAAACCTTTATCAAGAAGATCTTTCAGCTACTCCTTAAGCTTCTTCAACTCAACTAGAGCCATTTTATAGGGAGGAACAAAAATAGGATGGTTGTCTGGTAGAAGATCAATCCCAAAGTCTATTTCTCTATCAGGAGAAATATTAAGAAGATCGCCGAGAAACAATTTAGGAAATTTATTAATCACAGGGATAGATTGCAAAGTGGTACCCTCAGAACTAAAATCCTTAACCCAAACCATATGACATAAACACCATGTGGAAATCAACTTTTGGGCTCTAAGATAAGAAATGAGCCTTCCCTTAGGCATTAAGGAACTTCTCTCCTATTCTATAACCGGTTCATTAGGGAATTAGAAACTAACCTTACGGGTTCGACAATCAAGAGAAACATAGAACGAATGGAGCCAATCCATCCCTAGGATAATATCAAAATCCACTATGTCCAACTCTATCAAATCCATCAAGGTCTCCCTATGAAAGATAGATACCACACAACCTCTATAGACCCTTCTAACCACCATAGAATCAACCATCAAGATAGCACAAAGAAAGGCTCAGAAATGGTTCTAAGACCAAAACCAAAATACACAGCTACATAAAGGGTTACATAAGAAAGGGTAGAACTCATATCAAATAGACATTATACATCACGAGAGAAAAAGTTTGGCATACCAATAACGGCATCAGGAGATACCTCAGATTCCTAACAAGTGGTAAGAGCATAAAAGGATCTCGGCTAGTATCGGTACCATAAGTAGCACCCTTTGGCACAGAAGTTGCAAAAGTAGAAATCAAAACCTTATTAGCTCTAGTAGCAATATTGGATGATGGATAGTTCCTCAGGATATGACTAGGCTGGCCACAATTGAAACATAAGTTCCTCCCCATATTCTAATAACCACGATGAAGCCATCCACAGAGTCTACTAGAAGGATAGGGTGGGGCTAACTGGGATCCACTAGACTAAGACAGGACACTTTGTGTCTTGAACTCGCTGTTATCTTGAAAGCGAAAATCACTAGAAGAACTACGATAAGGATTACTAACAGTCACATAAGAACTGCCTAATTTTTCTATTTAATCCACTATCTGCATTGAATAGCTGAACTTCTTATTTTATCTCTCTTCCATCTTTATTTGTTTCCTTCTCCCATTAATAGGACCAGACTGCTATGACAGAGAGGTTACTATCTAGGTTAATAGATGACTAGAATAGTAGAGCTTAGCCTTAGACACATCACCCTGAGGCATCAGGACATGAGTATTATCAGCTCGAGAAACTCGAGAAGGACTAGTAAGGATCAGTAAAACTCAATAAGTAGCAGTAAACTCAGGAGCACGGACCCTAAATCGGGTATTTACTTTATAGATAGGATGAGTTCCATCCACATTTTCATCAAACAGGACAAAAACTTTCTACGAGCATCAGATCTTTGAGGAGGAATGATTTGAAATACGATCAACCAAAAGTTAGGGAGTTTTAAAGACCTTAGACTCAATAGCCTAAAAATAGAACAGAAGAAGCAAAAACATTCCAAAATACCTTGTAGCCACTCCTTTATAAGTGTGGCACGCTACACATCCATAAAAGAGACTCTACTTGACACGGCTTTATGGATAACCAGCGACCCTGAACCTATCATTGATACCAAGCTTGTCACGACCTTAACTAGGGCCTAGTCATGATGGGTATCTCAAGTCTGTCGAGGATTGGAGACCATCCCCTTAGCCTAGCCAATCAGAACACAATAAATAGTAAGATAGTGGAAGAAATTCAAAATAGATATAAGGAAGATAAGTAAACCAAGAAAAGGCTCTAAAAATTTGAACAAATATCCTAATCTAAAGTTATCCACAAAGCCTCTAATATATAAAGAATAACCTAAGTAGAGACATACCTCTGACTATAGCCAAAGGGAATCCAAAATAGTTTGGATAAAAATAAAACCACGGAGTACAAGCCTTTTGAAAGAATGAGGCTCACCATTTCAAGATGACTCATGAATAATCCATGAATCACTTATCACTATGCATAAAAATAGAAGTATCTCTGAACCCTAGATCATGTGAGATACAATGTTCAAGGACGGTTATTAAGGTAAGTGCTAGCATATAACTCAGAGAAGGGATAAAATAATGCCTTGATCAATCAATCTAAAATCATTTAAAACCATATGCACACAACCATATACATATATATATATATATATAATATGTTAGGATAGGGAACAGGGCTTAGTGTAAGATTTAAAACATTAACTTGGACTATGTAGCTTAAATAGTTTTCTATACCCACGGGCTATATGGGTCCAGCTCTCACCCTACTTAAAGGTCCTAGTGCGTGTTAGTTGCACAAACTGGGGTATCGACAAAGGTCAGGAATCCACTCCCCTTTGCCAATCGAGGACACAAATATATAAAATGTGTTACGAGCACACGATCATCAAGACCAACCCTCACACCAATAAATATGGGTTTCCAATATCAGTACCTCGGGACCTCCAACTTCATGGCTTAGCTATACAACTATTTTTAAGACCAATTAAAACATTTACACATTCCTGCTAATTAAACCAACGACCATCCATTAAGGCACATATTATTGTTATAGCCATACCAGTTATGCTGCAAGCTAATATAATTATGTCACTTTCATTGACCATCAACTTAGAGGAATCCACGACCCCATGGTCTAATTATTCATTAACTTAGGGGAATCCATGACCCCCAGGGTTCATTTTAAAGTCAATTCATGGTCATAAAGACCTTTCAAAGTCATTTATATTTCATTAGCCTTTTATACAATGCAATATTTCAAATTTGGTTTCATTATACATATATCCATGTTTTAAAGCCAATTTCATAGGGTGGGTTGAGGTTATTACCAATTCCATTATCAAAATCCATAAAGTGGGAGAATCCATGATCGCCATAAGCTTATCGAATCAATTTGGGGATATCCACGACCCCCATTTCAATTCCTATACCCATGCAACCAATTAGTTTAAAAACTATCAATTTTAATCATGAATGATCAATAGAAACCATAGGAAAAAGTAATTAAACCAATAACGTCCAAAAGTCCTCCACCCAAATTCAAAACCAACAATTAGTCATATGGATGATAAGTTCAAATATATGCTTTTAGTAAAAAAAGTTTGAGGGAAGAGATACATGCCTTAATTAAAGAGAAACTCTTGAGGAAAATTGGAATATTTGAACCTACAAGCCTTGGGATTGAGAAATCCTTCTTATGTTCTTGGGGGTGAAAGGATGATGAATTTTTAAGAGCCTCCTACTAGTTTTGAATGACCTAAGGGTTAATAAATGGATTGGGGGAGCTATGCAGTTGGAAAGGACAATTTTGACCGTAATTTAATATGAGAATAATATGTTTTAACGTCTAAGAAGGGAGGGTCACACTGCTACCCCAAACACATAGAACTATGTTTGCCTTGTGATCCCAAATATGATACACCAACATTGCCTCATAATCCCAATCGCACACCTGGACAATGCCTTACTAAAATACCTATACTTTTTCACTCCAAACTCGAATTGATGAATGGTCGATAGATTTGGAAAGATGACTCAAAGGGCTTTAATTTGATATATAATAGGCCACATAACTTATTTTATTCTAAAAGTAATAGTCAGTGGAAGTTGACCCAAGTAAAATCGTAAACTAAAACTCAATTGAGCTAGGAGATTTTTAAGACTTTACTAAATATCCAAACATGTTTCCATACTAGATAAATGATCATCCCCCTCATATTTAGATAGAAATCTTGGGTTCGTGTTTATATGCATATGAAGGACAGGTTTAAATTCTAGCCTAAAAATAGGGGTATTACGATTTTGGCAGGTTATTATTGGAATTTTATAGAGGGCTTCTTGCCTATTTTGTATTATTTGACCAAGTTGACTTTGAAAAAGTTGGTATTTTAGTAATCGTATGTTATGAGAAAAGCTTCCAAAAGCTCAAAAAGTTGTTGACTTTGGCTCTTAGTTTGACTTTGCCCAAGGAAGGTATGGATTTTACTATATTTTGTGATGCATCATATGTTGGTTTGAGTGCAGTGTTGAAGTAGGAAGGTAAGGTAATTTCTTATTCCTCACTCTAGCTGAAGCCCCATAAGAGAAATTACCGTACCTATGATTTGGAGTCAGCAACTGTAGTATTTGTGTTTAATGTAGCATTATTACTTGTATGGAATTCCTTGTGTGATTTTCTTGGACAATAGTAGCCTTCAGTATTTCATTAGCAGTCTTAATATGAGGCAATGACAATAGCTTGAGTTTCTAAAGGATTATGGCCTCACTATTTTGTACAATCTGGGAAAGGCTACTATGGTAGCGGATGCCTTGAGTTAGAAGTTAGATAATGTGGGAATTTTAGTGCATATTTTGACCCAAGAGGTCCTCTAGCCTTGTAGTGTTAGTCTTTAGCTAACTAGATGGTTAGGATTGATATTTTGACACCCGTGCGTGTTTTAGCCTTAATTATGGCTAGATTTTCCTTGATGGAGTAGATTTGAGATCACCTTTTTTATGATGAGAGATTAAAAGTGATTCAAAATAAGGTGTTGAGTGGTAAGACTAGGGTGACATCTCTTAATTTTGATGTTGTTTTGAGGATTGAAGTTTGAGTTTGTGTGTCGAAAGTTAGTGGCCGGGTGAGATTGATTTTGGAGGTGGCACATTATTTTAGCTACTCTATTAAACCAGGTGTGACCAACATGTGTCATGATTGAGAAATATTTATTGGTGGATTTGTATGAAGAAAGATGTGGAGGATTTTGTAGCTTGTTGATTGTGTTATTAGCAAGTGAAAATTGAGTATGAGAGACCGGGTGGTTTGCTTCAAAGATTACCCATTCTTGAGTAGAAATGAGAGTGGATCACTATGGACTTCGTGAGTAGTTTTCCATGTACCTTTCATGGTTCTGTAGTATTTGGGTCATCTTAGATTGGTATACCAAATCAGCTTATTTCATACCTATTTAGATTTCATCCAGTGCTTTGAAGCTGGCCCATATTTATGTTCATGAGATAGTTTTTCTTCATGGGGTACCCATGTCTATTATCTCTAATAGAGGATCAGTGTTCACATCTAGCTTCTGGAAAACTTTTCAAGAGGAGTTAGGTACTCAAGTTAGCCTTAGCATCGCTTTTCACCCTCAGATCGATGGTCAGTCGGTGGATTATTCAGGTTTTAAAAAATATGCTCCGCACATGTGATATGGACTTTTGGGGTCAGTGGGAGTAGTATTTTCCTTTGGCAGAGTTTTATTATAATAATATCTACCAATTGAGCTTTGTGATGGCACCTTTGAGGCATTTAATGGCAGACGTTGTCAATCTTCTATTGGTTGGTTTGAGAATTCAGAGGTTAGACCCCATGGTACTGAATTTCTTAGTGAGAGCTTGGATAGGGTTTAGGTGATTTAGCACAGGCTTTGGACAGCCTAGAGTAGGCAAAAGAGTTTTGTGGACCTTAGTCTTCATAAGTTGAAGTTTGGGATTAGTGAACATTCTTTCTTCATGTGTTGCCCATGTGTCTACCATGAAGGGTGTGATGAGATTTGAAAGGAGGGTCAAGCTTATCCTGAGGTATTTTGGACCATTTGAGATTTTTTAAATTTTTGGAGGGAAGGGGGGTTGCTTGTGAGTTGGCCTTACTTTCATATATTTTAGTCATTCATCCAATTTTTCATGTATCCATGCTCTGAAACTATCTTCTGGATGAGTCCTATGTACTTTGTTGGGACTTAGTTCAGTTAGATGAGAGGTCGAACTATGTAGAGAAATCGTTATTCATTTTAGTTAGAGATATTAGACGGTTGAATTCTAAAGATATTCCTATGGCTAAGGTTCATTAGAGGCATTGCCCTGTTAAGGAGGCTACTAGGGAGGTTGAGTCCAACATATGTAGCAGTTACCCTCAACTTTTTATCGACGCGAGTATTTTCTTACATTTTAGTTTGAGGAGGAACTCAAGTTTTAGTGGTGGATGTTGTAATGATCTAAATTTGTGAAATTCTATTTTTATATATTTTGATCATATTTCCCTTCCTTGTAGTTGATACATGTTGATTTAGGGGTTTGGGGATGGTTGGCATGGTCCCCGATGAGATCAAAAATGATTTATGCGAGTTTGTGGTTTTTAGAGGCTTGAGAAGCCATATAATTGACCTTGGTCAACATTTATTTTTTTGAATATCGGATGATAATTTGGACTGCTCTAGCAAATACGAAATATCAAATTTGAGTAAGTAGCATGTTTAGTTTAGGTTAGGAACCTTTATATCTTATTTTGATCCATCATTTGAAAAATAGTAATAAGGGGTCCCAGGGGCGAATTCAATGAAAATAGTCTTTTTTCAAAAGTATGACATCCCTATTGATTCCGGAATATCAAAATTAGTATATAGTTTATTTCTGTCGGGTCACAAATGAATCTCGAGAGTCTATTCGGAGGATTCAAAACCATGTCAATCAGCTAGTGTGTAGCTAATATCTGGTGCATAGATCCTTCTTTGAGAATGTGTTACCCTATCCGCGAATGCAAAGAAGTAAATCACCTTCATCATGATTACGAAGTGGTGGTTGCAATTGTAAAGGGCAATAGAGTCCTTCTTCACAAATGTCGCGAGGCTGCCGCGAACGCGAAGGTTTGATTCATCCACCATGCAAATATGAAGTCTTGTCCATGATCGTCAAGGCCAATTTAATGTCCTGGTAAGATTTGACTCTCGCTAATGCGAAGGTTTGATCGCTTTCATGAAGTGCTATTCACTAAACAGTATATAAGCACTATTTTTGTGATTTTACTCCATTTTAGGACCTCTAAGCTTCAAGAAAGGAAATTTCTGACTGTTTTAGCGTAGAATTTTATCTTAATAACTCCTAAACTCATAATCCACTATTTCCCACTGATTATATCTTTGAAAACACTCTCAAATCATGATTTCAAAAAGAAAAAAATAGGATTTTTATTGATAAAGTTTAAAAAGAATTTTTTTTCAATTTGGATCTTGTTTTTCACCCGTTTTGCATGGGTTTTCACTTATAGACTCATATAACCATGGGGAATGTACTTTTAAATAAAATTTATATTTTATCCCTTTTATTTTCAAACTTGATTTTCAAGTTCGTTTAGGATCTGACCTAAATATAGGCAATATGGTCAGCATTGGCTTTCTTTTAATGTGTAGATCCTATATTTGAATGTTTTAGTTGATTTAGAAATCGTTCAAAATAGAAAGATTCAGTTTTGAAGCACTTTATGCTGGATTTTGCTATTTTGAGGTAGATTATGGCTTAACTTCTTTTTGAGCTGGGTAGTTAATAAATTAGTAAAGCATGCTATGGGTTGGGGGAAATAACTATGGAGTTTACAGTTTGAGGCAATCTTACTTTTGTAGGCCCACGTAGGGGCTTATATCTTGTTGTTATTGACTTATGATATTTGATATTATGTGTTGCCTGTATGGGGGCTCTATTTGACATCATTGGCCTTATCTGTATATTTATATGCCTTCATTCTAGATACAATGCTTGTGTAAGGGCTTGTTTTGCGAGTATGATTTTATTTAAGCATTGGTTGCCTTATCATAATGTAAATATCTGAGTTAGGGATTCATACAATAATAATAATGTCTTACATGATGTTTATTCTGATGGTGCCTCATTATAATTGATAATCACGAGTTATGAACATATTGAGTTAATTTTGAACTCATTTATACATATAGATGTTGGATGGATTAGATATCATCATTTTGAGCAGATTGTGAGCATTACATTTTCATTTCATGCATGTACATTCATGAGATACTGGTACTATTGAGAAATACTATTTTAGAAGAAAATGGGATACTTTTATGAAAACTCTCTCCACGAACACGAGCCAAAGAGGTGAGTTGAGATTAAGATATAAGATACCATATGTGGGTTGCAAACACCCAATGAATCCTACCTAGGATCTGCGAGCTCGGTGGGTATATATCAAAACTCGTGATGGTTTTCATCATTCATTCCATCTACATTGCATTGCATTTGCACACACATCTATCTTAATTTCCTTAGTTTCCTTGATTTGTTTTTTGTTTCAATGTTTCTTTCATATATATCTGTGTTGTGTACCATTTCTATGTATACATACTAGAATTGTTACTGGAGATGATGTGAGCTACCATTTGGGACTCTTCTTCTTGCAGGTGACATGCTCATAGTATATTTTAGTTATCTTATTTACTACTTTGCTCAGTCAGTCTATGATACCTACTGAATACTAGTAGACCTTACTCACCCCTACTATGCTATTTTTATGCAGATTTGAGTACGAGTACAGAATGCAGCAGCTGGTCTCGTGTGGATTTTGGATAAGTATTCTAGTTACTAGGTGCTCTAGGGTTTTTAGAGACAACTCCAGACCTCCTCTTATCTTAATTTATATCTTTATTGTAATTTCAGAGACAAATATGTATCTTAGATTTTGTTATATATTAGACACTCTTACACTTTGACACCAGATTTTGGGGATTTGTGATATTTCTTTCAAACTTTTTTTTAATTATGTTTTGTATTGCCTTGACTTCACTCTAGAAGTCTCACATGGATTATGTTATTATTGATTATATTTTTCCTTTATCAGCTTGGGTTATTGGCTTACTTATCATGACTCAACCACAATAAGTGCTATCATGATCTGTTTTTGGGTCTTGACACTATTCCATAACTTTTAAAAAATATAATAAGAGAGAAAATCACCCTATCTCACTTTTCTCCTAGCATGCATAGTGTTTGTGAGTATCCCATCAACTATGAAGGGGTAAAAAACTAGCTATTTCGATAAACATCATAATCCAACCAACCAAATTCCCAGGGAACCCAAGCTCTTTTAGTATCTAATCTATGAAGAACCTCACCATTGAGTCATACACTTTATGGAGATCATCTACCTTAATCATACACCCCTTAATGAGTACAGTAATTGTTTAGAATTTATAGATGTTCAACAACTAATTATAGTAATTTTCTTGTAAAATATATTCTGAAATAAAATAATAATAATAATAATTATAATAATAATAATAATAAAAGTAGGTTGTCATCGACTTTATCATAAACCTATTTAATTTCTATTGAAGATAGTGTGAGTCAACTTTTTATATTCAACATGTTATCTAACACAATGAATCGGTTTTCGAGGTAGGTGAACAAATTAGTAATTAGCTCTTATAATGATAATGAATATTGTTAGGAATCGGGTAGAAATAAATCAAACCACAAGTAAAAGAAAAACAAGAACAATACAACAGATTTACATAGAAACCCTTGCGGTAAAAACCAAGGGCAGAGGCAGAGGAATTTCACTATGAAACGAGAGGAGTACAATGTGGAGAATGTGCGTATTTTTTTAGAATACCCAAAACAACCCATTAAATGTACTTATATAATATGTACATACAAAAAAGTCCTAGGCCCCAAAAAAAACATAAAGGTCCATGGGCCTATGGACCAGATTCCTATGCTACCACCATAGACCCCATTTAAAATCAAAAACAAGGGTCGCACTGTAGAACTTTCTAGGCCGGATCAACAAAATTCGGGTTATAACTCTAACAATCACCACCTTGACACGAATTCGAATTCAGAACTCAAATCCATTTCATGAGTACTAATCTTTCTCACCACAATATCACCATGAGCAATAATTTCATGCACAAAATGATATCGAACATCGATGTGCTTTGTACTCTCGTGAAACATCTGATGTTTCGTAAGGAAGATAGCACTCTGACTATCGCAAAAGATCATAGTAATTTGTAAGTCTTTTCAAAGTTTACCAAATAGATCCTTCAACCATGTAGCTTCCTTGAAAGCCTCTATAATAGCCATATACTCCTCCTCAGTAGTTGAGAAAGCACTCATAGTCTGTAAGGTAGATTTCCAACTAATAGCACAACCACCAATGGTGAAAACATAGCCTATAAGGGATCTCCTTTTATCATGATCTCCTACAAAATCAGAATCATCATACCTAATTACTCCATCTTTATTTTTCCCAAACTGCAAACAAACATCAGGTTATCCATGCAAGAATCTGAAAATCCACTAAACTATTTTCCAATGTTCTTTGCCAGGATTTTCCATATATCTTCTAACTGCACTGACGGCATAAGATAAATATGATCGGGAACACACCATCGTATACATAAGAGACCCAACAGCACTAGAGTATGGAACTCAATACATATACTCCCGATCATCATCTGTTTTTGGAGATAAAGTGGCCAAGAGTTTGAAGTGAGCTGCCAATGGAGTACTTACAGGTTTGGCATTTTGCATATTAAACCTGTGAATCACTTTTTTAATATATCCTTTCTGACTCAAGTATAACTTAGAATTCTTTCTATCCCTCAGAATCTCTATGCCAAGAATCTTCTTTGTTGTACCTAGATCCTTCACATAAAACTCCTTACTGAGTTGGGCTTTGACCTTTATTATCTCTCTTATATCCTTTGCTGCAATCAACATATCATCAATATACAAGAGAAGATACACAAATGAACCATCATTACCTCCTTGAAGTAGACATAACTATCATAGCTTCTTCTCTAAAACATATGAGAGGTCATAAAAGAGTCAAACCTCTTATACCACTGCCTAGGCGACTACCTTAAGCCATAAAGAGAGTTTTTCAGCAAGCATACATGGTCCTCCTTTCCTAAGACTATAAAGACCTTTGGTTGCTCCATATAGATGTCCTCCTCAAGTTATCTATGTAAGAATGTAGATTTGGCATCCAACTACTCAGGATCAAGATAATGCATGGCCACAATACCAAGCAATGCTTGAATCGAACTATGCTTTACAACTGAAGAAAACACATCTATGAAGTCGATACCTGGAACCTAACTGTAACCTTTAGAAACTAGTCTTGCTTTATACCTAGCATCTTCAACTCCAATTGTCCTTCTTTCTTTTTTAATACCCACTTGCAAAGGAAAACTTTCTTATCTTTATGCAATCTCACCAGATCCCATGTGCGATTCTTATGAAGTGATTCCATCTCCTCCTGCATAGCAATCATCTATCAGGAAGAATCATCATAAATAACTGCCTCTGAGTAAGAAGAGGATCTTCACCTGAATTAATACCTTCTGCTACACTCAATATATAAGAAACCAAATCAACTTCAGCATACTTCTAAGGAGGTGTAATATCTCTTCTAAGCCTATCTTTAGCAATAGAATATTGTGGCTCCACTGATGGTGAAGAAGAAATAGTATCACTCTATATCTCTGAGCTATACTGAGAAGTAGGCACTAGTGTAGACTCTGCTCCAATCTGTAATTTAACATGGGTGCTTGACTTTTGCTGATTCATGTCACTAAGTTTATCGGGGGTGAAGTACTAGATTCGGAGAGAGCCTAAAGCATGGCAGTTTCGTCAAACACAATATCCCTGCTAATAATAACCTTTTTCCTTTTTGGACACCAAAGCTTATAACCTTTAACACCAGGCTTATAATCCATAAATAAACACTTGACAGATCTAGGTTCCAACTTTTCATTATCAACATGAGCATACACAGGATATCTAAATATCCTCAAATGAGAATAACTAGCAGGACTACCAGACCATACCTCTTATGGAGTCTTTTATCACTCTCGACTGAGGGAGAGTAGTTAATAAGAAGGCAAGATGTGGAAGCAGCTTTAGCTCAAAAAGACTTGGGTAAACTAGTATTAGAGAGTATACAATGTACCTTCTTTATTATAGTTCTATTCATTCGTTCGATCACACCATTCTACTGTGGAGTATGACAAACATTCAAATGCCTCACAATTCCTTTTGACTTGCACAAAGCATTAAATTCATTAGAACAGAACTCCAAACCAATACCAGTCCAAAGGCATTTTACCTGCTTCCCTATCTATTTTTCAATCATAGTCTTCCACTCCTTGAAAGCAGGCAACACATCATTCTTTTGCTTCAGGAGGAACACCCAAACTATTGAGATGACCCAAGAATTTTGCTATTTCAATTTTGCTAGTCCTTGGGAGCAGCATAGCGATAGATAATTCAGAATCAGAATAGGTCCAGTCCAAGGGAAAAATCAATAGGAAATGCTTTTCTAGAATAGTCATCAATAATAGTCAACAAGTAATTAGCGTCTCCTCTAGAAGGAACTCTAATAGGACCCCAGAGATCAGAATGAATGTAATCAACTGTGCCCTTAGTTGAGTGGATGCCTTTGGTGAATCTGACTCTCTTCTACTTCCCCAAAATACATTTCTCACAGAGCTCCAATTTGGTAATACTCTGCCCATCAAGAAGTACTCTTCTGCTTAGTTCAACCATCCTGTTTTCACTCATATACCCCAGGCATATATACCAAAGTTTAGCAACATCAATTTCTAATAAAGAGGAGGTAGAAAATATTGCATCATTGGTAACAGTAGAGCGTTGTAGGACATACAAATTTGCAAACTTTCTTTGTCCCTTCATCATAATAAGAGAACCTTTTGTAACCTTCAGGACTCCACTTTCATCAGTGTACCTATAATCGTTCGAATCAAGGGTACTCAAGGAAATAAGATTTCTCTTCAGGTTTAGGACATACTGCACATCACCAAGTTTCATCACAACCCCATCAATATCTTGATCTCAATTGTTCCAATACCAGCTATCTTACAAGGTGTGTTATTTCCCATCAATATAGCACCTTTGGAGACTGTTTCATATGTTTTAAACCAATCTTGATTACGACACATATGAAATATGCAAGCTGAATCAAGAATCCAATCCTCACAGGGTTTGGAGTTACCATCAGAAACTACCAAGATTTCTCCATCACTACCACCATCTTCCATAAAATAGGCTTTATCAGACTTTTCTAGTTGGTTTCCCTTCGATTTTAGAACTTCTCTTTTCTTTCTATTCTGTAGCTTCCATCACTCGAATTTGAGATGGCCCTTCTTCTTGTAGTAATTACAGGTTTTATTTCTGTTTCTAGATTTCGACCTATTCCTGTCATCACCCCCAGAATTCCTCTCATGAGTCCTTCCTTCTTAAATAATGACACCATCTTCTTGAGTCTCCGACCCATTCATAAGATGCTTTATCTTCTCCTTAAAGAATAACACATCAGAGACTTCATTAATCGTTAAGGTATCACAACTATATAAAATCATATCCCTAAAGGTCGTGTATGATGCAGGCAGCGAATACAAAATAATCAACCCTAGATCTTCTTCATCATACTTAACCTCCAAAGTCTCTAAATCAGAGATAATTTTCTTAAACACAGATAGGTGATCCTCCAAGGATGCACCCTCAGACATGCGATGGGAATAAAATCATTGCTTGAGATGCAACTTACTTGTTAGGCTCTTTGCAATACAAAGTGATTCCAGTTTTAATCACAACGCAGCGGCTGTGGTCTTCTTCAAAATATCCTGTAGAACCTAATTGGATAAATGAAGGTGGATCTGAGATAGAGCCTTTCGATCCTTATGTCATTTGTCCTCGTCCATCCACGATAAGGGCATATTCTCAAACCCTAATATAGCATCATCCAAATCCACCTGTGCAAGCACAACTCGCATCTTAACCTGCCATAATAAAAAATTAGTATTGCGATCCAACAATGCAATATCATACTTCATGATTGCTATCACTGAGAAAACAATCGAACAGGCTCTGATACCAGTTTGTTAGGAATTGGGCAAAACTAAAGCAAACCACAAGTAAAAGAAAAACAAGAACAACATGGCAGATTTACATGGAAACCCTTGCGGAAACAACCACGGGCAAAAGTAGAGGAATTTCACTATGAAAGGAGAGGAGTACAGTGTGGAGAATGTGCGTATATTTTTAGAATACCCAAAATAACCTACTAAATGCACTTATATAATATGTGCATACAAAAAAGTCCTAGGACCAAAAAAACCATAAAGGTCCACAGGCTTATCGGCCCGATTCCTATGCTACCACCACAGACCCCATTGAAAATCACAAATATGGATCGCACTGCAAAATTTTTTGGGTCGTATCAACAAAATTTGGGTCACAACTCTAACAAATATGATGACTCAGATCCTCCAAATTATAATCTGAAGTGTTGAAAACTTTTGCAAAGGAAAAAAAAGTGAAGCATAACCATGGATAAGTTGTATGATTAGAAATAATTAGATAATTCATAACATTCAAAGATATAGATAAAGCCTAGAAGAAAGATACATATTGGGATTTGTTTTGACTTTTCTGTTTTATCTAATTTTCTATCATAGTTAGATTTGACTGTCTTGATTGAAAAAACTTTCTTATCGAAAAAGATCTCTTTCATATTTGGTTTATTCTTGCTTGGAGGAAAAGTTTTAAACTTCTATAAATTGAAGATCTTTTCTTTCCAATTATAATACAATAGTATTCACAATGCAATTGACCATCAAAGAGTCTTGTTTAGTTAGAGATTTCCTCTGTAGTTTTATACTTTCTTTTATACTACTTTTCATATACAGTTCAACAGACCAAATTATATGATAATATTATATTTTTAATATAATTTTTTGTCATTTAATTTATCGTCACTAGGATTTGCAATTATTAACTTTTGCGTGATGCCCTGATGATTTGATCCCACCAATACGCAAACTCAGTACACAAACTTTATTCATTATGGAAAAGCTATGTATGTTTACACTAAAAATGGATTTAAAATGAATTAGGCAATGTATACTTGTGTTGAAGAATGTCATTTATTTTGTTTAATTTCTAATTAAAAGAATAATTTTGATTATTTTTTTCAGTACACAAAATTTTATTAATTATGGAAAGGCTATGTTTAACATTAAAATGGGATTCAAAAAGAATAAGGTAATGTATACTTGTATTGATGAGTTAAAAATATTGGAGCCTTTTATAGGGTTAAAAATGAGCCTTATTTTTAAAAATATTGCAATGGGATTATTGAAAAATGTGATGTACAATCGTCTCCATATGTAGTGTAAGAGTACGAGCCTATTGATTTTGTATTTTCTGCCTAACTGTTGACTATCGATTAAACAGGTTGACAAACGTGCTCCTATGCAACTAAAACAGTAAGTAATTTCATAGTGATCTTCACGTGGAAAACACCCGACTCAAAGAGGTGTAAAAAACCACAACTTGTACCTCTACAGTATCTAACCCCAACTATACTAAAATAATTTGAGCCTTAATAATTCAACGAATTACAAAACTCTTGTAATTAAGTAATTAAACTCTAACTCCTATTTCTACAAAACACAAACCTTCCTAAGGTAAGTGTTCCCAAATTTTCGAGTTTCCAAACTTGAAGATAAAGCTCCTAACTCAATTTACACTTCACTAAGACTAGACACCATTAAAACTCAAGAACCAACCTACTACATAAAGTCTAAGACTCCTTAACTCTAAGTACTAGGAACAGGTTCTCCTTGGATGCTTCAATCTTTTGGAACTGGTTTATAATTTGTTAATGTGTTGCATCCTTTTAAGTGCATGAGTAACAAAGTGAGTTACTTACTCGATATATAATGACTCTCAAAGAGTCCTTCACTGTGTGTTCACTTTTGCCACCTCTTGGGCTTTTCAACTTTATCAGACTTTTATCTTTAATTGGAGTCCCTCTTCTAGTGAAACTCTTGTAGTTATCATTTTCTACTTCAAGTCAATCTCCTATTTTGAGTACAAAACTTCCTTTTCAGCTTATTATCAAGTTTTGTACTTAATTACAACTTTCTTTTATCATATGTGATCCATTAAGAGCGCAAGATAGCTTTATACATTTTCCAAAAGAGCTGAGCTTTTCCATTCCTGTCCACTTTCTTAGTGACTGTTTCCATGTAATTTAATCAGATTGAGTAACATGTTTCTTCTATATGTTTCTTTTATATATCAATCATCAAAACTTTTTTGGTCTAACAAATTCCCTCTTTTTAATGATGACAAACTTTGCAATCCTGAAACACTTCATCAAAAATACTTAAAAGAAATAGATTAACTCAATTGGGTTATAAACATTGCACAACTCAATCTTCTCCCTTTTGGCATCATCGAAAAGCTGGTTCAAGATAAGTCAAGACAAAAGGATCATTAAATAATTCATGGTTGTTACTAAATTAATCAAAATATGAAAGAAAAGACACATAATGTAACTAAATTATGCCAAGACTGAATAATAAGAACAAAAGTAACTATTTCATTAAATTCCATAATATAACATTATATAATTACTTCAACTAACATAAGAAATGGCAAAAAAAACAAACTAAGGCTCTAAGGGTTGGAAGAAGAGGAAGGAATAGATGGAAGCAGCTAGGTCAGCCTTCAAATAGTTTCCACATTCTCTGCTCGCTCACGAGAAAGTTCAGCTTGAAGAGAATGAATTTGAGCCTGAAGTAGGGCTTTCTTAGCATCATGTTCAGCCTGGGCTGCAATCATTGTAGTATTTTGTTCAGTAAGAGTATTTCTTGCTCTTTGAAGAGGAGTATCAGCACTACTCATAGAAATAGGTAAATCTAGGTGTTCCACTGTGCCTATGACATCCTTTATGGTTTGCAGAGACCACACTTGTATAGGCACCAAGTAATCCTCAAAAAAAAGTGCGAACCAGAACTCATAAGGCAGAGTATGTCCCCTTTTATCTTTCATAAGGACCCTCTGCATGTGTTTAATCATGAGTTTGAGCAAGTTAATTCTGACTTTAGTGTCCAAGAGCTCCATAAGAGTCAGCTTAAGAAAATTTGCTTCAGTGTGTTTTTCTTTCCAGTGGAGGATCATTTTATGTACCACATCAAAATACAATTGGTGAAGAGGTGACATCTCTCTTTTAAGAACTCTACAATGGTGACCAAGATTGGGATTTCTCGAGAATTTCCTAGAAATTTCTAAGGCTGAGGGTAGATTATCCAAAGGCGTCCATTTAAATCTTACATAATGACCCCATCCCCCCAATGAAACATTTAAAATTCTGGCCAGATCATCTGTAGCCAAGTTTAAAGCTACCCCTCTCACTGAAGAAGAGAACAAATCACCAGATTCAATCCCAATGGTGTAAAGCTCATACACCTCAGACTTTCTAAATTTCCTTTGAACATTTTCTTGAAGGAACAAGTTAATCCACCCCTAGGCAGCCAGTTTAGTCAGCAAAACTACCATGGCAGGACCTCCATGTCCAGTCACAACTCTACCCCTGGCAAGTTTTCTCTTTTGAAAGTGGAGAACATGATCCACTTTAGAATCCATGGGATCAGGAGACTCTTTAACATCAACATCTTCATCAGATTTAGAAGTATCTGATAAAATAGGTGTAGGAACCCGTTTCTTAGAGTTGGAGGGAGATTTAGATTTTAAGGGCTTTGATGGTGTAGTGGATCTTGATTTTCCTTTTAACTTTGGAGTAGAATAAGGAGGTCAAAATACAGAAGGCTTGGGAACACAGTGTTTTATTTTTCCCTTCCCCACAGACCGAAGCAGCACGGAGGCCCTCAGCCATAAATGTTTTCTCTTGGTGCTTTTTTTTGGTTGTATAAGAAGTTCTAGGTAAGACAGAATATGAGTATAGTTCATTAGGAAGCTCATCAACAACAATGGGTTTAGAAGATTGATTTTTTTAGATTGAGATCTGGCTTTGCAAGGGATCAATTTTACAATAGGAATGTCATTGGTGTCAATCATTTGTAGAGGGCCAATATCAGTGACTTCAAGAGTAGAGATGGGAGGAACAGGTGGACTTACAGAGAATTTTGAGAATGGATTTTGGATATTTTCCAAGCTACAAAGTCAGAGAATCTCAGGGGAATACTAGGAGGAATTTGAAGAGTGATGTTGACAGTAGCATGAACCTCTAATTGATTGGATGGGGATTCACTTGATGGATTGGATTTTGTCATATCAAAGCAAGAATAAGAAGACATTTCCACAAGAAAAAGGAACACTTTGGTATGTAGAGAGAGAGAGATAAGTGAATGATGGATTTTGATTTAGCCACTTTGGTTTAAATAGTGGAGTAAATTGTGAGATAAAACATAAAGGGGAGAATTGACTGTGATAGGTATAGAGTTTTGATGTGAAAGGACTTAGCGGACAATGATGGCTAAGCTATAGGAGGTGGAAAACTCCTTTTGAAAAGACAAATTTTTTAGACTTTGGCGGTTACAAAAAGAATTAATTTTTGGGACCAAGTGACTAAAGCTATTCATTATGCTAATTAAAATAATTGAAATAATGTCATACTTGGATAATTTTAACTCACAGACACTTCATTCAAAGGATCCAGTATCTCTGCACAATTTAATGCACAACTTATCATAGCCATCAACATTTTGAAATTAGAACACACAACTTATTGAGCAAGATTGAATTATTCAAAAATTTTATCTTGAGACATACCAAGAACAGATAGTTGTAGTCAATCATTGAAGGGGGTTTATGCAACCTTAATCATACCCAATTCTAATCTGTTATTTCTAAGGATATTTCTACTAAGTACTTTAGTAAGTAAATCTTCCATACGACATATCATGATAGATATAAGACCTTTCTTAATGTTGTCTCTACAAGACTGGTGTCCAATATCAATAAGATGTAGTATAAGGGAATATTTAAAATTTTGAAGTACTTGTATTATCATCAAAAGCATGAGTAACATCCTACATTTATACTCAAAAATTCATGAATTGTTGCTTGATTTTCAACAATTTAACATGCCATGAATCAGTGTCTTGACTTGTTCCCCCTATCACTATGCCTATAGCTTGATCAATCAAAACGACCACGTAGCACAACCTATTCCTGTGCAACTCATCAGTTTTATTTTTCTTTATTGCTTCTTTCATTTACTCACAAGAATCAGATTTTCTTTTAAACGTAGTCTCTTTTAGTTCCCCCTTACTCAAATACTACACATCCACAATTTTCTTTGTGTATTATTTTTAAATGATCTTCCTCTTTAGTAAAAGGATATCAGTTCTCTTCTAGTCTTATACCTTGAGCAAGCTCTATCCATGGGCTAATTTTGCTTTCCATCTTTCACCTGTATAATATTTTGAGGGTTAACTTTAAGAACCTAGATAATCTTGGTTCCTTTCTTGTGAGAAAAAGAATGAATCAGATTTCTTTTAGCCTAATAAGGCAACAAGTTATGTGACTTGTTCCTGTTACTAGTTTTGCTATTTAATTTGTTCTTCTGAGATCTTATGAAATCTGATTTCTTTGCCAGATTTGTGCTTTTGGATCTACTCTTACTTGCAATAGGACATTCAGTAGTGGGATGTCCAAGATTGTCGCAAATGTATCATAAATCATTAGTGATAGTGTGACTCTTGAAAAATCCCAGTCCAGTCTTTTCATTGTGTGTCCTTTCACCCAATTGATGAATAATTCTAGAAGAGTTTGTCCATCTATTTGCTCTTCCCAAATCAAGTTTCAACATAGATATTTCCTGGATTAATCTATCTACCTTTTCTTTTTCATTCTTACAATCATGCCTGACCTTGTTCAGTTCAAGTTCAAGTGTCTTCTGATCATCACTTTTTGCCCTTTTTTTCTTCTTCAGAAAAAGTTAATTTTAGGATCTCAGATTGTAGATTTAAAATTGAAGAATTAAGTTGATTGACTTGTTCCTTGAGAGTGTTATTTTCCTTTACAACAATGTTTTTTCAAGTTTCCAAATTAATAAAATCAAACTTGAGACTTGCAAGACTATTAAATAGTGCATCCCTCTCAGACAATAATTCTTGGAAATCATCTATCAAGCAATTCATCAATGAAATAAATTTTTCTTTTGAAAATATGTGTAATTTGTTTAAGTTCTGGAATACCTACCTCAGCAGTGCTATCTCCATCTTATATGTTTGAATTTCCAATAGCCATAAGAGTAGTTTCATCTACCTCTCCATCATCTAATCCTTCATAGTCAGATCCCCAAGCAGCTACCATAGCAAATTCTTCCTTCTCTCTTCTTTTTTCCTTTTATTTTAATTCTTTCTCAGTTCTTTCCTTTTTTCATTCAATTTTCCAAATAGGACAGTCTCTGACTTGATGATCAGTTTTACCACACTTATAGCACCCTGTGGAATTATTATTGGAATGTCTCTTGCTACCAGTTCTATTCTTTCTTTTGAAGACATTGCTAAAAAATTTTGTTATGAATTCCACATGTTCTTCAGTCAGTTCCATTTCTCCATCACTGTCAGAGGCCTTTAGAGCCAAGGTATTATCAGGAGCTGCTTTTTTAGTCTTGGCTTCATCAATTTGCATCTCATAAGTCTTTACGTTTCCTATTAATTCATCTAAAGTCATTCTGGTTAAATCTTTTGCCTCTCTAATAACAGTAACCTTGACATCCCACTTAGATTTTGGCAGAACCCTCAATACTTTCTTAACTTGTTCCTTCGTAGTGATGATTTTTTTCAAAGATGTTAATTCATTTGTCAAAGCAGTGAGTCTTGACAACATCTGAGAAAGTGATTCATTTCCTTCATGTTAAAAGCTTCATACTCAATAAAGAGAAGAGTAACTCTGAATTTTCTCACTTAAGTGGTGCCCTCATGTGCATTCACTAAGGCATCCCAGATTTTCTTGGTAGTGATGCAATTAGACACCCTGTTATATTCAACTGGACCTATCCCATACACTAGTATATTCTTTTCCATTGCATTTTTCTTCAGAGCCACCAGATCATCAGCAATAAATTCAATTCTCACCTTTTAAAAATTGTTCTTCATCTTCCAACTTCATTGGGATAGTTGGACCATCAGTAATTTGTCCAATAATTCATAGTTTTCTCCTTGAATGAACATTTCCATTCTAGTCTTCTATCAAGCAAAATGATTACCATCAAAATGAAGAGGCCTAGAAGTGGATTGTCCTTCACTGTGATCAGTAGGTGGTGTGGAATTCATCATAGTGATCTTTTCTTAGGTGTTATACTTATGTAAGATAACCTCTCTCTTATACTACTTGTTAAGTATGAGCCTACTGATTTCGTATTTTCTACCTAACTGTTGCCTATTGAAGGAACAGGTTGACAAATGTGCTCCTATACAGCTAAAACAGTAAGTAATTGCACAGTGATATTCACGTGGAAAACACCCGGCTAAAAGAGGTATAAAAAATCATGACTTGTACCTCTAGAGAATTTAACTCCAACTTCACTAAAACAATTTGAGCCTCAACAAATCAATGAATTACAAAACTCTTGTAATCAAGAAATTAAACTCTAAGTTTTATTTTTAGAAAACACAAACTTCCCAAGGTAAGTGTTCCTAAGTCTTCGAGTTAACAAACTTGAAGACAAAGCTCCTAACTCATTTTATACTTCATTGAGCCTAGACAATATTGCAGCTCAAGAACCAACCTGCTACATAAAGTCTAAGACTCCTTAATACTAAGTACTAGAGATAGGTTATCCTTAGATGCTTCAAGATTTTGGAACTGGTTTATAATTCATTGATGTGTTGCTATATTTTTAAGTGTGTGAGTAACAAAGTGATTTACTCCCTCGATATATAATGACTCTTCAAAGAGTCCTTCACTATGTGTTCACTTTTGCCGCCTCTTGGACTCTTCAAACTTATCAGACCTTTATCTTCAATTGGAGTCCTTCTTCTAGTGAAACTCTTGTAGTTGTCAAACTCCAACTTCAAGTCAATCTCCTATTTTGAGTGCAACACTTTCTCTTTAGCTTATCAACAAGTGTTGTATTTAATTAGAACTTCCTTTTATCATACGTAATCCATTAAGAGTGAAAGAGAGGTTTATCCATTTTCCAAAAGAACTGAGCTTGTCCATTCCTGTTTGATTTCTTACTGACTATTTTCATGTAATTAGACCAGCTTGAGTAACACGTTTCCTCTATATGTTTCTTTTATATGTCAATCATCAAGACTTCATTGGTCTAACATGTGTTTTTTTTTGGATAAAATATCTTCATTGTTGTCAAATTGATTACAACTTTGATCTTAATATGTCTTCAATCTGAATCATAAGCTCTGATACCACTTGTTGTAATCGACATCGAGAAAGCATCAAGCAGAAGTTATTAATTTGCAAACTATCAAAATAATTTTGATAATTAAGACGGAAAAAAATATAATTAAAAGCATATCTTTAATATGGTTTGGCAAATGACCTACAAATTAAAAACTTAAAGTTTACATACCATGGTGACAATAATTTAAATGACACATAAAAATAATACTAAAAATTTGATATTATTATATGATTTGGCCAATAGGGCTACATATAAAACATACTATTAAAAAAACATAAGAACTAATGAGAGAGAAAAATATTCCCCTAAACAAAACTCTATAATTAACAACGTTGTGTATGTTATTGTGTAATGCTATGAGAAGAGATATCTTTTATTTATAGAGGTACAGAACATTTTTTACAAGAAAGAGTGTAGTCAAATATTGAACAGTTTTATATTTTTTTAAAACAAATAAACGTAATTATTGTATAAATTTTATTTTCCTTCCAAGAAAAGTAAAACTTAAAATTGGTAAGAAAATCAGAAACCCCTAATAAATCTATCCTTTTTTACTTGATTTTCTTGACAAAACTTGATCCGTCTTCTTCATATACTTGTTTTTCCTTTTTCACATAATCTTCATCGTTGTTGCTTTGCATGCTAAAAAATGGAGTCATTTTGGGTTAAAAATTATATGAGCACTTTCGTGTTAAAAGTATTGGAACCCTTTCAAGGATTAAAAGTGAGTTTTATTTTTAAAAAGTAGCAAGATGATTGTTAAAAATATGATTGACAATTGTCTCCACATGTAGTCTTTTTTTGAGAAAAATATCTTCACTATTGTCAAATTGGTTGTAACTTTGATCTTAACGTGTCTTCAATCTGAACCATTAGATCTTTCAACCATAAACTCTGATACCATTTGTTGGATCGAAATCGAGAAAGCGCCATGTGGAACCTATTAGTTTGCAAACCATAGAGGCGATAATTCAGACTAAGAAAAATACTAAAAGCATATTATTAATATGGTTTGATCAAACAATCTATTTATTAAAAACTTATAGTTTTCAAACCACATTAACAATAATTCAAATGACACATAAAATAATACTAAAAACTTAATATTATTATATGATTTAGGCAATTGGACTACATATAAAATCTAATATTAAAAAGTATAAGAACTAATCAGAGATAAAATCTCCCCCAAAATAAAACTTCTTAATTAACTACATTGTGGATGTTATTGTGTTACGCTATGAAAAGAGGTATCTTCTATTTATAGAGGTACAAAAACTTTAGTCCAAAACAGAAGATAGTCAAATATGGAACAGTTTTATATTTTCCTTTCAGGAAAGTAAAGTAATTATGATATTACTTTAATTTTCCTTCCAAGAAAAGTAAAACTTAAATTTTGGTAAGAAAAATTAAGGCAAAACCATAACTGGAGGATGCAAATTTTTTTGTTTAATTTCTGACTAAAAGAATAATTTTGATTTTAGCGCAAAAATATTCAAAGTGGAGCATAGATTTTACTTAATTACATGATTAAAGGGTTGATTAATTATATTGCACATTATTTTAAGGATAAAATGCAGGTTACCCTGAAATATGAGATTAAAGATCTACGTTGATCTTAAAATAACCTTTTTAACATTAATGTTTCTTTTTCAAAGTGCAAGAGAGCGCAAAAAAAAAACATACAAAATAAGTATTTTAAATTTATCTACCATCACATCAGATAAATAATTATTCATTTTCATAAAATTGCTTTTTTCAAAATATTCCCTTCAACCATGTACATAACAAAATGTGGTC